>NC_090653.1:26722686-27022686 GCF_040937935.1 Hyperolius riggenbachi | reverse complement strand
AAGCAATTCATCACGGCATAGATTGTTCGGGTGCCGCCGCATGCTGTTCTCTGTGGAGTTGACTTATTTTACCGTCAGAAGGCTTGGGAGCCTTCATCTCTCCCTGGTGGTCTAGTGGCTAGGATTCGGCGCTCTCACCGCCGCGGCCCGGGTTTGATTCCCGGTCAGGGAAGGCCTCCTTCTTTTTTCTTGATCTCTCACGCAGCAGCGGCACTTCCTTGAGTCGCTTGTCTTAACCGCTGGATTGACTCCTTATGCAGGCTCCATTGCCTGCAACAGTAAGATGGTAAGAGCAGTAAAGCCTGGTACACACCATGCAATTTCCCATCAGATAGATGGGTCGAATAGATCATTTCTGGCAGGTCCGATCTGATTCCCGATCGGTTTTCTGATCGATTTGCATACAAGTGACCGGAATATCGATCAGAAAAACGATCGGAAATCCGATCGGATCTGTCAGAAATTATCTATTGACTCATCTATCTGATGGGAAATTGCATGGTGTGTAACAGGCATAAGACCAAAGAGGAAGGTGGACCATTTGGAAGACATGCAAGACTGCAAAGCTTTCAAGGGAGATTCCAACTTTCTGGAAAAAACATGCAGCACACATTATCAGCCAGGTTTCACCCCGTCATTTTTCTCCTCAGCGTTCATGTGTATGAAAAAGAAAATGTAAAAACCCCTTTAACTCAGATCCAGATCATGGAATCATCCCTAGGAGGCAGTGTGCGACTGCCAAGAGGCATGCAGGGAGACCTCCATCAGCAGAAGCTGCACACAGTCTCCCTTTCCAAACAGCTATGCGACAGAAGAAAGCGGTTTGGTTCTTTTTGTTTTTTCCGAGTCAGCCTATAGTGAACAGACTGAAGACTTAACAAAGATGGCCAGCCAAGTGCAGGACTCCTGCATAAGGAGTCAATCCAGCGGTAAAGACAAGCATCTCAAGGAAGTGTCGCTGCTGCGTGAGAGATTAAGAAAGAGGCCTTCCCTGACCAGGAATCGAACCCGGGCCGCAGCGGTGAGAGTGCCGAATCCTAGCCACTAGACCACCAGGGAGAGATGAAAGAACATCCACATGAACGCTGAGGAGAAAAGTGACAGGATGAAAGCTGGCTGCTAATTTGTGCTGCGTGTTTTTTTCCAGAAAGTTGGAATCTCCCTTGAGAGCTTTGCATGTCTTCCAAATAGTCCAACTTCCTCCTTGGTCTTATGCCTGGTACACACCATGCAATTTCCCATTCGTGAAAGCACAGAGCTCTCTGATGAAGGTCTGGCAGGAAGGAGCAGTGGGAAGAGGAAGAGGGTAATAATGGGAAAGAGTGACATGAGTGACGGCAAAGCAATTCATCACGGCATGGATCGTTCGGGTGCCGCCGCGTGCTGTTCTCTGTGGAGTTGACTTATTTCACCGTCAGAAGGCTTGGCAGCCTTCATCTCTCCCTGGTGGTCTAGTGGCTAGGATTCGGCGCTCTCACCGCCGCGGCCCGGGTTCGATTCCCGGTCAGGGAAGGCCTCCTTCTTTTTTCTTGATCTCTCACGCAGCAGTGGAACTTCCTTGAGTCGCTTGTCTTAACCGCTGGATTGACTCCTTATGCAGGCTCCATTGCCTGCAACAGTAAGATGGTAAGAGCAGTAAAGCCTGGTACACACCATGCAATTTCCCATCAGATAGATGGGTCGAATAGATCATTTCTGGCAGGTCCGATCTGATTCCCGATCGTTTTTCTGATCGATTTGCATACAAGTGACCGGAATATCGATCAGAAAAACGATCGGAAATCCGATCGGATCTGTCAGAAATTATCTATTGACTCATCTATCTGATGGGAAATTGCATGGTGTGTAACAGGCATAAGACCAAAGAGGAAGGTGGACCATTTGGAAGACATGCAAGACTGCAAAGCTTTCAAGGGAGATTCCAACTTTCTGGAAAAAACATGCAGCACACATTATCAGCCAGGTTTCACCCCGTCATTTTTCTCCTCAGCGTTCATGTGTATGAAAAAGAAAATGTAAAAACCCCTTTAACTCAGATCCAGATCATGGAATCATCCCTAGGAGGCAGTGTGCGACTGCCAAGAGGCATGCAGGGAGACCTCCATCAGCAGAAGCTGCACACAGTCTCCCTTTCCAAACAGCTATGCGACAGAAGAAAGCGGTTTGGTTCTTTTTGTTTTTTCCGAGTCAGCCTATAGTGAACAGACTGAAGACTTAACAAAGATGGCCAGCCAAGTGCAGGACTCCTGCATAAGGAGTCAATCCAGCGGTAAAGACAAGCATCTCAAGGAAGTGTCGCTGCTGCGTGAGAGATTAAGAAAGAGGCCTTCCCTGACCGGGAATCAAACCCGGGCCGCGGTGGTGAGAGCGCCGAATCCTAGCCACTAGACCACCAGGGAGAGATGAAAGAACATCCACATGAACGCTGAGGAGAAAAGTGACAGGATGAAAGCTGGCTGCTAATTTGTGCTGCGTGTTTTTTTCCAGAAAGTTGGAATCTCCCTTGAGAGCTTTGCATGTCTTCCAAATAGTCCAACTTCCTCCTTGGTCTTATGCCTGGTACACACCATGCAATTTCCCATTCGTGAAAGCACAGAGCTCTCTGATGAAGGTCTGGCAGGAAGGAGCAGTGGGAAGAGGAAGAGGGTAATAATGGGAAAGAGTGACATGAGTGACGGCAAAGCAATTCATCACGGCATGGATCGTTCGGGTGCCGCCGCGTGCTGTTCTCTGTGGAGTTGACTTATTTTACCGTCAGAAGGCTTGGGAGCCTTCATCTCTCCCTGGTGGTCTAGTGGCTAGGATTCGGCGCTCTCACCGCCGCGGCCCGGGTTCGATTCCCAGTTAGGGAAGGCCTCCTTCTTTTTTCTTGATCTCTCACGCAGCAGCGGCACTTCCTTGAGTCGCTTGTCTTAACCGCTGGATTGACTCCTTATGCAGGCTCCATTGCCTGCAACAGTAAGATGGTAAGAGCAGTAAAGCCTGGTACACACCATGCAATTTCCCATCAGATAGATGGGTCGAATAGATCATTTCTGGCAGGTCCGATCTGATTCCCGATCGTTTTTCTGATCGATTTGCATACAAGTGACCGGAATATCGATCAGAAAAACGATCGGAAATCCGATCGGATCTGTCAGAAATTATCTATTGACTCATCTATCTGATGGGAAATTGCATGGTGTGTAACAGGCATAAGACCAAAGAGGAAGGTGGACCATTTGGAAGACATGCAAGACTGCAAAGCTTTAAAGGGAGATTCCAACTTTCTGGAAAAAACATGCAGCACACATTATCAGCCAGGTTTCACCCCGTCATTTTTCTCCTCAGCGTTCATGTGTATGAAAAAGAAAATGTAAAAACCCCTTTAACTCAGATCCAGATCATGGAATCATCCCTAGGAGGCAGTGTGCGACTGCCAAGAGGCATGCAGGGAGACCTCCATCAGCAGAAGCTGCACACAGTCTCCCTTTCCAAACAGCTATGCGACAGAAGAAAGCGGTTTGGTTCTTTTTGTTTTTTCCGAGTCAGCCTATAGTGAACAGACTGAAGACTTAACAAAGATGGCCAGCCAAGTGCAGGACTCCTGCATAAGGAGTCAATCCAGCGGTAAAGACAAGCATCTCAAGGAAGTGTCGCTGCTGCGTGAGAGATTAAGAAAGAGGCCTTCCCTGACCAGGAATCGAACCCGGGCCGCGGCGGTGAGAGTGCCGAATCCTAGCCACTAGACCACCAGGGAGAGATGAAAGAACATCCACATGAACGCTGAGGAGAAAAGTGACAGGATGAAAGCTGGCTGCTAATTTGTGCTGCGTGTTTTTTTCCAGAAAGTTGGAATCTCCCTTGAGAGCTTTGCATGTCTTCCAAATAGTCTAACTTCCTCCTTGGTCTTATGCCTGGTACACACCATGCAATTTCCCATTCGTGAAAGCACAGAGCTCTCTGATGAAGGTCTGGCAGGAAGGAGCAGTGGGAAGAGGAAGAGGGTAATAATGGGAAAGAGTGACATGAGTGACGGCAAAGCAATTCATCACGGCATGGATCGTTCGGGTGCCGCCGCGTGCTGTTCTCTGTGGAGTTGACTTATTTCACCGTCAAAAGGCTTGGGAGCCTTCATCTCTCCCTGGTGGGCTAGTGGCTAGGATTCGGCGCTCTCACCGCCGCGGCCCGGGTTCGATTCCCGGTCAGGGAAGGCCTCCTTCTTTTTTCTTGATCTCTCACGCAGCAGTGGAACTTCCTTGAGTCGCTTGTCTTAACCGCTGGATTGACTCCTTATGCAGGCTCCATTGCCTGCAACAGTAAGATGGTAAGAGCAGTAAAGCCTGGTACACACCATGCAATTTCCCATCAGATAGATGGGTCGAATAGATCATTTCTGGCAGGTCCGATCTGATTCCCGATCGTTTTTCTGATCGATCTGCATACAAGTGACCGGAATATCGATCAGAAAAACGATCGGAAATCCGATCGGATCTGTCAGAAATTATCTATTGACTCATCTATCTGATGGGAAATTGCATGGTGTGTAACAGGCATAAGACCAAAGAGGAAGGTGGACCATTTGGAAGACATGCAAGACTGCAAAGCTTTCAAGGGAGATTCCAACTTTCTGGAAAAAACATGCAGCACACATTATCAGCCAGGTTTCACCCCGTCATTTTTCTCCTCAGCGTTCATGTGTATGAAAAAGAAAATGTAAAAACCCCTTTAACTCAGATCCAGATCATGGAATCATCCCTAGGAGGCAGTGTGCGACTGCCAAGAGGCATGCAGGGAGACCTCCATCAGCAGAAGCTGCACACAGTCTCCCTTTCCAAACAGCTATGCGACAGAAGAAAGCGGTTTGGTTCTTTTTGTTTTTTCCGAGTCAGCCTATAGTGAACAGACTGAAGACTTAACAAAGATGGCCAGCCAAGTGCAGGACTCCTGCATAAGGAGTCAATCCAGCGGTAAAGACAAGCATCTCAAGGAAGTGTTGCTGCTGCGTGAGAGATTAAGAAAGAGGCCTTCCCTGACCGGGAATCGAACCCGGGCCGCGGCAGTGAGAGCACCGAATCCTAGCCACTAGACCACCAGGGAGAGATGAAAGAACATCCACATGAACGCTGAGGAGAAAAGTGACAGGATGAAAGCTGGCTGCTAATTTGTGCTGCGTGTTTTTTTCCAGAAAGTTGGAATCTCCCTTGAGAGCTTTGCATGTCTTCCAAATAGTCCAACTTCCTCCTTGGTCTTATGCCTGGTACACACCATGCAATTTCCCATTCGTGAAAGCACAGAGCTCTCTGATGAAGGTCGGGCAGGAAGGAGCAGTGGGAAGAGGAAGAGGGTAATAATGGGAAAGAGTGACATGAGTGACGGCAAAGCAATTCATCACGGCATGGATCGTTCGGGTGCCGCCGCGTGCTGTTCTCTGTGGAGTTGACTTATTTTACCGTCAGAAGGCTTGGGAGCGTTCATCTCTCCCTGGTGGTCTAGTGGCTAGGATTCGGCGCTCTCACCGCCGCGGCCCGGGTTCGATTCCCGGTCAGGGAAGGCCTCCTTCTTTTTTCTTGATCTCTCACGCAGCAGCGGCACTTCCTTGAGTCGCTTGTCTTAACCGCTGGATTGACTCCTTATGCAGGCTCCATTGCCTGCAACAGTAAGATGGTAAGAGCAGTAAAGCCTGGTACACACCATGCAATTTCCCATCAGATAGATGGGTCGAATAGATCATTTCTGGCAGGTCCGATCTGATTCCCGATCGTTTTTCTGATCGATCTGCATACAAGTGACCGGAATATCGATCAGAAAAACGATCGGAAATCCGATCGGATCTGTCAGAAATTATCTATTGACTCATCTATCTGATGGGAAATTGCATGGTGTGTAACAGGCATAAGACCAAAGAGGAAGGTGGACCATTTGGAAGACATGCAAGACTGCAAAGCTTTCAAGGGAGATTCCAACTTTCTGGAAAAAACATGCAGCACACATTATCAGCCAGGTTTCACCCCGTCATTTTTCTCCTCAGCGTTCATGTGTATGAAAAAGAAAATGTAAAAACCCCTTTAACTCAGATCCAGATCATGGAATCATCCCTAGGAGGCAGTGTGCGACTGCCAAGAGGCATGCAGGGAGACCTCCATCAGCAGAAGCTGCACACAGTCTCCCTTTCCAAACAGCTATGCGACAGAAGAAAGCGGTTTGGTTCTTTTTGTTTTTTCCGAGTCAGCCTATAGTGAACAGACTGAAGACTTAACAAAGATGGCCAGCCAAGTGCAGGACTCCTGCATAAGGAGTCAATCCAGCGGTAAAGACAAGCATCTCAAGGAAGTGTCGCTGCTGCGTGAGAGATTAAGAAAGAGGCCTTCCCTGACCGGGAATCGAACCCGGGCCACGGCGGTGAGAGCGCCGAATCCTAGCCACTAGACCACCAGGGAGAGATGAAAGAACATCCACATGAACGCTGAGGAGAAAAGTGACAGGATGAAAGCTGGCTGCTAATTTGTGCTGCGTGTTTTTTTCCAGAAAGTTGGAATCTCCCTTGAGAGCTTTGCATGTCTTCCAAATAGTCCAACTTCCTCCTTGGTCTTATGCCTGGTACACACCATGCAATTTCCCATTCGTGAAAGCACAGAGCTCTCTGATGAAGGTCTGGCAGGAAGGAGCAGTGGGAAGAGGAAGAGGGTAATAATGGGAAAGAGTGACATGAGTGACAGCAAAGCAATTCATCATGGCATGGATCGTTCGGGTGCCGCCGCGTGCTGTTCTCTGTAGAGTTGACTTATTTTACCGTCAGAAGGCTTGGGAGCCTTCATCTCTCCCTGGTGGTCTAGTGGCTAGTATTCGGTGCTTTCACCGCCGCGGCCCGGGTTCGATTCCCGGTCAGGGAAGGCCTCCTTCTTTTTTCTTGATCTCTCACGCAGCAGCGGCACTTCCTTGAGTCGCTTGTCTTAACCGCTGGATTGACTCCTTATGCAGGCTCCATTGCCTGCAACAGTAAGATGGTAAGAGCAGTAAAGCCTGGTACACACCATGCAATTTCCCATCAGATAGATGGGTCGAATAGATCATTTCTGGCAGGTCCGATCTGATTCCCGATCGGTTTACTGATCGATTTGCATACAAGGGACCGGAATATCGATCAGAAAAACGATCGGAAATCCGATCGGATCTGTCAGAAATTATCTATTGACTCATCTATCTGATGGGAAATTGCATGGTGTGTAACAGGCATAAGACCAAAGAGGAAGGTGGACCATTTGGAAGACATGCAAGACTGCAAAGCTTTCAAGGGAGATTCCAACTTTCTGGAAAAAACATGCAGCACACATTATCAGCCAGGTTTCACCCCGTCATTTTTCTCCTCAGCGTTCATGTGTATGAAAAAGAAAATGTAAAAACCCCTTTAACTCAGATCCAGATCATGGAATCATCCCTAGGAGGCAGTGTGCGACTGCCAAGAGGCATGCAGGGAGACCTCCATCAGCAGAAGCTGCACACAGTCTCCCTTTCCAAACAGCTATGCGACAGAAGAAAGCGGTTTGGTTCTTTTTGTTTTTTCCGAGTCAGCCTATAGTGAACAGACTGAAGACTTAACAAAGATGGCCAGCCAAGTGCAGGACTCCTGCATAAGGAGTCAATCCAGCGGTAAAGACAAGCATCTCAAGGAAGTGTCGCTGCTGCGTGAGAGATTAAGAAAGAGGCCTTCCCTGACCGGGAATCGAACCCAGGCCGCGGCGGTGAGAGCGCCGAATCCTAGCCACTAGACCACCAGGGAGAGATGAAAGAACCTCCACATGAACGCTGAGGAGAAATGTGACAGGATGAAAGCTGGCTGCTAATTTGTGCTGCGTGTTTTTTTCCAGAAAGTTGGAATCTCCCTTGAGAGCTTTGCATGTCTTCCAAATAGTCCAACTTCCTCCTTGGTCTTATGCCTGGTACACACCATGCAATTTCCCATTCGTGAAAGCACAGAGCTCTCTGATGAAGGTCTGGCAGGAAGGAGCAGTGGGAAGAGGAAGAGGGTAATAATGGGAAAGAGTGACATGAGTGACGGCAAAGCAATTCATCACGGCATGGATCGTTCGGGTGCCGCCGCGTGCTGTTCTCTGTGGAGTTGACTTATTTTACCGTCAGAAGGCTTGGGAGCCTTCATCTCTCCCTGGTGGTCTAGTGGCTAGGATTCGGCGCTCTCACCGCCGCGGCCCGGGTTCGATTCCCGGTCAGGGAAGGCCTCCTTTTTTCTTGATCTCTCACGCAGCAGCGGCACTTCCTTGGGTCGCTTGTCTTAACCGCTGGATTGACTCCTTATGCAGGCTCCATTGCCTGCAACAGTAAGATGGTAAGAGCAGTAAAGCCTGGTACACACCATGCAATTTCCCATCAGATAGATGGGTCGAATAGATCATTTCTGGCAGGTCCGATCTGATTCCCGATCGTTTTTCTGATCGATTTGCATACAAGTGGCCGGAATATCGATCAGAAAAACGATCGGAAATCCGATCGGATCTGTCAGAAATTATCTATTGACTCATCTATCTGATGGGAAATTGCATGGTGTGTAACAGGCATAAGACCAAAGAGGAAGGTGGACCATTTGGAAGACATGCAAGACTGCAAAGCTTTCAAGGGAGATTCCAACTTTCTGGAAAAAACATGCAGCACACATTATCAGCCAGGTTTCACCCCGTCATTTTTCTCCTCAGCGTTCATGTGTATGAAAAAGAAAATGTAAAAACCCCTTTAACTCAGATCCAGATCATGGAATCATCCCTAGGAGGCAGTGTGCGACTGCCAAGAGGCATGCAGGGAGACCTCCATCAGCAGAAGCTGCACACAGTCTCCCTTTCCAAACAGCTATGCGACAGAAGAAAGCGGTTTGGTTCTTTTTGTTTTTTCCGAGTCAGCCTATAGTGAACAGACTGAAGACTTAACAAAGATGGCCAGCCAAGTGCAGGACTCCTGCATAAGGAGTCAATCCAGCGGTAAAGACAAGCATCTCAAGGAAGTGTCGCTGCTGCGTGAGAGATTAAGAAAGAGGCCTTCCCTGACCGGGAATCGAACCCGGGCCGCAGCGGTGAGAGCGCCGAATCCTAGCCACTAGACCAGCAGGGAGAGATGAAAGAACATCCACATGAACGCTGAGGAGAAAAGTGACAGGATGAAAGCTGGCTGCTAATTTGTGCTGCGTGTTTTTTTCCAGAAAGTTGGAATCTCCCTTGAGAGCTTTGCATGTCTTCCAAATAGTCCAACTTCCTCCTTGGTCTTATGCCTGGTACACACCATGCAATTTCCCATTCGTGAAAGCACAGAGCTCTCTGATGAAGGTCTGGCAGGAAGGAGCAGTGGGAAGAGGAAGAGGGTAATAATGGGAAAGAGTGACATGAGTGACAGCAAAGCAATTCATCATGGCATGGATCGTTCGGGTGCCGCCGCGTGCTGTTCTCTGTGGAGTTGACTTATTTTACCGTCAGAAGGCTTGGGAGCCTTCATCTCTCCCTGGTGGTCTAGTGGCTAGGATTCGGTGCTCTCACCGCCGCGGCCCGGGTTCGATTCCCGGTCAGGGAAGGCCTCCTTCTTTTTTCTTGATCTCTCACGCAGCAGCGGCACTTCCTTGAGTCGCTTGTCTTAACCGCTGGATTGACTCCTTATGCAGGCTCCATTGCCTGCAACAGTAAGATGGTAAGAGCAGTAAAGCCTGGTACACACCATGCAATTTCCCATCAGATAGATGGGTCGAATAGATCATTTCTGGCAGGTCCGATCTGATTCCCGATCGTTTTTCTGATCGATTTGCATACAAGTGACCGGAATATCGATCAGAAAAACGATCGGAAATCCGATCGGATCTGTCAGAAATTATCTATTGACTCATCTATCTGATGGGAAATTGCATGGTGTGTAACAGGCATAAGACCAAAGAGGAAGGTGGACCATTTGGAAGACATGCAAGACTGCAAAGCTTTCAAGGGAGATTCCAACTTTCTGGAAAAAACATGCAGCACACATTATCAGCCAGGTTTCACCCCGTCATTTTTCTCCTCAGCGTTCATGTGTATGAAAAAGAAAATGTAAAAAACCCTTTAACTCAGATCCAGATCATGGAATCATCCCTAGGAGGCAGTGTGCGACTGCCAAGAGGCATGCAGGGAGACCTCCATCAGCAGAAGCTGCACACAGTCTCCCTTTCCAAACAGCTATGCGACAGAAGAAAGCGGTTTGGTTCTTTTTGTTTTTTCCGAGTCAGCCTATAGTGAACAGACTGAAGACTTAACAAAGATGGCCAGCCAAGTGCAGGACTCCTGCATAAGGAGTCAATCCAGCGGTAAAGACAAGCATCTCAAGGAAGTGTCGCTGCTGCGTGAGAGATTAAGAAAGAGGCCTTCCCTGACCGGGAATCGAACCCGGGCCGCGGCGGTGAGAGCGCCGAATCCTAGCCACTAGACCACCAGGGAGAGATGAAAGAACATCCACATGAACGCTGAGGAGAAAAGTGACAGGATGAAAGCTGGCTGCTAATTTGTGCTGCGGGTTTTTTTCCAGAAAGTTGGAATCTCCCTTGAGAGCTTTGCATGTCTTCCAAATAGTCCAACTTCCTCCTTGGTCTTATGCCTGGTACACACCATGCAATTTCCCATTCGTGAAAGCACAGAGCTCTCTGATGAAGGTCTGGCAGGAAGAAGCAGTGGGAAGAGGAAGAGGGTAATAATGGGAAAGAGTGACATGAGTGACGGCAAAGCAATTCATCACGGCATGGATCGTTCGGGTGCCGCCGCGTGCTGTTCTCTGTGGAGTTGACTTATTTTACCGTCAGAAGGCTTGGGAGCCTTCATCTCTCCCTGGTGGTCTAGTGGCTAGGATTCGGCGCTCTCACCGCCGCGCCCTGGGTTCGATTCCCGGTCAGGGAAGGCCTCCTTCTTTTTTCTTGATCTCTCATGCAGCAGCGGCACTTCCTTGAGTCGCTTGTCTTAACCGCTGGATTGACTCCTTATGCAGGCTCCATTGCCTGCAACAGTAAGATGGTAAGAGCAGTAAAGCCTGGTACACACCATGCAATTTCCCATCAGATAGATGGGTCGAATAGATCATTTCTGGCAGGTCCGATCTGATTCCTGATCGTTTTTCTGATCGATTTGCATACAAGTGACCGGAATATCGATCAGAAAAACGATCGGAAATCCGATCGGATCTGTCAGAAATTATCTATTGACTCATCTATCTGATGGGAAATTGCATGGTGTGTAACAGGCATAAGACCAAAGAGGAAGGTGGACCATTTGGAAGACATGCAAGACTGCAAAGCTTTCAAGGGAGATTCCAACTTTCTGGAAAAAACATGCAGCACACATTATCAGCCAGGTTTCACCCCGTCATTTTTCTCCTCAGCGTTCATGTGTATGAAAAAGAAAATGTAAAAACCCCTTTAACTCAGATCCAGATCATGGAATCATCCCTAGGAGGCAGTGTGCGACTGCCAAGAGGCATGCAGGGAGACCTCCATCAGCAGAAGCTGCACACAGTCTCCCTTTCCAAACAGCTATGCGACAGAAGAAAGCGGTTTGGTTCTTTTTGTTTTTTCCGAGTCAGCCTATAGTGAACAGACTGAAGACTTAACAAAGATGGCCAGCCAAGTGCAGGACTCCTGCATAAGGAGTCAATCCAGCGGTAAAGAAACGCATCTCAAGGAAGTGTCGCTGCTGCGTGAGAGATTAAGAAAGAGGCCTTTCCTGACCGGGAATCGAACCCAAGCCGCAGCGGTGAGAGAGCCGAATCCTAGCCACTAGACCACCAGGGAGAGATGAAAGAACATCCACATGAATGCTGAGGAGAAAAGTGACAGGATGAAAGCTGGCTGCTAATTTGTGCTGCGTGTTTTTTTCCAGAAAGTTGGAATCTCCCTTGAGAGCTTTGCATGTCTTCCAAATAGTCCAACTTCCTCCTTGGTCTTATGCCTGGTACACACCATGCAATTTCCCATTCGTGAAAGCACAGAGCTCTCTGATGAAGGTCTGGCAGGAAGGAGCAGTGGGAAGAGGAAGAGGGTAATAATGGGAAAGAGTGACATGAGTGACGGCAAAGCAATTCATCACGGCATGGATCGTTCGGGTGCCGCCGCGTGCTGTTCTCTGTGGAGTTGACTTATTTTACCGTCAGAAGGCTTGGGAGCCTTCATGTCTCCCTGGTGGTCTAGTGGCTAGGATTCGGCGCTCTCACCGCCGCGGCCCAGGTTCGATTCCTGGTCAGGGAAGGCCTCCTTCTTTTTTCTTGATCTCTCACGCAGCAGCGGCACTTCCTTGAGTCGCTTGTCTTAACCGCTGGATTGACTCCTTATGCAGGCTCCATTGCCTGCAACAGTAAGATGGTAAGAGCAGTAAAGCCTGGTACACACCATGCAATTTCCCATCAGATAGATGGGTCGAATAGATCATTTCTGGCAGGTCCGATCTGATTCCCGATCGTTTTTCTGATCGATTTGCATACAAGTGACCGGAATATCGATCAGAAAAACGATCGGAAATCCGATCGGATCTGTCAGAAATTATCTATTGACTCATCTATCTGATGGGAAATTGCATGGTGTGTAACAGGCATAAGACCAAAGAGGAAGGTGGACCATTTGGAAGACATGCAAGACTGCAAAGCTTTCAAGGGAGATTCCAACTTTCTGGAAAAAACATGCAGCACACATTATCAGCCAGGTTTCACCCCGTCATTTTTCTCCTCAGCGTTCATGTGTATGAAAAAGAAAATGTAAAAACCCCTTTAACTCAGATCCAGATCATGGAATCATCCCTAGGAGGCAGTGTGCGACTGCCAAGAGGCATGCAGGGAGACCTCCATCAGCAGAAGCTGCACACAGTCTCCCTTTCCAAACAGCTATGCGACAGAAGAAAGCGGTTTGGTTCTTTTTGTTTTTTCCGAGTCAGCCTATAGTGAACAGACTGAAGACTTAACAAAGATGGCCAGCCAAGTGCAGGACTCCTGCATAAGGAGTCAATCCAGCGGTAAAGACAAGCATCTCAAGGAAGTGTCGCTGCTGCGTGAGAGATTAAGAAAGAGGCCTTCCCTGACCGGGAATCGAACCCGGGCCGCGGCGGTGAGAGCGCCAAATCCTAGCCACTAGACCACCAGGGAGAGATGAAAGAACATCCACATGAACGCTGAGGAGAAAAGTGACAGGATGAAAGCTGGCTGCTAATTTGTGCTGCGTGTTTTTTTCCAGAAAGTTGGAATCTCCCTTGAGAGCTTTGCATGTCTTCCAAATAGTCCAACTTCCTCCTTGGTCTTATGCCTGGTACACACCATGCAATTTCCCATTCGTGAAAGCACAGAGCTCTCTGATGAAGGTCTGGCAGGAAGGAGCAGTGGGAAGAGGGTAATAATGGGAAAGAGTGACATGAGTGACGGCAAAGCAATTCATCACGGCATAGATCGTTCGGGTGCCGCCGCGTGCTGTTCTCTGTGGAGTTGACTTATTTTACCGTCAGAAGGCTTGGGAGCCTTCATCTCTCCCTGGTGGTCTAGTGGCTAGGATTCGGCGCTCTCACCGCCGCGGCCCGGGTTCGATTCCCGGTCAGGGAAGGCCTCCTTCTTTTTTCTTGATCTCTCACGCAGCAGCGGCACTTCCTTGAGTCGCTTGTCTTAACCGCTGGATTGACTCCTTATGCAGGCTCCATTGCCTGCAACAGTAAGATGGTAAGAGCAGTAAAGCCTGGTACACACCATGCAATTTCCCATCAGATAGATGGGTCGAATAGATCATTTCTGGCAGGTCCGATCTGATTCCCGATCGGTTTTCTGATCGATTTGCATACAAGTGACCGGAATATCGATCAGAAAAACGATCGGAAATCCGATCGGATCTGTCAGAAATTATCTATTGACTCATCTATCTGATGGGAAATTGCATGGTGTGTAACAGGCATAAGACCAAAGAGGAAGGTGGACCATTTGGAAGACATGCAAGACTGCAAAGCTTTCAAGGGAGATTCCAACTTTCTGGAAAAAACATGCAGCACACATTATCAGCCAGGTTTCACCCCGTCATTTTTCTCCTCAGCGTTCATGTGTATGAAAAAGAAAATGTAAAAACCCCTTTAACTCAGATCCAGATCATGGAATCATCCCTAGGAGGCAGTGTGCGACTGCCAAGAGGCATGCAGGGAGACCTCCATCAGCAGAAGCTGCACACAGTCTCCCTTTCCAAACAGCTATGCGACAGAAGAAAGCGGTTTGGTTCTTTTTGTTTTTTCCGAGTCAGCCTATAGTGAACAGACTGAAGACTTAACAAAGATGGCCAGCCAAGTGCAGGACTCCTGCATAAGGAGTCAATCCAGCGGTAAAGACAAGCATCTCAAGGAAGCGTCGCTGCTGCGTGAGAGATTAAGAAAGAGGCCTTCCCTGACCGGGAATCGAACCAGGGCCGCGGCGGTGAGAGCGCCGAATCCTAGCCACTAGACCACCACGGAGAGATGAAAGAGCATCCACATGAACGCTGAGGAGAAAAGTGACAGGATGAAAGCTGGCTGCTAATTTGTGCTGCGTGTTTTTTTCCAGAAAGTTGGAATCTCCCTTGAGAGCTTTGCATGTCTTCCAAATAGTCCAACTTCCTCCTTGGTCTTATGCCTGGTACACACCATGCAATTTCCCATTCGTGAAAGCACAGAGCTCTCTGATGAAGGTCTGGCAGGAAGGAGCAGTGGGAAGAGGAAGAGGGTAATAATGGGAAAGAGTGACATGAGTGACGGCAAAGCAATTCATCACGGCATAGATCGTTCGGGTGCCGCCGCGTGCTGTTCTCTGTGGAGTTGACTTATTTTACCGTCAGAAGGCTTGGGAGCCTTCATCTCTCCCTGGTGGTCTAGTGGCTAGGATTCGGCGCTCTCACCGCTGCGGCCCGGGTTCGATTCCCGGTCAGGGAAGGCCTCCTTCTTTTTTCTTGATCTCTCACGCAGCAGCGGCACTTCCTTGAGTCGCTTGTCTTAACCGCTGGATTGACTCCTTATGCAGGCTCCATTGCCTGCAACAGTAAGATGGTAAGAGCAGTAAAGCCTGGTACACACCATGCAATTTCCCATCAGATAGATGGGTCGAATAGATCATTTCTGGCAGGTCCGATCTGATTCCCGATCGTTTTTCTGATCGATTTGCATACAAGTGACCGGAATATCGATCAGAAAAACGATCGGAAATCCGATCGGATCTGTCAGAAATTATCTATTGACTCATCTATCTGATGGGAAATTGCATGGTGTGTAACAGGCATAAGACCAAAGAGGAAGGTGGACCATTTGGAAGACATGCAAGACTGCAAAGCTTTCAAGGGAGATTCCAACTTTCTGGAAAAAACATGCAGCACACATTATCAGCCAGGTTTCACCCCGTCATTTTTCTCCTCAGCGTTCATGTGTATGAAAAAGAAAATGTAAAAACCCCTTTAACTCAGATCCAGATCATGGAATCATCCCTAGGAGGCAGTGTGCGACTGCCAAGAGGCATGCAGGGAGACCTCCATCAGCAGAAGCTGCACACAGTCTCCCTTTCCAAACAGCTATGCGACAGAAGAAAGCGGTTTGGTTCTTTTTGTTTTTTCCGAGTCAGCCTATAGTGAACAGACTGAAGACTTAACAAAGATGGCCAGCCAAGTGCAGGACTCCTGCATAAGGAGTCAATCCAGCGGTAAAGACAAGCATCTCAAGGAAGTGTCGCTGCTGCGTGAGAGATTAAGAAAGAGGCCTTCCCTGACCGGAAATCGAACCCGGGCCGCGGCGGTGAGAGCGCCAAATCCTAGCCACTAGACCACCAGGGAGAGATGAAAGAACATCCACATGAACGCTGAGGAGAAAAGTGACAGGATGAAAGCTGGCTGCTAATTTGTGCTGCGTGTTTTTTTCCAGAAAGTTGGAATCTCCCTTGAGAGCTTTGCATGTCTTCCAAATAGTCCAACTTCCTCCTTGGTCTTATGCCTGGTACACACCATGCAATTTCCCATTCGTGAAAGCACAGAGCTCTCTGATGAAGGTCTGGCAGGAAGGAGCAGTGGGAAGAGGAAGAGGGTAATAATGGGAAAGAGTGACATGAGTGACGGCAAAGCAATTCATCACGGCATAGATCGTTCGGGTGCCGCCGCGTGCTGTTCTCTGTGGAGTTGACATATTTTACCGTCAGAAGGCTTGGGAGCCTTCATCTCTCCCTGGTGGTCTAGTGGCTAGGATTCGGCGCTCTCACCGCCGCGGCCCAGGTTCGATTCCTGGTCAGGGAAGGCCTCCTTCTTTTTTCTTGATCTCTCACGCAGCAGCGGCACTTCCTTGAGTCGCTTGTCTTAACCGCTGGATTGACTCCTTATGCAGGCTCCATTGCCTGCAACAGTAAGATGGTAAGAGCAGTAAAGCCTGGTACACACCATGCAATTTCCCATCAGATAGATGGGTCGAATAGATCATTTCTGGCAGGTCCGATCTGATTCCCGATCGTTTTTCTGATCGATTTGCATACAAGTGACCGGAATATCGATCAGAAAAACGATCGGAAATCCGATCGGATCTGTCAGAAATTATCTATTGACTCATCTATCTGATGGGAAATTGCATGGTGTGTAACAGGCATAAGACCAAAGAGGAAGGTGGACCATTTGGAAGACATGCAAGACTGCAAAGCTTTCAAGGGAGATTCCAACTTTCTGGAAAAAACATGCAGCACACATTATCAGCCAGGTTTCACCCCGTCATTTTTCTCCTCAGCGTTCATGTGTATGAAAAAGAAAATGTAAAAACCCCTTTAACTCAGATCCAGATCATGGAATCATCCCTAGGAGGCAGTGTGCGACTGCCAAGAGGCATGCAGGGAGACCTCCATCAGCAGAAGCTGCACACAGTCTCCCTTTCCAAACAGCTATGCGACAGAAGAAAGCGGTTTGGTTCTTTTTGTTTTTTCCGAGTCAGCCTATAGTGAACAGACTGAAGACTTAACAAAGATGGCCAGCCAAGTGCAGGACTCCTGCATAAGGAGTCAATCCAGCGGTAAAGACAAGCATCTCAAGGAAGTGTCGCTGCTGCGTGAGAGATTAAGAAAGAGGCCTTCCCTGACCGGGAATCTAACCCGGGCCGCGGCGGTGAGAGCGCCGAATCCTAGCCACTAGACCACCAGGGAGAGATGAAAGAACATCCACATGAACGCTGAGGAGAAAAGTGACAGGATGAAAGCTGGCTGCTAATTTGTGCTGCGTGTTTTTTTCCAGAAAGTTGGAATCTCCCTTGAGAGCTTTGCATGTCTTCCAAATAGTCCAACTTCCTCCTTGGTCTTATGCCTGGTACACACCATGCAATTTCCCATTCGTGAAAGCACAGAGCTCTCTGATGAAGGTCTGGCAGGAAGGAGCAGTGGGAAGAGGAAGAGGGTAATAATGGGAAAGAGTGACATGAGTGACGGCAAAGCAATTCATCACGGCATAGATCGTTCGGGTGCCGCCGCGTGCTGTTCTCTGTGGAGTTGACTTATTTTACCGTCAGAAGGCTTGGGAGCCTTCATCTCTCCCTGGTGGTCTAGTGGCTAGGATTCGGTGCTCTCACCGCCGCGGCCCGGGTTCGATTCCCGGTCAGGGAAGGCCTCCTTCTTTTTTCTTGATCTCTCACGCAGCAGCGGCACTTCCTTGAGTCGCTTGTCTTAACCGCTGGATTGACTCCTTATGCAGGCTCCATTGCCTGCAACAGTAAGATGGTAAGAGCAGTAAAGCCTGGTACACACCATGCAATTTCCCATCAGATAGATGGGTCGAATAGATCATTTCTGGCAGGTCTGATCTGATTCCCGATCGGTTTTCTGATCGATTTGCATACAAGTGACCGGAATATCGATCAGAAAAACGATCGGAAATCCGATCGGATCTGTCAGAAATTATCTATTGACTCATCTATCTGATGGGAAATTGCATGGTGTGTAACAGGCATAAGACCAAAGAGGAAGGTGGACCATTTGGAAGACATGCAAGACTGCAAAGCTTTCAAGGGAGATTCCAACTTTCTGGAAAAAACATGCAGCACACATTATCAGCAAGGTTTCACCCCGTCATTTTTCTCCTCAGCGTTCATGTGTATGAAAAAGAAAATGTAAAAACCCCTTTAACTCAGATCCAGATCATGGAATCATCCCTAGGAGGCAGTGTGCGACTGCCAAGAGGCATGCAGGGAGACCTCCATCAGCAGAAGCTGCACACAGTCTCCCTTTCCAAACAGCTATGCGACACAAGAAAGCGGTTTGGTTCTTTTTGTTTTTTCCGAGTCAGCCTATAGTGAACAGACTGAAGACTTAACAAAGATGGCCAGCCAAGTGCAGGACTCCTGCATAAGGAGTCAATCCAGCGGTAAAGACAAGCATCTCAAGGAAGCGTCGCTGCTGCGTGAGAGATTAAGAAAGAGGCCTTCCCTGACCGGGAATTGAACCAGGGCCGCAGCGGTGAGAGCGCCGAATCCTAGCCACTAGACCACCAGGGAGAGATGAAAGAGCATCCACATGAACGCTGAGGAGAAAAGTGACAGGATGAAAGCTGGCTGCTAATTTGTGCTGCGTGTTTTTTTCCAGAAAGTTGGAATCTCCCTTGAGAGCTTTGCATGTCTTCCAAATAGTCCAACTTCCTCCTTGGTCTTATGCCTGGTACACACCATGCAATTTCCCATTCGTGAAAGCACAGAGCTCTCTGATGAAGGTCTGGCAGGAAGGAGCAGTGGGAAGAGGAAGAGGGTAATAATGGGAAAGAGTGACATGAGTGACGGCAAAGCAATTCATCACGGCATAGATTGTTCGGGTGCCGCCGCATGCTGTTCTCTGTGGAGTTGACTTATTTTACCGTCAGAAGGCTTGGGAGCCTTCATCTCTCCCTGGTGGTCTAGTGGCTAGGATTCGGCGCTCTCACCGCCGCGGCCCGGGTTTGATTCCCGGTCAGGGAAGGCCTCCTTCTTTTTTCTTGATCTCTCACGCAGCAGCGGCACTTCCTTGAGTCGCTTGTCTTAACCGCTGGATTGACTCCTTATGCAGGCTCCATTGCCTGCAACAGTAAGATGGTAAGAGCAGTAAAGCCTGGTACACACCATGCAATTTCCCATCAGATAGATGGGTTGAATAGATCATTTCTGGCAGGTCCGATCTGATTCCCGATCGGTTTTCTGATCGATTTGCATACAAGTGACCGGAATATCGATCAGAAAAACGATCGGAAATCCGATCGGATCTGTCAGAAATTATCTATTGACTCATCTATCTGATGGGAAATTGCATGGTGTGTAACAGGCATAAGACCAAAGAGGAAGGTGGACCATTTGGAAGACATGCAAGACTGCAAAGCTTTCAAGGGAGATTCCAACTTTCTGGAAAAAACATGCAGCACACATTATCAGCCAGGTTTCACCCCGTCATTTTTCTCCTCAGCGTTCATGTGTATGAAAAAGAAAATGTAAAAACCCCTTTAACTCAGATCCAGATCATGGAATCATCCCTAGGAGGCAGTGTGCGACTGCCAAGAGGCATGCAGGGAGACCTCCATCAGCAGAAGCTGCACACAGTCTCCCTTTCCAAACAGCTATGCGACAGAAGAAAGCGGTTTGGTTCTTTTTGTTTTTTCCGAGTCAGCCTATAGTGAACAGACTGAAGACTTAACAAAGATGGCCAGCCAAGTGCAGGACTCCTGCATAAGGAGTCAATCCAGCGGTAAAGACAAGCATCTCAAGGAAGTGTCGCTGCTGCGTGAGAGATTAAGAAAGAGGCCTTCCCTGACCGGGAATCGAACCCGGGCCGCGGCGGTGAGAGCGCCGAATCCTAGCCACTAGACCACCAGGGAGAGATGAAAGAACATCCACATGAACGCTGAGGAGAAAAGTGACAGGATAAAAGCTGGCTGCTAATTTGTGCTGCGTGTTTTTTTCCAGAAAGTTGGAATCTCACTTGAGAGCTTTGCATGTCTTCCAAATAGTCCAAATTCCTCCTTGGTCTTATGCCTGGTACACACCATGCAATTTCCCATTCGTGAAAGCACAGAGCTCTCTGATGAAGGTCTGGCAGGAAGGAGCAGTGGGAAGAGGAAGAGGGTAATAATGGGAAAGAGTGACATGAGTGACGGCAAAGCAATTCATCACGGCATGGATCGTTCGGGTGCCGCTGCGTGCTGTTCTCTGTGGAGTTGACTTATTTTACCGTCAGAAGGCTTGGGAGCCTTTATCTCTCCCTGGTGGTCTAGTGGCTAGGATTCGGCGCTCTCACCGCCGCGGCCCGGGTTCGATTCCCGGTCAGGGAAGGCCTCCTTCTTTTTTCTTGATCTCTCACGCAGCAGCGGCACTTCCTTGAGTCGCTTGTCTTAACCGCTGGATTGACTCCTTATGCAGGCTCCATTGCCTGCAACAGTAAGATGGTAAGAGCAGTAAAGCCTGGTACACACCATGCAATTTCCCATCAGATAGATGGGTCGAATAGATCATTTCTGGCAGGTCCGATCTGATTCCCGATCGTTTTTCTGATCGATTTGCATACAAGTGACCGGAATATCGATCAGAAAAACGATCGGAAATCCGATCGGATCTGTCAGAAATTATCTATTGACTCATCTATCTGATGGGAAATTGCATGGTGTGTAACAGGCATAAGACCAAAGAGGAAGGTGGACCATTTGGAAGACATGCAAGACTGCAAAGCTTTCAAGGGAGATTCCAACTTTCTGGAAAAAACATGCAGCACACATTATCAGCCAGGTTTCACCCCGTCATTTTTCTCCTCAGCGTTCATGTGTATGAAAAAGAAAATGTAAAAACCCCTTTAACTCAGATCCAGATCATGGAATCATCCCTAGGAGGCAGTGTGCGACTGCCAAGAGGCATGCAGGGAGACCTCCATCAGCAGAAGCTGCACACAGTCTCCCTTTCCAAACAGCTATGCGACAGAAGAAAGCGGTTTGGTTCTTTTTGTTTTTTCCGAGTCAGCCTATAGTGAACAGACTGAAGACTTAACAAAGATGGCCAGCCAAGTGCAGGACTCCTGCATAAGGAGTCAATCCAGCGGTAAAGACAAGCATCTCAAGGAAGTGTCGCTGCTGCGTGAGAGATTAAGAAAGAGGCCTTCCCTGACCGGGAATCTAACCCGGGCCGCGGCGGTGAGAGCGCCGAATCCTAGCCACTAGACCACCAGGGAGAGATGAAAGAACATCCACATGAACGCTGAGGAGAAAAGTGACAGGATGAAAGCTGGCTGCTAATTTGTGCTGCGTGTTTTTTTCCAGAAAGTTGGAATCTCCCTTGAGAGCTTTGCATGTCTTCCAAATAGTCCAACTTCCTCCTTGGTCTTATGCCTGGTACACACCATGCAATTTCCCATTCGTGAAAGCACAGAGCTCTCTGATGAAGGTCTGGCAGGAAGGAGCAGTGGGAAGAGGAAGAGGGTAATAATGGGAAAGAGTGACATGAGTGACGGCAAAGCAATTCATCACGGCATAGATCGTTCGGGTGCCGCCGCGTGCTGTTCTCTGTGGAGTTGACTTATTTTACCGTCAGAAGGCTTGGGAGCCTTCATCTCTCCCTGGTGGTCTAGTGGCTAGGATTCGGTGCTCTCACCGCCGCGGCCCGGGTTCGATTCCCGGTCAGGGAAGGCCTCCTTTTTTCTTGATCTCTCACGCAGCAGCGGCACTTCCTTGAGTCGCTTGTCTTAACCGCTGGATTGACTCCTTATGCAGGCTCCATTGCCTGCAACAGTAAGATGGTAAGAGCAGTAAAGCCTGGTACACACCATGCAATTTCCCATCAGATAGATGGGTCGAATAGATCATTTCTGGCAGGTCTGATCTGATTCCCGATCGGTTTTCTGATCGATTTGCATACAAGTGACCGGAATATCGATCAGAAAAACGATCGGAAATCCGATCGGATCTGTCAGAAATTATCTATTGACTCATCTATCTGATGGGAAATTGCATGGTGTGTAACAGGCATAAGACCAAAGAGGAAGGTGGACCATTTGGAAGACATGCAAGACTGCAAAGCTTTCAAGGGAGATTCCAACTTTCTGGAAAAAACATGCAGCACACATTATCAGCAAGGTTTCACCCCGTCATTTTTCTCCTCAGCGTTCATGTGTATGAAAAAGAAAATGTAAAAACCCCTTTAACTCAGATCCAGATCATGGAATCATCCCTAGGAGGCAGTGTGCGACTGCCAAGAGGCATGCAGGGAGACCTCCATCAGCAGAAGCTGCACACAGTCTCCCTTTCCAAACAGCTATGCGACACAAGAAAGCGGTTTGGTTCTTTTTGTTTTTTCCGAGTCAGCCTATAGTGAACAGACTGAAGACTTAACAAAGATGGCCAGCCAAGTGCAGGACTCCTGCATAAGGAGTCAATCCAGCGGTAAAGACAAGCATCTCAAGGAAGCGTCGCTGCTGCGTGAGAGATTAAGAAAGAGGCCTTCCCTGACCGGGAATTGAACCAGGGCCGCGGCGGTGAGAGCGCCGAATCCTAGCCACTAGACCACCAGGGAGAGATGAAAGAGCATCCACATGAACGCTGAGGAGAAAAGTGACAGGATGAAAGCTGGCTGCTAATTTGTGCTGCGTGTTTTTTTCCAGAAAGTTGGAATCTCCCTTGAGAGCTTTGCATGTCTTCCAAATAGTCCAACTTCCTCCTTGGTCTTATGCCTGGTACACACCATGCAATTTCCCATTCGTGAAAGCACAGAGCTCTCTGATGAAGGTCTGGCAGGAAGGAGCAGTGGGAAGAGGAAGAGGGTAATAATGGGAAAGAGTGACATGAGTGACGGCAAAGCAATTCATCACGGCATAGATCGTTCGGGTGCCGCCGCGTGCTGTTCTCTGTGGAGTTGACTTATTTTACCGTCAGAAGGCTTGGGAGCCTTCATCTCTCCCTGGTGGTCTAGTGGCTAGGATTCGGTGCTCTCACCGCCGCGGCCCGGGTTCGATTCCCGGTCAGGGAAGGCCTCCTTCTTTTTTCTTGATCTCTCACGCAGCAGCGGCACTTCCTTGAGTCGCTTGTCTTAACCGCTGGATTGACTCCTTATGCAGGCTCCATTGCCTGCAACAGTAAGATGGTAAGAGCAGTAAAGCCTGGTACACACCATGCAATTTCCCATCAGATAGATGGGTCGAATAGATCATTTCTGGCAGGTCCGATCTGATTCCCGATCGTTTTTCTGATCGATTTGCATACAAGTGACCGGAATATCGATCAGAAAAACGATCGGAAATCCGATCGGATCTGTCAGAAATTATCTATTGACTCATCTATCTGATGGGAAATTGCATGGTGTGTAACAGGCATAAGACCAAAGAGGAAGGTGGACCATTTGGAAGACATGCAAGACTGCAAAGCTTTCAAGGGAGATTCCAACTTTCTGGAAAAAACATGCAGCACACATTATCAGCCAGGTTTCACCCCGTCATTTTTCTCCTCAGCGTTCATGTGTATGAAAAAGAAAATGTAAAAACCCCTTTAACTCAGATCCAGATCATGGAATCATCCCTAGGAGGCAGTGTGCGACTGCCAAGAGGCATGCAGGGAGACCTCCATCAGCAGAAGCTGCACACAGTCTCCCTTTCCAAACAGCTATGCGACAGAAGAAAGCGGTTTGGTTCTTTTTGTTTTTTCCGAGTCAGCCTATAGTGAACAGACTGAAGACTTAACAAAGATGGCCAGCCAAGTGCAGGACTCCTGCATAAGGAGTCAATCCAGCGGTAAAGACAAGCATCTCAAGGAAGTGTCACTGCTGCGTGAGAGATTAAGAAAGAGGCCTTCCCTGACCGGGAATCGAACCCGGGCCACGGCGGTGAGAGCAC
Source organism: Hyperolius riggenbachi (assembly GCF_040937935.1). NCBI lineage: Eukaryota > Metazoa > Chordata > Amphibia > Anura > Hyperoliidae > Hyperolius > Hyperolius riggenbachi. Next base: position 26,998,887 of record NC_090653.1, on the reverse strand, counting down.
CGAATCCTAGCCACTAGACCACCAGGGAGAGATTAAAGAACATCCACATGAACGCTGAGGAGAAAAGTGACAGGATGAAAGCTGGCTGCTAATTTGTGCTGCGTGTTTTTTTCCAGAAAGTTGGAATCTCCCTTGAGAGCTTTGCATGTCTTCCAAATAGTCCAACTTCCTCCTTGGTCTTATGCCTGGTACACACCATGCAATTTCCCATTCGTGAAAGCACAGAGCTCTCTGATGAAGGTCTGGCAGGAAGGAGCAGTGGGAAGAGGAAGAGGGTAATAATGGGAAAGAGTGACATGAGTGACGGCAAAGCAATTCATCACGGCATGGATCGTTCGGGTGCCGCCGCGTGCTGTTCTCTGTGGAGTTGACTTATTTTACCGTCAGAAGGCTTGGGAGCCTTCATCTCTCCCTGGTGGTCTAGTGGCTAGGATTCGGCGCTCTCACCGCCGCGGCCCGGGTTCGATTCCCGGTCAGGGAAGGCCTCCTTCTTTTTTCTTGATCTCTCACGCAGCAGCGGCACTTCCTTGGGTCGCTTGTCTTAACCGCTGGATTGACTCCTTATGCAGGCTCCATTGCCTGCAACAGTAAGATGGTAAGAGCAGTAAAGCCTGGTACACACCATGCAATTTCCCATCAGATAGATGGGTCGAATAGATCATTTCTGGCAGGTCCGATCTGATTCCCGATCGTTTTTCTGATCGATTTGCATACAAGTGACCGGAATATCGATCAGAAAAACGATCGGAAATCCGATCGGATCTGTCAGAAATTATCTATTGACTCATCTATCTGATGGGAAATTGCATGGTGTGTAACAGGCATAAGACCAAAGAGGAAGGTGGACCATTTGGAAGACATGCAAGACTGCAAAGCTTTCAAGGGAGATTCCAACTTTCTGGAAAAAACATGCAGCACACATTATCAGCCAGGTTTCACCCCGTCATTTTTCTCCTCAGCGTTCATGTGTATGAAAAAGAAAATGTAAAAACCCCTTTAACTCAGATCCAGATCATGGAATCATCCCTAGGAGGCAGTGTGCGACTGCCAAGAGGCATGCAGGGAGACCTCCATCAGCAGAAGCTGCACACAGTCTCCCTTTCCAAACAGCTATGCGACAGAAGAAAGCGGTTTGGTTCTTTTTGTTTTTTCCGAGTCAGCCTATAGTGAACAGACTGAAGACTTAACAAAGATGGCCAGCCAAGTGCAGGACTCCTGCATAAGGAGTCAATCCAGCGGTAAAGAAACGCATCTCAAGGAAGTGTCGCTGCTGCGTGAGAGATTAAGAAAGAGGCCTTCCCTGACCGGGAATCGAACCCGGGCCGCGGCGGTGAGAGCGCCGAATCCTAGCCACTAGACCACCATGGAGAGATGAAAGAACATCCACATGAACGCTGAGGAGAAAAGTGACAGGATGAAAGCTGGCTGCTAATTTGTGCTGCGTGTTTTTTTCCAGAAAGTTGGAATCTCCCTTGAGAGCTTTGCATGTCTTCCAAATAGTCCAACTTCCTCCTTGGTCTTATGCCTGGTACACACCATGCAATTTCCCATTCGTGAAAGCACAGAGCTCTCTGATGAAGGTCTGGCAGGAAGGAGCAGTGGGAAGAGGAAGAGGGTAATAATGGGAAAGAGTGACATGAGTGACGGCAAAGCAATTCATCACGGCATGGATCGTTCGGGTGCCGCCGCGTGCTGTTCTCTGTGGAGTTGACTTATTTTACCGTCAGAAGGCTTGGGAGCCTTCATCTCTCCCTGGTGGTCTAGTGGCTAGGATTCGGCGCTCTCACCGCCGCGGCCCGGGTTCGATTCCCGGTCAGGGAAGGCCACCTTCTTTTTTCTTGATCTCTCACGCAGCAGCGGCACTTCCTTGGGTCGCTTGTCTTAACCGCTGGATTGACTCCTTATGCAGGCTCCATTGCCTGCAACAGTAAGATGGTAAGAGCAGTAAAGCCTGGTACACACCATGCAATTTCCCATCAGATAGATGGGTCGAATAGATCATTTCTGGCAGGTCCGATCTGATTCCCGATCGTTTTTCTGATCGATTTGCATACAAGTGACCGGAATATCGATCAGAAAAACGATCGGAAATCCGATCGGATCTGTCAGAAATTATCTATTGACTCATCTATCTGATGGGAAATTGCATGGTGTGTAACAGGCATAAGACCAAAGAGGAAGGTGGACCATTTGGAAGACATGCAAGACTGCAAAGCTTTCAAGGGAGATTCCAACTTTCTGGAAAAAACATGCAGCACACACTATCAGCCAGGTTTCACCCCGTCATTTTTCTCCTCAGCGTTCATGTGTATGAAAAAGAAAATGTAAAAACCCCTTTAACTCAGATCCAGATCATGGAATCATCCCTAGGAGGCAGTGTGCGACTGCCAAGAGGCATGCAGGGAGACCTCCATCAGCAGAAGCTGCACACAGTCTCCCTTTCCAAACAGCTATGCGACAGAAGAAAGCGGTTTGGTTCTTTTTGTTTTTTCCGAGTCAGCCTATAGTGAACAGACTGAAGACTTAACAAAGATGGCCAGCCAAGTGCAGGACTCCTGCATAAGGAGTCAATCCAGCGGTAAAGACAAGCATCTCAAGGAAGTGTCGCTGCTGCGTGAGAGATTAAGAAAGAGGCCTTCCCTGACCGGGAATCGAACCCGGGCCGCGGCGGTGAGAGCGCCAAATCCTAGCCACTAGACCACCAGGGAGAGATGAAAGAACATCCACATGAACGCTGAGGAGAAAAGTGACAGGATGAAAGCTGGCTGCTAATTTGTGCTGCGTGTTTTTTTCCAGAAAGTTGGAATCTCCCTTGAGAGCTTTGCATGTCTTCCAAATAGTCCAACTTCCTCCTTGGTCTTATGCCTGGTACACACCATGCAATTTCCCATTCGTGAAAGCACAGAGCTCTCTGATGAAGGTCTGGCAGGAAGGAGCAGTGGGAAGAGGGTAATAATGGGAAAGAGTGACATGAGTGACGGCAAAGCAATTCATCACGGCATAGATCGTTCGGGTGCCGCCGCGTGCTGTTCTCTGTGGAGTTGACTTATTTTACCGTCAGAAGGCTTGGGAGCCTTCATCTCTCCCTGGTGGTCTAGTGGCTAGGATTCGGCGCTCTCACCGCCGCGGCCCGGGTTCGATTCCCGGTCAGGGAAGGCCTCCTTCTTTTTTCTTGATCTCTCACGCAGCAGCGGCACTTCCTTGAGTCGCTTGTCTTAACCGCTGGATTGACTCCTTATGCAGGCTCCATTGCCTGCAACAGTAAGATGGTAAGAGCAGTAAAGCCTGGTACACACCATGCAATTTCCCATCAGATAGATGGGTCGAATAGATCATTTCTGGCAGGTCCGATCTGATTCCCGATCGGTTTTCTGATCGATTTGCATACAAGTGACCGGAATATCGATCAGAAAAACGATCGGAAATCCGATCGGATCTGTCAGAAATTATCTATTGACTCATCTATCTGATGGGAAATTGCATGGTGTGTAACAGGCATAAGACCAAAGAGGAAGGTGGACCATTTGGAAGACATGCAAGACTGCAAAGCTTTCAAGGGAGATTCCAACTTTCTGGAAAAAACATGCAGCACACATTATCAGCCAGGTTTCACCCCGTCATTTTTCTCCTCAGCGTTCATGTGTATGAAAAAGAAAATGTAAAAACCCCTTTAACTCAGATCCAGATCATGGAATCATCCCTAGGAGGCAGTGTGCGACTGCCAAGAGGCATGCAGGGAGACCTCCATCAGCAGAAGCTGCACACAGTCTCCCTTTCCAAACAGCTATGCGACAGAAGAAAGCGGTTTGGTTCTTTTTGTTTTTTCCGAGTCAGCCTATAGTGAACAGACTGAAGACTTAACAAAGATGGCCAGCCAAGTGCAGGACTCCTGCATAAGGAGTCAATCCAGCGGTAAAGACAAGCATCTCAAGGAAGCGTCGCTGCTGCGTGAGAGATTAAGAAAGAGGCCTTCCCTGACCGGGAATCGAACCAGGGCCGCGGCGGTGAGAGCGCCGAATCCTAGCCACTAGACCACCACGGAGAGATGAAAGAGCATCCACATGAACGCTGAGGAGAAAAGTGACAGGATGAAAGCTGGCTGCTAATTTGTGCTGCGTGTTTTTTTCCAGAAAGTTGGAATCTCCCTTGAGAGCTTTGCATGTCTTCCAAATAGTCCAACTTCCTCCTTGGTCTTATGCCTGGTACACACCATGCAATTTCCCATTCGTGAAAGCACAGAGCTCTCTGATGAAGGTCTGGCAGGAAGGAGCAGTGGGAAGAGGAAGAGGGTAATAATGGGAAAGAGTGACATGAGTGACGGCAAAGCAATTCATCACGGCATAGATCGTTCGGGTGCCGCCGCGTGCTGTTCTCTGTGGAGTTGACTTATTTTACCGTCAGAAGGCTTGGGAGCCTTCATCTCTCCCTGGTGGTCTAGTGGCTAGGATTCGGCGCTCTCACCGCTGCGGCCCGGGTTCGATTCCCGGTCAGGGAAGGCCTCCTTCTTTTTTCTTGATCTCTCACGCAGCAGCGGCACTTCCTTGAGTCGCTTGTCTTAACCGCTGGATTGACTCCTTATGCAGGCTCCATTGCCTGCAACAGTAAGATGGTAAGAGCAGTAAAGCCTGGTACACACCATGCAATTTCCCATCAGATAGATGGGTCGAATAGATCATTTCTGGCAGGTCCGATCTGATTCCCGATCGTTTTTCTGATCGATTTGCATACAAGTGACCGGAATATCGATCAGAAAAACGATCGGAAATCCGATCGGATCTGTCAGAAATTATCTATTGACTCATCTATCTGATGGGAAATTGCATGGTGTGTAACAGGCATAAGACCAAAGAGGAAGGTGGACCATTTGGAAGACATGCAAGACTGCAAAGCTTTCAAGGGAGATTCCAACTTTCTGGAAAAAACATGCAGCACACATTATCAGCCAGGTTTCACCCCGTCATTTTTCTCCTCAGCGTTCATGTGTATGAAAAAGAAAATGTAAAAAACCCTTTAACTCAGATCCAGATCATGGAATCATCCCTAGGAGGCAGTGTGCGACTGCCAAGAGGCATGCAGGGAGACCTCCATCAGCAGAAGCTGCACACAGTCTCCCTTTCCAAACAGCTATGCGACAGAAGAAAGCGGTTTGGTTCTTTTTGTTTTTTCCGAGTCAGCCTATAGTGAACAGACTGAAGACTTAACAAAGATGGCCAGCCAAGTGCAGGACTCCTGCATAAGGAGTCAATCCAGCGGTAAAGACAAGCATCTCAAGGAAGTGTCGCTGCTGCGTGAGAGATTAAGAAAGAGGCCTTCCCTGACCGGGAATCGAACCCGGGCCGCGGCGGTGAGAGCGCCAAATCCTAGCCACTAGACCACCAGGGAGAGATGAAAGAACATCCACATGAACGCTGAGGAGAAAAGTGACAGGATGAAAGCTGGCTGCTAATTTGTGCTGCGTGTTTTTTTTCCAGAAAGTTGGAATCTCCCTTGAGAGCTTTGCATGTCTTCCAAATAGTCCAACTTCCTCCTTGGTCTTATGCCTGGTACACACCATGCAATTTCCCATTCGTGAAAGCACAGAGCTCTCTGATGAAGGTCTGGCAGGAAGGAGCAGTGGGAAGAGGAAGAGGGTAATAATGGGAAAGAGTGACATGAGTGACGGCAAAGCAATTCATCACGGCATAGATCGTTCGGGTGCGTGCCGCCTGCGTGCTGTTCTCTGTGGAGTTGACTATATATTTACCGTCAGAAGGCTTGGGAGCCTTCATCTCTCCCTGGTGGTCTAGTGGCTAGGATTCGGCGCTCTCACCGCCGCGGCCCAGGTTCGATTCCTGGTCAGGGAAGGCCTCCTTCTTTTTTCTTGATCTCTCACGCAGCAGCGGCACTTCCTTGAGTCGCTTGTCTTAACCGCTGGATTGACTCCTTATGCAGGCTCCATTGCCTGCAACAGTAAGATGGTAAGAGCAGTAAAGCCTGGTACACACCATGCAATTTCCCATCAGATAGATGGGTCGAATAGATCATTTCTGGCAGGTCCGATCTGATTCCCGATCGTTTTTCTGATCGATTTGCATACAAGTGACCGGAATATCGATCAGAAAAACGATCGGAAATCCGATCGGATCTGTCAGAAATTATCTATTGACTCATCTATCTGATGGGAAATTGCATGGTGTGTAACAGGCATAAGACCAAAGAGGAAGGTGGACCATTTGGAAGACATGCAAGACTGCAAAGCTTTCAAGGGAGATTCCAACTTTCTGGAAAAAACATGCAGCACACATTATCAGCCAGGTTTCACCCCGTCATTTTTCTCCTCAGCGTTCATGTGTATGAAAAAGAAAATGTAAAAACCCCTTTAACTCAGATCCAGATCATGGAATCATCCCTAGGAGGCAGTGTGCGACTGCCAAGAGGCATGCAGGGAGACCTCCATCAGCAGAAGCTGCACACAGTCTCCCTTTCCAAACAGCTATGCGACAGAAGAAAGCGGTTTGGTTCTTTTTGTTTTTTCCGAGTCAGCCTATAGTGAACAGACTGAAGACTTAACAAAGATGGCCAGCCAAGTGCAGGACTCCTGCATAAGGAGTCAATCCAGCGGTAAAGACAAGCATCTCAAGGAAGTGTCGCTGCTGCGTGAGAGATTAAGAAAGAGGCCTTCCCTGACCGGGAATCTAACCCGGGCCGCGGCGGTGAGAGCGCCGAATCCTAGCCACTAGACCACCAGGGAGAGATGAAAGAACATCCACATGAACGCTGAGGAGAAAAGTGACAGGATGAAAGCTGGCTGCTAATTTGTGCTGCGTGTTTTTTTCCAGAAAGTTGGAATCTCCCTTGAGAGCTTTGCATGTCTTCCAAATAGTCCAACTTCCTCCTTGGTCTTATGCCTGGTACACACCATGCAATTTCCCATTCGTGAAAGCACAGAGCTCTCTGATGAAGGTCTGGCAGGAAGGAGCAGTGGGAAGAGGAAGAGGGTAATAATGGGAAAGAGTGACATGAGTGACGGCAAAGCAATTCATCACGGCATAGATCGTTCGGGTGCCGCCGCGTGCTGTTCTCTGTGGAGTTGACTTATTTTACCGTCAGAAGGCTTGGGAGCCTTCATCTCTCCCTGGTGGTCTAGTGGCTAGGATTCGGCGCTCTCACCGCCGCGGCCCGGGTTCGATTCCCGGTCAGGGAAGGCCTCCTTCTTTTTTCTTGATCTCTCACGCAGCAGCGGCACTTCCTTGAGTCGCTTGTCTTAACCGCTGGATTGACTCCTTATGCAGGCTCCATTGCCCTGCCAACAGTAAGATGGTAAGAGCAGTAAAGCCTGGTACACACACCATGCAATTTCCCATCAGATAGATGGGTCGAATAGATCATTTCTGGCAGGTCTGATCTGATTCCCGATCGGTTTTCTGATCGATTTGCATACAAGTGACCGGAATATCGATCAGAAAAACGATCGGAAATCCGATCGGATCTGTCAGAAATTATCTATTGACTCATCTATCTGATGGGAAAATTGCATGGGTGTGTAACAGGCATAAGACCCAAAGAGGAAGGTGGACCATTTGGAAGACATGCAAGACTGCAAAGCTTTCAAGGGAGATTCCAACTTTCTGGAAAAAACATGCAGCAGCACATTATCAGCAAGGTTTCACCCCGTCATTTTTCTCCTCAGCGTTCATGTGTATGAAAAAGAAAATGTAAAAACCCCCTTTAACTCAGATCCAGATCATGGAACATCCCTAGGAGCAGTGTGCGACTGTGAGGCAGGTGCGACTGCCACGGAGGCATGCGCCCATCAGCAGAAGCTGCACACAGTCTCCCTTTCCAAACAGCTATGCGACAGAAGAAAGCGGTTTGGTTCTTTTTGTTTTTTTCCGAGTCAGCCTATAGTGAACAGACTGAAGACTTAACAAAGATGGCCAGCCAAGTGCAGGACTCCTGCATAAGGAGTCAATCCAGCTGGTAAAGACAAGCATCTCAAGGAAGCGTCGCTGCTGCGTGAGAGATTAAGAAAGAGGCCTTCCCTGACCGGGAATGAACCAGGGCCGCGGCGGTGAGAGCGCCCGAATCCTAGCCACTAGACCACACAGGGAGAGATAGAAAGAGCATCCACATGAACGCTGAGGAGAAAAGTGACAGGATGAAAGCTGGCTGCTAATTTGTGCTGCGTGTTTTTTTCCAGAAAGTTGGAATCTCCCTTGAGAGCTTTGCATGTCTTCCAAATAGTCCAACTTCCTCCTTGGTCTTATGCCTGGTACACACCATGCAATTTCCCATTCGTGAAAGCACAGAGCTCTCTGATGAAGGTCTGGCAGGAAGGAGCAGTGGGAAGAGGAAGAGGGTAATAATGGGAAAGAGTGACATGAGTGACGGCAAAGCAATTCATCACGGCATAGGATCGTTCGGGTGCCCGCCGCGTGCTGTTCTCTGTGGAGTTGACTTATTTTACCGTCAGAAGGCTTGGGAGCCTTCATCTCTCCCTGGTGGTCTAGTGGCTAGGATTCGGCGCTCTCACCGCCGCGGCCCGGGTTCGATTCCCGGTCAGGGAAGGCCTCCTTCTTTTTTCTTGATCTCTCACGCAGCAGCGGCACTTCCTTGAGTCGCTTGTCTTAACCGCTGGATTGACTCCTTATGCAGGCTCCATTGCCTGCAACAGTAAGATGGTAAGAGCAGTAAAGCCTGGTACACACCATGCAATTTCCCATCAGATAGATGGGTCGAATAGATCATTTCTGGCAGGTCCGATCTGATTCCCGATCGTTTTTCTGATCGATTTGCATACAAGTGACCGGAATATCGATCAGAAAAACGATCGGAAATCCGATCGGATCTGTCAGAAATTATCTATTGACTCATCTATCTGATGGGAAATTGCATGGTGTGTAACAGGCATAAGACCAAAGAGGAAGGTGGACCATTTGGAAGACATGCAAGACTGCAAAGCTTTCAAGGGAGATTCCAACTTTCTGGAAAAAACATGCAGCACACATTATCAGCCAGGTTTCACCCCGTCATTTTTCTCCTCAGCGTTCATGTGTATGAAAAAGAAAATGTAAAAACCCCTTTAACTCAGATCCAGATCATGGAATCATCCCTAGGAGGCAGTGTGCGACTGCCAAGAGGCATGCAGGGAGACCTCCATCAGCAGAAGCTGCACACAGTCTCCCTTTCCAAACAGCTATGCGACAGAAGAAAGCGGTTTGGTTCTTTTTGTTTTTTCCGAGTCAGCCTATAGTGAACAGACTGAAGACTTAACAAAGATGGCCAGCCAAGTGCAGGACTCCTGCATAAGGAGTCAATCCAGCGGTAAAGACAAGCATCTCAAGGAAGTGTCGCTGCTGCGTGAGAGATTAAGAAAGAGGCCTTCCCTGACCGGGAATCGAACCCGGGCCACGGCGGTGAGAGCGCCGAATCCTAGCCACTAGACCACCAGGGAGAGATTAAAGAACATCCACATGAACGCTGAGGAGAAAAGTGACAGGATGAAAGCTGGCTGCTAATTTGTGCTGCGTGTTTTTTTCCAGAAAGTTGGAATCTCCCTTGAGAGCTTTGCATGTCTTCCAAATAGTCCAACTTCCTCCTTGGTCTTATGCCTGGTACACACCATGCAATTTCCCATTCGTGAAAGCACAGAGCTCTCTGATGAAGGTCTGGCAGGAAGGAGCAGTGGGAAGAGGAAGAGGGTAATAATGGGAAAGAGTGACATGAGTGACGGCAAAGCAATTCATCACGGCATGGATCGTTCGGGTGCCGCCGCGTGCTGTTCTCTATGGAGTTGACTTATTTTACCGTCAGAAGGCATGGGAGCCTTCATCTCTCCCTGGTGGTCTAGTGGCTAGGATTCGGCGCTCTCACCGCCGCGGCCCGGGTTCGATTCCCGGTCAGGGAAGGCCTCCTTCTTTTTTCTTGATCTCTCACGCAGCAGCGGCACTTCCTTGGGTCGCTTGTCTTAACCGCTGGATTGACTCCTTATGCAGGCTCCATTGCCTGCAACAGTAAGATGGTAAGAGCAGTAAAGCCTGGTACACACCATGCAATTTCCCATCAGATAGATGGGTCGAATAGATCATTTCTGGCAGGTCCGATCTGATTCCCGATCGTTTTTCTGATCGATTTGCATACAAGTGACCGGAATATCGATCAGAAAAACGATCGGAAATCCGATCGGATCTGTCAGAAATTATCTATTGACTCATCTATCTGATGGGAAATTGCATGGTGTGTAACAGGCATAAGACCAAAGAGGAAGGTGGACCATTTGGAAGACATGCAAGACTGCAAAGCTTTCAAGGGAGATTCCAACTTTCTGGAAAAAACATGCAGCACACATTATCAGCCAGGTTTCACCCCGTCATTTTTCTCCTCAGCGTTCATGTGTATGAAAAAGAAAATGTAAAAACCCCTTTAACTCAGATCCAGATCATGGAATCATCCCTAGGAGGCAGTGTGCGACTGCCAAGAGGCATGCAGGGAGACCTCCATCAGCAGAAGCTGCACACAGTCTCCCTTTCCAAACAGCTATGCGACAGAAGAAAGCGGTTTGGTTCTTTTTGTTTTTTCCGAGTCAGCCTATAGTGAACAGACTGAAGACTTAACAAAGATGGCCAGCCAAGTGCAGGACTCCTGCATAAGGAGTCAATCCAGCGGTAAAGACAAGCATCTCAAGGAAGTGTCGCTGCTGCGTGAGAGATTAAGAAAGAGGCCTTCCCTGACCGGGAATCGAACCCGGGCCGCGGCGGTGAGAGCGCCGAATCCTAGCCACTAGACCACCATGGAGAGATGAAAGAACATCCACATGAACGCTGAGGAGAAAAGTGACAGGATGAAAGCTGGCTGCTAATTTGTGCTGCGTGTTTTTTTCCAGAAAGTTGGAATCTCCCTTGAGAGCTTTGCATGTCTTCCAAATAGTCCAACTTCCTCCTTGGTCTTATGCCTGGTACACACCATGCAATTTCCCATTCGTGAAAGCACAGAGCTCTCTGATGAAGGTCTGGCAGGAAGGAGCAGTGGGAAGAGGAAGAGGGTAATAATGGGAAAGAGTGACATGAGTGACGGCAAAGCAATTCATCACGGCATGGATCGTTCGGGTGCCGCCGCGTGCTGTTCTCTGTGGAGTTGACTTATTTTACCGTCAGAAGGCTTGGGAGCCTTCATCTCTCCCTGGTGGTCTAGTGGCTAGGATTCGGCGCTCTCACCGCCGTGGCCCGGGTTCGATTCCCGGTCAGGGAAGGCCACCTTCTTTTTTCTTGATCTCTCACGCAGCAGCGGCACTTCCTTGGGTCGCTTGTCTTAACCGCTGGATTGACTCCTTATGCAGGCTCCATTGCCTGCAACAGTAAGATGGTAAGAGCAGTAAAGCCTGGTACACACCATGCAATTTCCCATCAGATAGATGGGTCGAATAGATCATTTCTGGCAGGTCCGATCTCATTCCCGATCGTTTTTCTGATCGATTTGCATACAAGTGACCGGAATATCGATCAGAAAAACGATCGGAAATCCGATCGGATCTGTCAGAAATTATCTATTGACTCATCTATCTGATGGGAAATTGCATGGTGTGTAACAGGCATAAGACCAAAGAGGAAGGTGGACCATTTGGAAGACATGCAAGACTGCAAAGCTTTCAAGGGAGATTCCAACTTTCTGGAAAAAACATGCAGCACACATTATCAGCCAGGTTTCACCCCGTCATTTTTCTCCTCAGCGTTCATGTGTATGAAAAAGAAAATGTAAAAACCCCTTTAACTCAGATCCAGATCATGGAATCATCCCTAGGAGGCAGTGTGCGACTGCCAAGAGGCATGCAGGGAGACCTCCATCAGCAGAAGCTGCACACAGTCTCCCTTTCCAAACAGCTATGCGACAGAAGAAAGCGGTTTGGTTCTTTTTGTTTTTTCCGAGTCAGCCTATAGTGAACAGACTGAAGACTTAACAAAGATGGCCAGCCAAGTGCAGGACTCCTGCATAAGGAGTCAATCCAGCGGTAAAGACAAGCATCTCAAGGAAGTGTCGCTGCTGCGTGAGAGATTAAGAAAGAGGCCTTCCCTGACCGGGAATCGAACCCGGGCCGCAGCGGTGAGAGCGCCGAATCCTAGCCACTAGACCACCAGGGAGAGATGAAAGAACATCCACATGAACGCTGAGGAGAAAAGTGACAGGATGAAAGCTGGCTGCTAATTTGTGCTGCGTGTTTTTTTCCAGAAAGTTGGAATCTCCCTTGAGAGCTTTGCATGTCTTCCAAATAGTCCAACTTCCTCCTTGGTCTTATGCCTGGTACACACCATGCAATTTCCCATTCGTGAAAGCACAGAGCTCTCTGATGAAGGTCTGGCAGGAAGGAGCAGTGGGAAGAGGAAGAGGGTAATAATGGGAAAGAGTGACATAAGTGACGGCAAAGCAATTCATCACGGCATGGATCGTTCGGGTGCCGCCGCGTGCTGTTCTCTGTGGAGTTGACTTATTTTACCGTCAGAAGGCTTGGGAGCCTTCATCTCTCCCTGGTGGTCTAGTGGCTAGGATTCGGCGCTCTCACCGCCGCGGCCCGGGTTCGATTCCCGGTCAGGGAAGGCCTCCTTTTTTTTTCTTGATCTCTCACGCAGCAGCGGCACTTCCTTGAGTCGCTTGTCTTAACCGCTGGATTGACTCCTTATGCAGGCTCCATTGCCTGCAACAGTAAGATGGTAAGAGCAGTAAAGCCTGGTACACACCATGCAATTTCCCATCAGATAGATGGGTCGAATAGATCATTTCTGGCAGGTCCGATCTGATTCCCGATCGTTTTTCTGATCGATTTGCATACAAGTGACCGGAATATCGATCAGAAAAACGATCGGAAATCCGATCGGATCTGTCAGAAATTATCTATTGACTCATCTATCTGATGGGAAATTGCATGGTGTGTAACAGGCATAAGACCAAAGAGGAAGGTGGACCATTTGGAAGACATGCAAGACTGCAAAGCTTTCAAGGGAGATTCCAACTTTCTGGAAAAAACATGCAGCACACATTATCAGCCAGGTTTCACCCCGTCATTTTTCTCCTCAGCGTTCATGTGTATGAAAAAGAAAATGTAAAAACCCCTTTAACTCAGATCCAGATCATGGAATCATCCCTAGGAGGCAGTGTGCGACTGCCAAGAGGCATGCAGGGAGACCTCCATCAGCAGAAGCTGCACACAGTCTCCCTTTCCAAACAGCTATGCGACAGAAGAAAGCGGTTTGGTTCTTTTTGTTTTTTCCGAGTCAGCCTATAGTGAACAGACTGAAGACTTAACAAAGATGGCCAGCCAAGTGCAGGACTCCTGCATAAGGAGTCAATCCAGCGGTAAAGACAAGCATCTCAAGGAAGTGTCGCTGCTGCGTGAGAGATTAAGAAAGAGGCCTTCCCTGACCGGGAATCGAACCCGGGCCGCGGCGGTGAGAGCGCCGAATCCTAGCCACTAGACCACCAGGGAGAGATGAAAGAACATCCACATGAACGCTGAGGAGAAAAGTGACAGGATGAAAGCTGGCTGCTAATTTGTGCTGCGTGTTTTTTTCCAGAAAGTTGGAATCTCCCTTGAGAGCTTTGCATGTCTTCCAAATAGTCCAACTTCCTCCTTGGTCTTATGCCTGGTACACACCATGCAATTTCCCATTCGTGAAAGCACAGAGCTCTCTGATGAAGGTCTGGCAGGAAGGAGCAGTGGGAAGAGGAAGAGGGTAATAATGGGAAAGTGTGACATGAGTGACGGCAAAGCAATTCATCACGGCATGGATCGTTCGGGTGCCGCCGCGTGCTGTTCTCTGTGGAGTTGACTTATTTTACCGTCAGAAGGCTTGGGAGCCTTATCTCTCCCTGGTGGTCTAGTGGCTAGGATTCGGCGCTCTCACCGCCGCGGCCCGGGTTCGATTCCCGGTCAGGGAAGGCCTCCTTCTTTTTTCTTGATCTCTCACGCAGCAGCGGCACTTCCTTGAGTCGCTTGTCTTAACCGCTGGATTGACTCCTTATGCAGGCTCCATTGCCTGCAACAGTAAGATGGTAAGAGCAGTAAAGCCTGGTACACACCATGCAATTTCCCATCAGATAGATGGGTCGAATAGATCATTTCTGGCAGGTCCGATCTGATTCCCGATCGTTTTTCTGATCGATTTGCATACAAGTGACCGGAATATCGATCAGAAAAACGATCGGAAATCCGATCGGATCTGTCAGAAATTATCTATTGACTCATCTATCTGATGGGAAATTGCATGGTGTGTAACAGGCATAAGACCAAAGAGGAAGGTGGACCATTTGGAAGACATGCAAGACTGCAAAGCTTTCAAGGGAGATTCCAACTTTCTGGAAAAAACATGCAGCACACACTATCAGCCAGGTTTCACCCCGTCATTTTTCTCCTCAGCGTTCATGTGTATGAAAAAGAAAATGTAAAAACCCCTTTAACTCAGATCCAGATCATGGAATCATCCCTAGGAGGCAGTGTGCGACTGCCAAGAGGCATGCAGGGAGACCTCCATCAGCAGAAGCTGCACACAGTCTCCCTTTCCAAACAGCTATGCGACAGAAGAAAGCGGTTTGGTTCTTTTTGTTTTTTCCGAGTCAGCCTATAGTGAACAGACTGAAGACTTAAAGGGACACTTAAGTCAAACAAAAAAAATGAGTTTTACTCACCTATGGCTTCCAATAGCCCCCTGCAGCTGTCCGGTGCCCTCGCTGTCTCCCTCCGATCCTCCTGGCCCCGCCAGCAGCCACTTCCTGTTTCGGTGACAGGAGCTGACAGGCTGGGGACGCGAGTGATTCTTCGCGTTCCCAGACACATTAGCACCCTCTATGCTGCTATATGGTATATGATATATGCTATAGCAGCATAGATGGTGCTATTGTGGCCAGGAACGCGAAGAATCACTCGCGTCCCCAGCCTGTCAGCTCCTGTCACCGAAACAGGAAGTGGCTGCCGGCGGGGCCAGGAGGATTGGAGGAAGATGGCGAGGGCACCGGACAGCTACAGGGGGCTATTGGAAGCCCCAGGTGAGTAAAACTCATTTTTTTTGTTTGACTTAAGTGTCCCTTTAACAAAGATGGCCAGCCAAGTGCAGGACTCCTGCATAAGGAGTCAATCCAGCGGTAAAGACAAGCATCTCAAGGAAGTGTCGCTGCTGCGTGAGAGATTAAGAAAGAGGCCTTCCCTGACCGGGAATCAAACCCGGGCCGCGGCGGTGAGAGCGCCGAATCCTAGCCACTAGACCACCAGGGAGAGATGAAAGAACATCCACATGAACGCTGAGGAGAAAAGTGACAGGATGAAAGCTGGCTGCTAATTTGTGCTGCGTGTTTTTTTCCAGAAAGTTGGAATCTCCCTTGAGAGCTTTGCATGTCTTCCAAATAGTCCAACTTCCTCCTTGGTCTTATGCCTGGTACACACCATGCAATTTCCCATTCGTGAAAGCACAGAGCTCTCTGATGAAGGTCTGGCAGGAAGGAGCAGTGGGAAGAGGAAGAGGGTAATAATGGGAAAGAGTGACATGAGTGACAGCAAAGCAATTCATCACGGCATGGATCGTTCGGGTGCCGCCGCGTGCTGTTCTCTGTGGAGTTGACTTATTTTACTGTCAGAAGGCTTGAAAGCCTTCATCTCTCCCTGGTGGTCTAGTGGCTAGGATTCGGCGCTCTCACTGCCGCGGCCCGGGTTCGATTCCCGGTCAGGGAAGGCCTCCTTCTTTTTTCTTGATCTCTCACGCAGCAGCGGCACTTCCTTGAGTCGCTTGTCTTAACCGCTGGATTGACTCCTTATGCAGGCTCCATTGCCTGCAACAGTAAGATGGTAAGAGCAGTAAAGCCTGGTACACACCATGCAATTTCCCATCAGATAGATGGGTCGAATAGATCATTTCTGGCAGGTCCGATCTGATTCCCGATCGTTTTTCTGATCGATTTGCATACAAGTGACCGGAATATCGATCAGAAAAACGATCGGAAATCCGATCGGATCTGTCAGAAATTATCTATTGACTCATCTATCTGATGGGAAATTGCATGGTGTGTAACAGGCATAAGACCAAAGAGGAAGGTGGACCATTTGGAAGACATGCAAGACTGCAAAGCTTTCAAGGGAGATTCCAACTTTCTGGAAAAAACATGCAGCACACATTATCAGCCAGGTTTCACCCCGTCATTTTTCTCCTCAGCGTTCATGTGTATGAAAAAGAAAATGTAAAAACCCCTTTAACTCAGATCCAGATCATGGAATCATCCCTAGGAGGCAGTGTGCGACTGCCTAGAGGCATGCAGGGAGACCTCCATCAGCAGAAGCTGCACACAGTCTACCTTTCCAAACAGCTATGCGACAGAAGAAAGCGGTTTGGTTCTTTTTGTTTTTTCCGAGTCAGCCTATAGTGAACAGACTGAAGACTTAACAAAGATGGCCAGCCAAGTGCAGGACTCCTGCATAAGGAGTCAATCCAGCGGTAAAGACAAGCATCTCAAGGAAGTGTCGCTGCTGCGTGAGAGATTAAGAAAGAGGCCTTCCCTGACCGGGAATCGAACCCGGGCCGCGGCGGTGAGAGCGCCGAATCCTAGCCACTAGACCACCAGGGAGAGATGAAAGAACATCCACATGAACGCTGAGGAGAAAAGTGACAGGATGAAAGCTGGCTGCTAATTTGTGCTGCGTGTTTTTTTCCAGAAAGTTGGAATCTCCCTTGAGAGCTTTGCATGTCTTCCAAATAGTCCAACTTCCTCCTTGGTCTTATGCCTGGTACACACCATGCAATTTCCCATTCGTGAAAGCACAGAGCTCTCTGATGAAGGTCTGGCAGGAAGAAGCAGTGGGAAGAGGAAGAGGGTAATAATGGGAAAGAGTGACATGAGTGACGGCAAAGCAATTCATCACGGCATGGATCGTTCGGGTGCCGCCGCGTGCTGTTCTCTGTGGAGTTGACTTATTTTACCGTCAGAAGGCTTGGGAGCCTTCATCTCTCCCTGGTGGTCTAGTGGCTAGGATTCGGCGCTCTCACCGCCGCGGCCCGGGTTCGATTCCCGGTCAGGGAAGGCCTCCTTCTTTTTTCTTGATCTCTCACGCAGCAGCGGCACTTCCTTGAGTCGCTTGTCTTAACCGCTGGATTGACTCCTTATGCAGGCTCCATTGCCTGCAACAGTAAGATGGTAAGAGCAGTAAAGCCTGGTACACACTAGTGTTGGGCGAACAGTGTTCGCCACTGTTCGGGTTCTGCAGAACATCACCCTGTTCGGGTGATGTTCGAGTTCGGCCGAACACCTGACGGTGCTCGGCCAAACCGTTCGGCCATATGGCCGAACTAAGAGCGCATGGCCGAACGTTCCCCGAACGTTCGGCTAGCGCTGTGATTGGCCGAACGGGTCACGTGGTTCGGACCCGAACGCGCTCTGATTGGCCGAACGGTCACGTGGTTCGGGTAAATAAATACCCGAACCACGTCATATCTCCGCCATTTGTCTGTGGGTTTAGCTTTGGGTAGGCAGGCAGGGTAGTTCGCGCTCCAGCCACGCTAGCCAGGGTCCCCCCTGTCATTGTGTCACTGCTGGGAACAGTAGTACACCGCTTGCTCAGCCACACTATATAGCATTCTGTTTACTGCCACTCTGTGTACCTCGCTCAGCCACACTATATAGCATTCTGTTTACTGCCACTCTGTGTCTGCTGGGAATAGTAGTACACCGCTTGCTCAGCCACACTATATAGCATTCTGTTTACTGCCACTCTGTGTACCTCGCTCAGCCACACTATATAGCATTCTGTTTACTGCCACTCTGTGTCTGCTGGGAATAGTGGTACACCGCTCGCTCAGCCACACTATATAGCATTCTGTTCACTGTTCTGTGTCTGCTTGGAATAGTGGTACACCGCTCGCTCAGCCACACTATATAGCATTCTGTTTACTGTTCTGTGTCTGCTGGGAATAGTGGTACACCGCTCGCTCAGCCACACTATATAGCATTCTGTTTACTGTTCTGTGTCTGCTGGGAATAGTGGTACACCGCTCGCTCAGCCACACTATATAGCATTCTGTGCACTGTTCTGTGTCTGCTGGGAATAGTGGTACACCGCTCGCTCAGCCACACTATATAGCATTCTGTTCACTGTTCTGTGTCTGCTGGGAATAGTGGTACACCGCTCGCTCAGCCACACTATATAGCATTCTGTTTACTGTTCTGTGTCTGCTGGGAATAGTGGTACACCGCTCGCTCATCCACACTATATAGCATTCTGTTCACTGTTCTGTGTCTGCTGGGAATAGTGGTACACCGCCCGCTCAGCCACACTATATAGCATTCTGTTCACTGTTCTGTGTCTGCTGGGAATAGTGGTACACCGCTCGCTCAGCCACACTATATAGCATTCTGTTCACTGTTCTGTGTCTGCTGGGAACAGTAGTACACCGCTCGCTCAGCCAGAGTATATAGCATTGTGTTTACTGCCACTCTGTGTACACCGCTCAGCCAGACTATATACCATTGTTTACTGACACTCTGTGTACACCGCTCAGCCAGACTATATACCATTGTTTACTGACACTCTGTGTACACCGCTCAGCCAGACTATATACCATTGTTTACTGCCACTCTGATTCTGCTGGGAACAGTAGTACACCGCTCGCTCAGCCAGACTATATAGCATTGTGTTTACTGCCACTCTGTGTACACCGCTCAGCCAGACTATATACCATTGTTTACTGACACTCTGTGTACACCGCTCAGCCAGACTATATACCATTGTTTACTGAAACTCTGTGTACACCGCTCAGCCAGACTATATACCATTGTTTACTGCCACTCTGATTCTGCTGGGAACAGTAGTACACCGCTCGCTCAGCCAGACTATATACCATTGTTTACTGACACTATATAGCAGACTATATAGCATTGTGTGTACACCGCTCAGCCAGACTATATACCATTGTTTACTGACACTCTGTGTACACCGCTCAGCCAGACTATATACCATTGTTTACTGCCACTCTGATTCTGCTGGGAACAGTAGTACACCGCTCGCTCAGCCAGACTATATACCATTGTTTACTGACACTCTGTGTACACCGCTCAGCCAGACTATATACCATTGTTTACTGCCACTCTGATTCTGCTGGGAACAGTAGTACACCGCTCGCTCAGCCAGACTATATACCATTGTTTACTGACACTCTGTGTACACCGCTCAGCCAGACTATATACCATTGTTTACTGCCACTCTGATTCTGCTGGGAACAGTAGTACACCGCTCGCTCAGCCAGACTATATACCATTGTTTACTGACACTATATAGCAGACTATATAGCATTGTGTGTACACCGCTCAGCCAGACTATATACCATTGTTTACTGACACTCTGTGTACACCGCTCAGCCAGACTATATACCATTGTTTACTGCCACTCTGATTCTGCTGGGAACAGTAGTACACCGCTCGCTCAGCCAGACTATATACCATTGTTTACTGACACTCTGTGTACACCGCTCAGCCAGACTATATACCATTGTTTACTGCCACTCTGATTCTGCTGGGAACAGTAGTACACCGCTCGCTCAGCCAGACTATATAGCATTGTGTTTACTGCCACTCTGTGTACACCGCTCAGCCACACTATATAGCATTGCGTACTCTGCCAGTCAGTGTGTATATTGCTGGGATCAGTAATACTCCACTCACCGTCAACCACTATATGAGCTCAACATGAGTTCCCCAGAGACCTCCGCTGTGAGCAGCACTCCCAACAACAGCAACAGCCAACGCCCCACGCAAGCTATAACATCCACCCCAGCAGCCAGTGGTCAGCAGCAGCCCTCCCCGGAGGAGAACGTTGTGTCCATCAGTCCGTCGCCAGAGCGATTAATGAGGGCTGCCATTGAGGAGATGATGGGGCCTGATGTGGAGGAGGAGGTCTGGCTCAGGCCAGCATCCCAAGTTAATGTTGAGGACGATGAGGGGTCTGTGTCTGGGGATGTTGGGGTGGCAGAGGTGGTGGGTGGGTCAGACTCAGGAGAAGAGTTGTATGATGAGGATGATGATCGGGACCATCTGTATGTGCCTCAGAGTCCGACCCCGGAAAACATGTTGTATCGTGTGTTTAGGTACTAAAATCTGCGTTCCCTCCCAGTAGTGTTGGGCGAACAGTGTTTGCCACTGTTCGGGTTCTGCAGAACATCACCCTGTTCGGGGTGACTATATAGCAGACTATATAGCATTGTGTTTAATGCCACTCTGTGTACACGGCTCAGCCACACTATATAGCATTGTGTTTACTTCCACTCTGTGTCTGCTGGGAACAGTAGTACACCGCTCACCCGCCACTGTATAGCATTGTGCTCTGTGTCACTGCTGACAATAGTGGTACACCGCTCACCCACCACTGTATAGCATTTCTGTACTGCCACTGTACTGCTGCCAGTCAGCGTGTACTTTAAGGATAAGTGAAATGAGGAAGAAATCCGGTGAAAGAGGGAGGGGCAAGGGAAGAGGTGTTTCCCCTGACGGTTCACGTACAGGCCACAGGGGAGCACCCAAGAAAACCCACTCAATACTGCCCATGTTGTCCAGGACAACAACCCTCACAGATCCAAAAGAACAGGACCAGATAATTACTTGGATGACCTCTCAAGCGTCCAGCAGTGGGTTAAGCAGCACCAGCACATCACGCACGAGGTCCGAGTCCTCAGCCAGTTAAAGTCTGGGCTTTCTTTGAAGACTGCACTGAGGATGTTACCATGGCGATTTGCAAGGTGTGCAAGACCCGCCTGAGCAGGGGGAAAAGTATTAACAACCTCTCCACCACCAGCATGAGCCGCCACATTCTATCCAAACATCCCACTCTGTGGGCAAACGCGGCAGGACAGGGTACCACCAGCAACACTGCCTCCCTTGGGTTCACCAGACTCACCACCAGACCCGCCTCAGCAGCAGCAGTAGCCCAGCCATTGCGTGGTTCACAACATTCACAAACATCAGACGATGCTGACACTGTCACTTTCCGGACTAGTGCTCTTGAGGTCTCCCAGTGTTCATCAAACACAACAACCAACAGCCCTTCGGTGTGCAGCGCTACGGTTGAGTTGTCTGTCTCTGAGATGTTTGAGCACAAGAGGAAATTGCCAGCAAATGACCCCCGGGCCGTGGCAGTAACAGCCAGCCAGCATAGCCAAGCTTCTGGCCTGCGAAATGCTGCCATATCGAGTGGTGGAGACAAACAGCTTCAAGGGCATGATGTCAGTGGCCATCCCACGTTACGTTGTTCCCAGCCGCTACCACTTTGCGCGCTCTGCAGTGCCTGAGTTGCATGAGCACGTGGTCAGCTAAATAACCCGAAGCTTGAAGAATGCCGTTGCCTGCAAGGTTAACCTCACCACTGACACCTGGACGAGTGCGTTCGGCCAGGGTCGATACATCTCCCTTACCGCGCACTGGGTGAACCTTGTGGAGCCTGGCAGCGATTCCTCACCTGCTACGGCGCGGGTGTTGCCCACGCCGCAAACAGCTGGATAACAACAGCAGCACCTACCTCTCTGACTCCTTCTCCTCCAACGCATCTCAAAGCTGTACCTCATCCGGAAATGCTAACCCAGCACCAGCAGCAGTAGGATCGTGGAAGCAGTGCAGCACAGCTGTTGGCATGCGTCAGCAAGCGTTGCTGAAGCTGATCTGCCTTGGGGATAAGCAGCACACAGGGGAGGAAATTTGGAGGGGAATAAAGGAACAGACGGATTTGTGGCTGGCACCGCTGGACCTGAAACCGGGCATGAAGCTAGACACCTGGCACGAACTGGCAATGTACGCAATAGAGGTGCTGGCTTGCCCGGCAGCCAGCGTTATGTCGGAACGCTGTTTCAGTGCTGCCGGAGGCATCATCACAGATCGGCGTATCCGCCTCTCCACAGAAAATGCAGACCGTCTGACTCAAATTAAAATGAATCAATCCTGGATTGGAAACGACTACGCAACACTCCTGGACCCCAACCAAGTAACATGACCGATGAACATCTGGGATGGTTTAGCGTTTCCGGTCCCTGTTTATTGAACCTCTCATCTGTATTACATTTATGACTGCATGGCGGCAAAAAGCATTGCTGCTATATCCGCACGCTTTTTGTCCTCATGCAAGGCCTGGGTTGTTGTGTCTCACAAAGCGTGGCCTTCTCCTCCTGCGCCTCCTCCTGTTCCATCACGTGTGCTGCTGCTGCTGCTGCTGCTGCTGCTGCTGGGTTACCGTTGACGGTCCCTGTTTATGGAACCTCTTATCTTTATTACATTTATGACTACATGGCGGTACAAAGCATGCTATCCGCACGCTTTTTGTCCTCATGCAAGGCCTGGGTTGTTGTGTCTCACAAAGCGTGGCCTTCTCCTCCTGCGCCTCCTCCTGTTCCATCACGTGTGCTGCTGCTGCTGCTGCTGCTGCTGGGTTACCGTTGCCGCGTGGTCCCTGTTTATGGAACCTCTTATCTTTATTACATTTATGACTACATGGCGGTACAAAGCATGCTATCCGCACGCTTTTTGTCCTCATGCAAGGCCTGGGTTGTTGTGTCTCACAAAGCGTGGCCTTCTCCTCCTGCGCCTCCTCCTGTTCCATCACGTGTGCTGCTGCTGCTGCTGCTGCTGCTGGGTTACCGTTGCCGCGTGGTCCCTGTTTATTGAACCTCTTATCTTTATTACATTTATGACTACATGGCGGTACAAAGCATGCTATCCGCACGCTTTTTGTCCTCATGCAAGGCCTGGGTTGTTGTGTCTCACAAAGCGTGGCCTTCTCCTCCTGCGCCTCCTCCTGTTCCATCACGTGTGCTGCTGCTGCTGCTGCTGCTGGGTTAGCGTTGCCGCGTGGTCCCTGTTTATTGAACCTCTTATCTTTATTACATTTATGACTACATGGCGGTACAAAGCATGCTATCCGCACGCTTTTTGTCCTCATGCAAGGCCTGGGTTGTTGTGTCTCACAAAGCGTGGCCTTCTCCTCCTGCGCCTCCTCCTGTTCCATCACGTGTGCTGCTGCTGGGTTAGCGTTGCCGCGTGGTCCCTGTTTATTGAACCACTTATCTTTATTACATTTATGACTGCATGGTGGTACAAAGCATGCTATCCGCACGCTTCTTGTCCTCATGCAAGGCCTGGGTTGTTGTGTCTCAAAGCGTGGCCTTCTCCTCCTGCGCCACCCTCCTCCTGTTCCATCACGTGTGCTGCTGCTGGGTTAGCATTACCGGTCCCTTTTCCTGGAACCTCTTATATGTATTACATTTATGACTGCATGCCGACAAAAAGCATGTTACCTGTGCAAAGAAAACAGACATTTCCCGCATTTAAAAGACAGTTTTCCCTTTGAAACTTTAAAATCGATTTTCTCAAAAACTATAAGCTCTTTTTGCTAAATTTTTTTTTCCTCTTGTACCCACTCCCAAGGTGCACATACCCTGTAAATTTGGGGTATGTAGCATGTAAGGAGGCTTTACAAACCACAAAAGTTCGGGTCCCCATTGACTTCCATTATGTTCGGAGTTCGGGTCGAACACCCGAACATCGCGGCCATGTTCGGCCTGTTCGGCCCGAACCCGAACATCTAGATGTTCGCCCAACACTAGTACACACCATGCAATTTCCCATCAGATAGATGGGTCGAATAGATCATTTCTGGCAGGTCCGATCTGATTCCCTATCGTTTTTCTGATCGATTTGCATACAAGTGACCGGAATATCGATCAGAAAAACGATCGGAAATCCGATCGGATCTGTCAGAAATTATCTATTGACTCATCTATCTGATGGGAAATTGCATGGTGTGTAACAGGCATAAGACCAAAGAGGAAGGTGGACCATTTGGAAGACATGCAAGACTGCAAAGCTTTCAAGGGAGATTCCAACTTTCTGGAAAAAACATGCAGCACACATTATCAGCCAGGTTTCACCCCGTCATTTTTCTCCTCAGCGTTCATGTGTATGAAAAAGAAAATGTAAAAACCCCTTTAACTCAGATCCAGATCATGGAATCATCCCTAGGAGGCAGTGTGCGACTGCCAAGAGGCATGCAGGGAGACCTCCATCAGCAGAAGCTGCACACAGTCTCCCTTTCCAAACAGCTATGCGACAGAAGAAAGCGGTTTGGTTCTTTTTGTTTTTTCCGAGTCAGCCTATAGTGAACAGACTGAAGACTTAACAAAGATGGCCAGCCAAGTGCAGGACTCCTGCATAAGGAGTCAATCCAGCGGTAAAGACAAGCATCTCAAGGAAGTGTCGCTGCTGCGTGAGAGATTAAGAAAGAGGCCTTCCCTGACCGGGAATCGAACCCGAGCCGTGGCGGTGAGAGCGCCGAATCCTAGCCACTAGACCACCAGGGAGAAATGAAAGAACATCCACATGAACGCTGAGGAGAAAAGTGACAGGATGAAAGCTGGCTGCTAATTTGTGCTGCGTGTTTTTTTCCAGAAAGTTGGAATCTCCCTTGAGAGCTTTGCATGTCTTCCAAATAGTCCAACTTCCTCCTTGGTCTTATGCCTGGTACACACCATGCAATTTCCCATTCGTGAAAGCACAGAGCTCTCTGATGAAGGTCTGGCAGGAAGGAGCAGTGGGAAGAGGAAGAGGGTAATAATGGGAAAGAGTGACATGAGTGACGGCAAAGCAATTCATCACGGCATGGATCGTTCGGGTGCCGCCGCGTGCTGTTCTCTGTGGAGTTGACTTATTTTACCGTCAGAAGGCTTGGGAGCCTTCATCTCTCCCTGGTGGTCTAGTGGCTAGGATTCGGCGCTCTCACCGCCGCGGCCCGGGTTCGATTCCCGGTCAGGGAAGGCCTCCTTCTTTTTTCTTGATCTCTCACGCAGCAGCGGCATTTCCTTGAGTCGCTTGTCTTAACCGCTGGATTGACTCCTTATGCAGGCTCCATTGCCTGCAACAGTAAGATGGTAAGAGCAGTAAAGCCTGGTACACACCATGCAATTTCCCATCAGATAGATGGGTCGAATAGATCATTTCTGGCAGGTCCGATCTGATTCCCGATCGTTTTTCTGATCGATTTGTATACAAGTGACCGGAATATCGATCAGAAAAACGATCGGAAATCCGATCGGACCTGTCAGAAATTATCTATTGACTCATCTATCTGATGGGAAATTGCATGGTGTGTAACAGGCATAAGACCAAAGAGGAAGGTGGACCATTTGGAAGACATGCAAGACTGCAAAGCTTTCAAGGGAGATTCCAACTTTCTGGAAAAAACATGCAGCACACATTATCAGCCAGGTTTCACCCCGTCATTTTTCTCCTCAGCGTTCATGTGTATGAAAAAGAAAATGTAAAAACCCCTTTAACTCAGATCCAGATCATGGAATCATCCCTAGGAGGCAGTGTGCGACTGCCAAGAGGCATGCAGGGAGACCTCCATCAGCAGAAGCTGCACACAGTCTTCCTTTCCAAACAGCTATGCGACAGAAGAAAGCGGTTTGGTTCTTTTTGTTTTTTCCGAGTCAGCCTATAGTGAACAGACTGAAGACTTAACAAAGATGGCCAGCCAAGTGCAGGACTCCTGCATAAGGAGTCAATCCAGCGGTAAAGACAAGCATCTCAAGGAAGTGTCGCTGCTGCGTGAGAGATTAAGAAAGAGGCCTTCCCTGACCGGGAATCGAACCCGGGCCACGGCGGTGAGAGCGCCGAATCCTAGCCACTAGACCACCAGGGAGAGATGAAAGAACATCCACATGAACGCTGAGGAGAAAAGTGACAGGATGAAAGCTGGCTGCTAATTTGTTCTGCGTGTTTTTTTCCAGAAAGTTGGAATCTCCCTTGAGAGCTTTGCATGTCTTCCAAATAGTCCAACTTCCTCCTTGGTCTTATGCCTGGTACACACCATGCAATTTCCCATTCGTGAAAGCACAGAGCTCTCTGATGAAGGTCTGGCAGGAAGGAGCAGTGGGAAGAGGAAGAGGGTAATAATGGGAAAGAGTGACATGAGTGACGGCAAAGCAATTCATCACGGCATGGATCGTTCGGGTGCCGCCGCGTGCTGTTCTCTGTGGAGTTGACTTATTTTACCGTCAGAAGGCTTGGGAGCCTTCATCTGACCGGGAATCGAACCCAGGCCGCGGCGGTGAGAGCGCCGAATCCTAGCCACTAGACCACCAGGGAGAGATGAAAGAACATCTACATGAACGCTGAGGAGAAAAGTGACAGGATGAAAGATCGCTGCTAATTTGTGCTGCGTGTTTTTTTCCAGAAAGTTGGAATCTCCCTTGAGAGCTTTGCATGTCTTCCAAATAGTCCAACTTCCTCCTTGGTCTTATGCCTGGTACACACCATGCAATTTCCCATTCGTGAAAGCACAGAGCTCTCTGATGAAGGTCTGGCAGGAAGGAGCAGTGGGAAGAGGAAGAGGGTAATAATGGGAAAGAGTGACATGAGTGACGGCAAAGCAATTCATCACGGCATGGATCGTTCGGGTGCCGCCGCGTGCTGTTCTCTGTGGAGTTGACTTATTTTACCGTCAGAAGGCTTGGGAGCCTTCATCTGACCGGGAATCGAACCCAGGCCACGGCGGTGAGAGCGCCGAATCCTAGCCACTAGACCACCAGGGAGAGATGAAAGAACATCCACATGAACGCTGAGGAGAAAAGTGACAGGATGAAAGCTGGCTGCTAATTTGTGCTGCGTGTTTTTTTCCAGAAAGTTGGAATCTCCCTTGAGAGCTTTGCATGTCTTCCAAATAGTCCAACTTC
The DNA here is from genome assembly GCF_040937935.1 of Hyperolius riggenbachi. Taxonomy (NCBI): domain Eukaryota; kingdom Metazoa; phylum Chordata; class Amphibia; order Anura; family Hyperoliidae; genus Hyperolius; species Hyperolius riggenbachi. The sequence goes on along the minus strand of NC_090653.1, from coordinate 26,972,179 downwards.
CTCCTTGGTCTTATGCCTGGTACACACCATGCAATTTCCCATTCGTGAAAGCACAGAGCTCTCTGATGAAGGTCTGGCAGGAAGGAGCAGTGGGAAGAGGAAGAGGGTAATAATGGGAAAGAGTGACATGAGTGACGGCAAAGCAATTCATCACGGCATGGATCGTTCGGGTGCCGCCGCGTGCTGTTCTCTGTGGAGTTGACTTATTTTACCGTCAGAAGGCTTGGGAGCCTTCATCTCTCCCTGGTGGTCTAGTGGCTAGGATTCGGCGCTCTCACCGCCGCGGCCCGGGTTCGATTCCCGGTCAGGGAAGGCATCCTTCTTTTTTCTTGATCTCTCACGCAGCAGCGGCACTTCCTTGAGTCGCTTGTCTTAACCGCTGGATTGACTCCTTATGCAGGCTCCATTGCCTGCAACAGTAAGATGGTAAGAGCAGTAAAGCCTGGTACACACCATGCAATTTCCCATCAGATAGATGGGTCGAATAGATCATTTCTGGCAGGTCCGATCTGATTCCCGATCGTTTTTCTGATCGATTTGCATACAAGTGACCGGAATATCGATCAGAAAAACGATCGGAAATCCGATCGGATCTGTCAGAAATTATCTATTGACTCATCTATCTGATGGGAAATTGCATGGTGTGTAACAGGCATAAGACCAAAGAGGAAGGTGGACCATTTGGAAGACATGCAAGACTGCAAAGCTTTCAAGGGAGATTCCAACTTTCTGGAAAAAACATGCAGCACACATTATCAGCCAGGTTTCACCCCGTCATTTTTCTCCTCAGCGTTCATGTGTATGAAAAAGAAAATGTAAAAACCCCTTTAACTCAGATCCAGATCATGGAATCATCCCTAGGAGGCAGTGTGCGACTGCCAAGAGGCATGCAGGGAGACCTCCATCAGCAGAAGCTGCACACAGTCTCCCTTTCCAAACAGCTATGCGACAGAAGAAAGCGGTTTGGTTCTTTTTGTTTTTTCCGAGTCAGCCTATAGTGAACAGACTGAAGACTTAACAAAGATGGCCAGCCAAGTGCAGGACTCCTGCATAAGGAGTCATTCCAGCGGTAAAGACAAGCATCTCAAGGAAGTGTCGCTGTCGCTGCTGCGTGAGAGATCAAGAAAGAGGCCTTCCCTGACCGGGAATCGAACCCGGGCCACGGCGGTGAGAGCGCCGAACCCTAGCCACTAGACCACCAGGGAGAGATGAAAGAACATCCACATGAACGCTGAGGAGAAAAGTGACAGGATGAAAGCTGGCTGCTAATTTGTGCTGCGTGTTTTTTTCCAGAAAGTTGGAATCTCCCTTGAGAGCTTTGCATGTCTTCCAAATAGTCCAACTTCCTCCTTGGTCTTATGCCTGGTACACACCATGCAATTTCCCATTCGTGAAAGCACAGAGCTCTCTGATGAAGGTCTGGCAGGAAGGAGCAGTGGGAAGAGGAAGAGGGTAATAATGGGAAAGAGTGACATGAGTGACGGCAAAGCAATTCATCACGGCATGGATCGTTCGGGTGCCGCCACGTGCTGTTCTCTGTGGAGTTGACTTATTTTACCGTCAGAAGGCTTGGGAGCCTTCATCTGACCGGGAATCGAACCCAGGCCGCGGCGGTGAGAGCGCCGAATCCTAGCCACTAGACCACCAGGGAGAGATGAAAGAACATCCACATGAACGCTGAGGAGAAAAGTGACAGGATGAAAGCTGGCTGCTAATTTGTGCTGCGTGTTTTTTTCCAGAAAGTTGGAATCTCCCTTGAGAGCTTTGCATGTCTTCCAAATAGTCCAACTTCCTCCTTGGTCTTATGCCTGGTACACACCATGCAATTTCCCATTCGTGAAAGCACAGAGCTCTCTGATGAAGGTCTGGCAGGAAGGAGCAGTGGGAAGAGGAAGAGGGTAATAATGGGAAAGAGTGACATGAGTGACGGCAAAGCAATTCATCACGGCATGGATCGTTCGGGTGCCGCCGCGTGCTGTTCTCTGTGGAGTTGACTTATTTTACCGTCAGAAGGCTTGGGAGCCTTCATCTCTCCCTGGTGGTCTAGTGGCTAGGATTCGGCGCTCTCACCGCCGCGGCCCGGGTTCGATTCCCGGTCAGGGAAGGCCTCCTCCTTTTTTCTTGATCTCTCACGCAGCAGCGGCACTTCCTTGAGTCGCTTGTCTTAACCGCTGGATTGACTCCTTATGCAGGCTCCATTGCCTGCAACAGTAAGATGGTAAGAACAGTAAAGCCTGGTACACACCATGCAATTTCCCATCAGATAGATGGGTCGAATAGATCATTTCTGGCAGGTCCGATCTGATTCCCGATCGTTTTTCTGATCGATTTGCATACAAGTGACCGGAATATCGATCAGAAAAACGATCGGAAATCCGATCGGATCTGTCAGAAATTATCTATTGACTCATCTATCTGATGGGAAATTGCATGGTGTGTAACAGGCATAAGACCAAAGAGGAAGGTGGACCATTTGGAAGACATGCAAGACTGCAAAGCTTTCAAGGGAGATTCCAACTTTCTGGAAAAAACATGCAGCACACATTATCAGCCAGGTTTCACCCCGTCATTTTTCTCCTCAGCGTTCATGTGTATGAAAAAGAAAATGTAAAAACCCCTTTAACTCAGATCCAGATCATGGAATCATCCCTAGGAGGCAGTGTGCGACTGCCAAGAGGCATGCAGGGAGACCTCCATCAGCAGAAGCTGCACACAGTCTCCCTTTCCAAACAGCTATGCGACAGAAGAAAGCGGTTTGGTTCTTTTTGTTTTTTCCGAGTCAGCCTATAGTGAACAGACTGAAGACTTAACAAAGATGGCCAGCCAAGTGCAGGACTCCTGCATAAGGAGTCATTCCAGCGGTAAAGACAAGCATCTCAAGGAAGTGTCGCTGCTGCGTGAGAGATCAAGAAAGAGGCCTTCCCTGACCGGGAATCAAACCCGGGCCGCGGCGGTGAGAGCGCCGAATCCTAGCCACTAGACCACCAGGTAGAGATGAAAGAACATCCACATGAACGATGAGGAGAAAAGTGACAGGATGAAAGCTGGCTGCTAATTTGTGCTGCGTGTTTTTTTCCAGAAAGTTGGAATCTCCCTTGAGAGCTTTGCATGTCTTCCAAATAGTCCAACTTCCTCCTTGGTCTTATGCCTGGTACACACCATTAGAGTTGGGCCGAACCTCCGATTTTAGGTTCGCGAACCGGGTTCGCGAACTTTGGCGGAAGCTTCGGTTCGCGTTAAAGTTCGCGAACCGCAATAGACTTCAATGGGGATGCGAACTTTGAAAAAAAAAAAATTATGCTGGCCACAAAAGTGATGGAAAAGATGTTTCAAGGGGTCTAACACCTGGAGGGGGGCATGGCGGAGTGGGATAGATGCCAAAAGTCCCCGGGAAAAATCTGGATTTGACGCAAAGCAGCGTTTTAAGGGCAGAAATCACATTGAATGCTAAATGACAGGCCTAAAGTGCTTTAAAACATCTTGCATGTGTATACATCAATCAGGTAGTGTAATTAAGGTACTGCTTCACACTGACACACCAAACTGTTCACTGAACAGAACAGGTATGCAGTGGCGGGTTCACTGAACAGGTATGCAGTGGCAGGATCAATGAACAGGTATGCAGTGGCAGGATCACTGAACAGGTACGCAGTGGCAGGATCACTGAACAGGTATGCAGTGGCAGGATCAATGAACAGGTATGCACTGGCAGGATCACTGAACAGGTATGCAGTGGCAGGATCAATGAACAGGTATGCAGTGGCAGGATCAATGAACAGGTATGCACTGGCAGGATCACTGAACAGGTATGCAGTGGCAGGATCAATGAACAGGTATGCAGTGGCAGGATCACTGAACAGGTATGCAGTGGCAGGATCACAGTACAGGTATGCAGTGGGCTGAGGGCTCACTGAACAGAATAGGTATGCAGCCAGGAAGAAGTTAAGCCTAACTAATCGTTCCCTATGAGAGACTGCAGCAGCTCGCCCTACTCTCACTAATGCAGGCACACGAGTGGCCATAACGGCCGCCGCTGCCTGCCTTATATAAGGGGGGGTGGGGCTCCAGGGGCTAGTGTAGCCTAATTGGCTACACTGGGCCTGCTGACTGTGATGTAGAGGGTCAAAGTTGACCCTCAGGTGCATTATGGGGCGAACCGATTTTTTGCGAACTTTTGCCGCAAAACGTTCGCGTGCGACACCCGCACGCGAACCACCTAAGTTCGCGCGAACCACGTTCGCCGGCGAACCGTTCGGCCCAACTCTACACACCATGCAATTTCCCATTCGTGAAAGCACAGAGCTCTCTGATGAAGGTCTGGCAGGAAGGAGCAGTGGGAAGAGGAAGAGGGTAATAATGGGAAAGAGTGACATGAGTGACGGCAAAGCAATTCATCACGGCATGGATCGTTCGGGTGCCGCCGCGTGCTGTTCTCTGTGGAGTTGACTTATTTTACCGTCAGAAGGCTTGGGAGCCTTCATCTCTCCCTGGTGGTCTAGTGGCTAGGATTCGGCGCTCTCACCGCCGCGGCCCAGGTTTGATTCCCGGTCAGGAAAGGCCTCCTTCTTTTTTCTTGATCTCTCACGCAGCAGCGGCACTTCCTTGAGTCGCTTGTCTTAACCGCTGGATTGACTCCTTATGCAGGCTCCATTGCCTGCAACAGTAAGATGGTAAGAGCAGTAAAGCCTGGTACACACCATGCAATTTCCCATCAGATAGATGGGTCGAATAGATCATTTCTGGCAGGTCCGATCTGATTCCCGATCGTTTTTCTGATCGATTTGCAAACAAGTGACCGGAATATCGATCAGAAAAACGATCGGAAATCCGATCGGATCTGTCAGAAATTATCTATTGACTCATCTATCTGATGGGAAATTGCATGGTGTGTAACAGGCATAAGACCAAAGAGGAAGGTGGACCATTTGGAAGACATGCAAGACTGCAAAGCTTTCAAGGGAGATTCCAACTTTCTGGAAAAAACATGCAGCACACATTATCAGCCAGGTTTCACCCCGTCATTTTTCTCCTCAGCGTTCATGTGTATGAAAAAGAAAATGTAAAAACCCCTTTAACTCAGATCCAGATCATGGAATCATCCCTAGGAGGCAGTGTGCGACTGCCAAGAGGCATGCAGGGAGACCTCCATCAGCAGAAGCTGCACACAGTCTCCCTTTCCAAACAGCTATGCGACAGAAGAAAGCGGTTTGGTTCTTTTTGTTTTTTCCGAGTCAGCCTATAGTGAACAGACTGAAGACTTAACAAAGATGGCCAGCCAAGTGCAGGACTCCTGCATAAGGAGTCAATCCAGCGGTAAAGACAAGCATCTCAAGGAAGTGTCGCTGCTGCGTGAGAGATTAAGAAAGAGGCCTTCCCTGACCGGGAATCGAACCCGGGCCACGGCGGTGAGAGCGCCGAATCCTAGCCACTAGACCACCAGGGAGAGATGAAAGAACATCCACATGAACGCTGAGGAGAAAAGTGACAGGATGAAAGCTGGCTGCTAATTTGTGCTGCGTGTTTTTTTTCCAGAAAGTTGGAATCTCCCTTGAGAGCTTTGCATGTCTTCCAAATAGTCCAACTTCCTCCTTGGTCTTATGCCTGGTACACACCATGCAATTTCCCATTCGTGAAAGCACAGAGCTCTCTGATGAAGGTCTGGCAGGAAGGAGCAGTGGGAAGAGGAAGAGGGTAATAATGGGAAAGAGTGACATGAGTGACGGCAAAGCAATTCATCACGGCATGGATCGTTCGGGTGCCGCCGCGTGCTGTTCTCTGTGGAGTTGACTTATTTTACCGTCAGAAGGCTTGGGAGCCTTCATCTCTCCCTGGTGGTCTAGTGGCTAGGATTCGGCGCTCTCACCGCCGCGGCCCGGGTTCGATTCCCGGTCAGGGAAGGCCTCCTTCTTTTTTCTTGATCTCTCACGCAGCAGCGGCACTTCCTTGAGTCGCTTGTCTTAACCGCTGGATTGACTCCTTATGCAGGCTCCATTGCCTGCAACAGTAAGATGGTAAGAGCAGTAAAGCCTGGTACACACCATGCAATTTCCCATCAGATAGATGGGTCGAATAGATCATTTCTGGCAGGTCCGATCTGATTCCCGATCGTTTTTCTGATCGATTTGCATACAAGTGACCGGAATATCGATCAGAAAAACGATCGGAAATCCGATCGGACCTGTCAGAAATTATCTATTGACTCATCTATCTGATGGGAAATTGCATGGTGTGTAACAGGCATAAGACCAAAGAGGAAGGTGGACCATTTGGAAGACATGCAAGACTGCAAAGCTTTCAAGGGAGATTCCAACTTTCTGGAAAAAACATGCAGCACACATTATCAGCCAGGTTTCACCCCGTCATTTTTCTCCTCAGCGTTCATGTGTATGAAAAAGAAAATGTAAAAACCCCTTTAACTCAGATCCAGATCATGGAATCATCCCTAGGAGGCAGTGTGCGACTGCCAAGAGGCATGCAGGGAGACCTCCATCAGCAGAAGCTGCACACAGTCTCCCTTTCCAAACAGCTATGCGACAGAAGAAAGCGGTTTGGTTCTTTTTGTTTTTTCCGAGTCAGCCTATAGTGAACAGACTGAAGACTTAACAAAGATGGCCAGCCAAGTGCAGGACTCCTGCATAAGGAGTCAATCCAGCGGTAAAGACAAGCATCTCAAGGAAGTGTCGCTGCTGCGTGAGAGATTAAGAAAGAGAACTTCCCTGACCGGGAATCGAACCCGGGCCGCAGCGGTGAGAGCGCCGAATCCTAGCCACTAGACCACCAGGGAGAGATGAAAGAACATCCACATGAACGCTGAGGAGAAAAGTGACAGGATGAAAGCTGGCTGCTAATTTGTGCTGCGTGTTTTTTTTCCAGAAAGTTGGAATCTCCCTTGAGAGCTTTGCATGTCTTCCAAATAGTCCAACTTCCTCCTTGGTCTTATGCCTGGTACACACCATGCAATTTCCCATTCGTGAAAGCACAGAGCTCTCTGATGAAGGTCTGGCAGGAAGGAGCAGTGGGAAGAGGAAGAGGGTAATAATGGGAAAGAGTGACATGAGTGACGGCAAAGCAATTCATCACGGCATGGATCGTTCGGGTGCCGCCGCGTGCTGTTCTCTGTGGAGTTGACTTATTTTACCGTCAGAAGGCTTGGGAGCCTTCATCTCTCCCTGGTGGTCTAGTGGCTAGGATTCGGCGCTCTCACCGCCGCGGCCCGGGTTCGATTCCCGGTCAGGGAAGGCCTCCTTCTTTTTTCTTGATCTCTCACGCAGCAGCGGCACTTCCTTGAGTCGCTTGTCTTAACCGCTGGATTGACTCCTTATGCAGGCTCCATTGCCTGCAACAGTAAGATGGTAAGAGCAGTAAAGCCTGGTACACACCATGCAATTTCCCATCAGATAGATGGGTCGAATAGATCATTTCTGGCAGGTCCGATCTGATTCCCGATCGTTTTTCTGATCGATTTGTATACAAGTGACCGGAATATCGATCAGAAAAATGATCGGAAATCCGATCGGACCTGTCAGAAATTATCTATTGACTCATCTATCTGATGGGAAATTGCATGGTGTGTAACAGGCATAAGACCAAAGAGGAAGGTGGACCATTTGGAAGACATGCAAGACTGCAAAGCTTTCAAGGGAGATTCCAACTTTCTGGAAAAAACATGCAGCACACATTATCAGCCAGGTTTCACCCCGTCATTTTTCTCCTCAGCGTTCATGTGTATGAAAAAGAAAATGTAAAAACCCCTTTAACTCAGATCCAGATCATGGAATCATCCCTAGGAGGCAGTGTGCGACTGCCAAGAGGCATGCAGGGAGACCTCCATCAGCAGAAGCTGCACACAGTCTCCCTTTCCAAACAGCTATGCGACAGAAGAAAGCGGTTTGGTTCTTTTTGTTTTTTCCGAGTCAGCCTATAGTGAACAGACTGAAGACTTAACAAAGATGGCCAGCCAAGTGCAGGACTCCTGCATAAGGAGTCAATCCAGCAGTAAAGACAAGCATCTCAAGGAAGTGTCGCTGCTGCGTGAGAGATCAAGAAAGAGGCCTTCCCTGACCGGGAATCGAACCTGGGCCGCGGCGGTGAGAGCGCCGAATCCTAGCCACTAGACCACCAGGGAGAGATGAAAGAACATCCACATGAACGCTGAGGAGAAAAGTGACAGGATGAAAGCTGGCTGCTAATTTGTGCTGCGTGTTTTTTTCCAGAAAGTTGGAATCTCCCTTGAGAGCTTTGCATGTCTTCCAAATAGTCCAACTTCCTCCTTGGTCTTATGCCTGGTACACACCATGCAATTTCCCATTCGTGAAAGCACAGAGCTCTCTGATGAAGGTCTGGCAGTAAGGAGCAGTGGGAAGAGGAAGAGGGTAATAATGGGAAAGAGTGACATGAGTGACGGCAAAGCAATTCATCACGGCATGGATCGTTCGGGTGCCGCCGCGTGCTGTTCTCTGTGGAGTTGACTTATTTTACCGTCAGAAGGCTTGGGAGCCTTCATCTGACCGGGAATCGAACCCAGGCCGCGGCGGTGAGAGCGCCGAATCCTAGCCACTAGACCACCAGGGAGAGATGAAAGAACATCCACATGAACGCTGAGGAGAAAAGTGACAGGATGAAAGCTGGCTGCTAATTTGTGCTGCGTGTTTTTTTCCAGAAAGTTGGAATCTCCCTTGAGAGCTTTGCATGTCTTCCAAATAGTCCAACTTCCTCCTTGGTCTTATGCCTGGTACACACCATGCAATTTCCCATTCGTGAAAGCACAGAGCTCTCTGATGAAGGTCTGGCAGGAAGGAGCAGTGGGAAGAGGAAGAGGGTAATAATGGGAAAGAGTGACATGAGTGACGGCAAAGCAATTCATCACGGCATGGATCGTTCGGGTGCCGCCGCGTGCTGTTCTCTGTGGAGTTGACTTATTTTACCGTCAGAAGGCTTGGGAGCCTTCATCTCTCCCTGGTGGTCTAGTGGCTAGGATTCGGCGCTCTCACCGCCGCGGCCCGGGTTCGATTCCCGGTCAGGGAAGGCCTCCTTCTTTTTTCTTGATCTCTCACGCAGCAGCGGCACTTCCTTGAGTCGCTTGTCTTAACCGCTGGATTGACTCCTTATGCAGGCTCCATTGCCTGCAACAGTAAGATGGTAAGAGCAGTAAAGCCTGGTACACACCATGCAATTTCCCATCAGATAGATGGGTCGAATAGATCATTTCTGGCAGGTCCGATCTGATTCCCGATCGTTTTTCTGATCGATTTGCATACAAGTGACCGGAATATCGATCAGAAAAACGATCGGAAATCCGATCGGATCTGTCAGAAATTATCTATTGACTCATCTATCTGATGGGAAATTGCATGGTGTGTAACAGGCATAAGACCAAAGAGGAAGGTGGACCATTTGGAAGACATGCAAGACTGCAAAGCTTTCAAGGGAGATTCCAACTTTCTGGAAAAAACATGCAGCACACATTATCAGCCAGGTTTCACCCCGTCATTTTTCTCCTCAGCGTTCATGTGTATGAAAAAGAAAATGTAAAAACCCCTTTAACTCAGATCCAGATCATGGAATCATCCCTAGGAGGCAGTGTGCGACTGCCAAGAGGCATGCAGGGAGGCGTACGTTAAAAAGGGGCGATGGGAAAAAAGGGCGCCGGGTTTTTAACGATAAACATGGATTACGTTTAAAAATGTATTTCGTTTAAAAGTAATGTTTTTAAACGTTATAAATCATTAAATAATGTGCATTAAATCGGCAATTGTAAAAAACGTTAATCTTTCGTTTAAATAATGAAACGTATAATAACGTTTAAAAAAAAATTACTAAGTAACCCTCCCTGTACCTACCCCTAACCCCTAGACCCCCCTGTTGATGCCTAAACCTAAGACCCCCCCTGTTGGTGCCTAAGTAACCCTCCCTGTACCTACCCCTAACCCCTAGACCCCCCTGTTAGTGCCTAACCCCTAGACCCCCCTGGTGGTGCCTAAACCTAAGACCCCCCTGTTGGTGCCTAAACCTAAGACCCCCCTGTTGGTGCCTAAACCTAAGACCCCCCTGTTGGTGCCTAAACCTAAGACCCCCCTTTTAGTGCCTAAACCTAAGACCCCCTGTTGGTGCCTAAACCTAAGACCCCCCTGTTGGTGCCTAAACCTAACGACCCCCCTGTTGGTGCCTAAACCTAAGACCCCCTGTTGGTGCCTAAACCTAAGACCCCCCTGTTGGTGCCTAAACCTAAGACCCCCCTGTTATTTTTTTCGTTTAAAAATAATGTAAAAAAAAAAAAAAAAAGAAAAACAAAGTAATGTTTTTCGTTTAAAAATAATGTTTGGAAAAAATATTGTACTGGTTTTCGTTTAAAAATAATATTTAAACATGTATAAATCATTAAATAATGTGTAATCATGAGAAACAGTAATAAAACATTAAGTCTCCGGGCGCCGCTTTTAAAACGTTAGTTTTCTCCGGCGCCCTTTTTTCCTACCGGGCGCCCATTAAACGATATTTATTATAGAAGTGAATGGCGGCGCCCGATTTGTCCACTAGCCTCAGGCGCCCGAATTTACTGTTTCCTGCAGGGAGACCTCCATCAGCAGAAGCTGCACACAGTCTCCCTTTCCAAACAGCTATGCGACAGAAGAAAGCGGTTTGGTTCTTTTTGTTTTTTCCGAGTCAGCCTATAGTGAACAGACTGAAGACTTAACAAAGATGGCCAGCCAAGTGCAGGACTCCTGCATAAGGAGTCATTCCAGCGGTAAAGACAAGCATCTCAAGGAAGTGTCGCTGCTGCGTGAGAGATCAAGAAAGAGGCCTTCCCTGACCGGGAATCAAACCCGGGCCGCAGCGGTGAGAGCACCGAATCCTAGCCACTAGACCACCAGGTAGAGATGAAAGAACATCCACATGAACGATGAGGAGAAAAGTGACAGGATGAAAGCTGGCTGCTAATTTGTGCTGCGTGTTTTTTTCCAGAAAGTTGGAATCTCCCTTGAGAGCTTTGCATGTCTTCCAAATAGTCCAACTTCCTCCTTGGTCTTATGCCTGGTACACACCATTAGAGTTGGGCCGAACCTCCGATTTTAGGTTCGCGAACCGGGTTCGCGAACTTTCGCGGAAGGTTCGGTTCGCGTTAAAGTTCGCGAACCGCAATAGACTTCAATGGGGATGCGAACTTTGAAAAAAAAAAAAATTATGCTGGCCACAAAAGTGATGGAAAAGATGTTTCAAGGGGTCTAACACCTGGAGGGGGGCATGGCGGAGTGGGATAGATGCCAAAAGTCCCCGGGAAAAATCTGGATTTGACGCAAAGCAGCGTTTTAAGGGCAGAAATCACATTGAATGCTAAATGACAGGCCTAAAGTGCTTTAAAACATCTTGCATGTGTATACATCAATCAGGTAGTGTAATTAAGGTACTGCTTCACACTGACACACCAAACTGTTCACTGAACAGAACAGGTATGCAGTGGCGGGTTCACTGAACAGGTATGCAGTGGCAGGATCAATGAACAGGTATGCAGTGGCAGGATCACTGAACAGGTACGCAGTGGCAGGATCACTGAACAGGTATGCAGTGGCAGGATCAATGAACAGGTATGCACTGGCAGGATCACTGAACAGGTATGCAGTGGCAGGATCAATGAACAGGTATGCAGTGGCAGGATCAATGAACAGGTATGCACTGGCAGGATCACTGAACAGGTATGCAGTGGCAGGATCAATGAACAGGTATGCAGTGGCAGGATCACTGAACAGGTATGCAGTGGCAGGATCACAGTACAGGTATGCAGTGGGCTGAGGGCTCACTGAACAGAACAGGTATGCAGCCAGGAAGAAGTTAAGCCTAACTAATCGTTCCCTATGAGAGACTGCAGCAGCTCGCCCTACTCTCACTAATGCAGGCACACGAGTGGCCATAACGGCCGCCGCTGCCTGCCTTATATAAGGGGGGGTGGGGCTCCAGGGGCTAGTGTAGCCTAATTGGCTACACTGGGCCTGCTGACTGTGATGTAGAGGGTCAAAGTTGACCCTCAGGTGCATTATGGGGCGAACCGATTTTTTGCGAACTTTTGCCGCAAAACGTTCGCGTGCGACACCCGCACGCGAACCACCTAAGTTCGCGCGAACCACGTTCGCCGGCGAACCGTTCGGCCCAACTCTACACACCATGCAATTTCCCATTCGTGAAAGCACAGAGCTCTCTGATGAAGGTCTGGCAGGAAGGAGCAGTGGGAAGAGGAAGAGGGTAATAATGGGAAAGAGTGACATGAGTGACGGCAAAGCAATTCATCACGGCATGGATCGTTCGGGTGCCGCCGCGTGCTGTTCTCTGTGGAGTTGACTTATTTTACCGTCAGAAGGCTTGGGAGCCTTCATCTCTCCCTGGTGGTCTAGTGGCTAGGATTCGGCGCTCTCACCGCCGCGGCCCGGGTTCGATTCCCGGTCAGGAAAGGCCTCCTTCTTTTTTCTTGATCTCTCACGCAGCAGCGGCACTTCCTTGAGTCGCTTGTCTTAACCGCTGGATTGACTCCTTATGCAGGCTCCATTGCCTGCAACAGTAAGATGGTAAGAGCAGTAAAGCCTGGTACACACCATGCAATTTCCCATCAGATAGATGGGTCGAATAGATCATTTCTGGCAGGTCCGATCTGATTCCCAATCGTTTTTCTGATCGATTTGCATACAAGTGACCGGAATATCGATCAGAAAAACGATCGGAAATCCGATCGGATCTGTCAGAAATTATCTATTGACTCATCTATCTGATGGGAAATTGCATGGTGTGTAACAGGCATAAGACCAAAGAGGAAGGTGGACCATTTGGAAGACATGCAAGACTGCAAAGCTTTCAAGGGAGATTCCAACTTTCTGGAAAAAACATGCAGCACACATTATCAGCCAGGTTTCACCCCGTCGATTTTCTCCTCAGCGTTCATGTGTATGAAAAAGAAAATGTAAAAACCCCTTTAACTCAGATCCAGATCATGGAATCATCCCTAGGAGGCAGTGTGCGACTGCCAAGAGGCATGCAGGGAGACCTCCATCGGCAGAAGCTGCACACAGTCTCCCTTTCCAAACAGCTATGCGACAGAAGAAAGCGGTTTGGTTCTTTTTGTTTTTTCCGAGTCAGCCTATAGTGAACAGACTGAAGACTTAACAAAGATGGCCAGCCAAGTGCAGGACTCCTGCATAAGGAGTCAATCCAGCGGTAAAGACAAGCATCTCAAGGAAGTGTCGCTGCTGCGTGAGAGATTAAGAAAGAGGCCTTCCCTGACCGGGAATCGAACCCGGGCCACGGCGGTGAGAGCGCCGAATCCTAGCCACTAGACCACCAGGGAGAGATGAAAGAACATCCACATGAACGCTGAGGAGAAAAGTGACAGGATGAAAGCTGGCTGCTAATTTGTTCTGCGTGTTTTTTTCCAGAAAGTTGGAATCTCCCTTGAGAGCTTTGCATGTCTTCCAAATAGTCCAACTTCCTCCTTGGTCTTATGCCTGGTACACACCATGCAATTTCCCATTCGTGAAAGCACAGAGCTCTCTGATGAAGGTCTGGCAGGAAGGAGCAGTGGGAAGAGGAAGAGGGTAATAATGGGAAAGAGTGACATGAGTGACGGCAAAGCAATTCATCACGGCATGGATCGTTCGGGTGCCGCCGCGTGCTGTTCTCTGTGGAGTTGACTTATTTTACCGTCAGAAGGCTTGGGAGCCTTCATCTGACCGGGAATCGAACCCAGGCCGCGGCGGTGAGAGCGCCGAATCCTAGCCACTAGACCACCAGGGAGAGATGAAAGAACATCCACATGAATGCTGAGGAGAAAAGTGACAGGATGAAAGCTGGCTGCTAATTTGTGCTGCGTGTTTTTTTCCAGAAAGTTGGAATCTCCCTTGAGAGCTTTGCATGTCTTCCAAATAGTCCAACTTCCTCCTTGGTCTTATGCCTGGTACACACCATGCAATTTCCCATTCGTGAAAGCACAGAGCTCTCTGATGAAGGTCTGGCAGGAAGGAGCAGTGGGAAGAGGATAATAATGGGAAAGAGTGACATGAGTGACGGCAAAGCAATTCATCACGGCATGGATCGTTCGGGTGCCGCCGCGTGCTGTTCTCTGTGGAGTTGACTTATTTTACCGTCAGAAGGCTTGGGAGCCTTCATCTGACCGGGAATCGAACCCAGGCCACGGCGGTGAGAGCGCCGAATCCTAGCCACTAGACCACCAGGGAGAGATGAAAGAACATCCACATGAACGCTGAGGAGAAAAGTGACAGGATGAAAGCTGGCTGCTAATTTGTGCTGCGTGTTTTTTTCCAGAAAGTTGGAATCTCCCTTGAGAGCTTTGCATGTCTTCCAAATAGTCCAACTTCCTCCTTGGTCTTATGCCTGGTACACACCATGCAATTTCCCATTCGTGAAAGCACAGAGCTCTCTGATGAAGGTCTGGCAGGAAGGAGCAGTGGGAAGAGGAAGAGGGTAATAATGGGAAAGAGTGACATGAGTGACGGCAAAGCAATTCATCACGGCATGGATCGTTCGGGTGCCGCCGCGTGCTGTTCTCTGTGGAGTTGACTTATTTTACCGTCAGAAGGCTTGGGAGCCTTCATCTCTCCCTGGTGGTCTAGTGGCTAGGATTCGGCGCTCTCACCGCCGCGGCCCGGGTTCGATTCCCGGTCAGGGAAGGCCTCCTTCTTTTTTCTTGATCTCTCACGCAGCAGCGGCACTTCCTTGAGTCGCTTGTCTTAACCGCTGGATTGACTCCTTATGCAGGCTCCATTGCCTGCAACAGTAAGATGGTAAGAGCAGTAAAGCCTGGTACACACCATGCAATTTCCCATCAGATAGATGGGTCGAATAGATCATTTCTGGCAGGTCCGATCTGATTCCCGATCGTTTTTCTGATCGATTTGCATACAAGTGACCGGAATATCGATCAGAAAAACGATCGGAAATCCGATCGGATCTGTCAGAAATTATCTATTGACTCATCTATCTGATGGGAAATTGCATGGTGTGTAACAGGCATAAGACCAAAGAGGAAGGTGGACCATTTGGAAGACATGCAAGACTGCAAAGCTTTCAAGGGAGATTCCAACTTTCTGGAAAAAACATGCAGCACACATTATCAGCCAGGTTTCACCCCGTCATTTTTCTCCTCAGCGTTCATGTGTATGAAAAAGAAAATGTAAAAACCCCTTTAACTCAGATCCAGATCATGGAATCATCCCTAGGAGGCAGTGTGCGACTGCCAAGAGGCATGCAGGGAGACCTCCATCAGCAGAAGCTGCACACAGTCTCCCTTTCCAAACAGCTATGCGACAGAAGAAAGCGGTTTGGTTCTTTTTGTTTTTTCCGAGTCAGCCTATAGTGAACAGACTGAAGACTTAACAAAGATGGCCAGCCAAGTGCAGGACTCCTGCATAAGGAGTCATTCCAGCGGTAAAGACAAGCATCTCAAGGAAGTGTCGCTGCTGCGTGAGAGATTAAGAAAGAGGCCTTCCCTGACCGGGAATCGAACCCGGGCCACAGCGGTGAGAGCACCGAATCCTAGCCACTAGACCACCAGAGAGACATGAAAAAACATCCACATGAACGCTGAGGAGAAAAGTGACAGGATGAAAGCTGGCTGCTAATTTGTGCTGCGTGTTTTTTTCCAGAAAGTTGGAATCTCCCTTGAGAGCTTTGCATGTCTTCCAAATAGTCCAACTTCCTCCTTGGTCTTATGCCTGGTACACACCATGCAATTTCCCATTCGTGAAAGCACAGAGCTCTCTGATGAAGGTCTGGCAGGAAGGAGCAGTGGGAAGAGGAAGAGGGTAATAATGGGAAAGAGTGACATGAGTGACGGCAAAGCAATTCATCACGGCATGGATCGTTCGGGTGCCGCCGCGTGCTGTTCTCTGTGGAGTTGACTTATTTTACCGTCAGAAGGCTTGGGAGCCTTCATCTCTCCCTGGTGGTCTAGTGGCTAGGATTCGGCGCTCTCACCGCCGCGGCCCAGGTTTGATTCCCGGTCAGGAAAGGCCTCCTTCTTTTTTCTTGATCTCTCACGCAGCAGCGGCACTTCCTTGAGTCGCTTGTCTTAACCGCTGGATTGACTCCTTATGCAGGCTCCATTGCCTGCAACAGTAAGATGGTAAGAGCAGTAAAGCCTGGTACACACCATGCAATTTCCCATCAGATAGATGGGTCGAATAGATCATTTCTGGCAGGTCCGATCTGATTCCCGATCGTTTTTCTGATCGATTTGCAAACAAGTGACTGGAATATCGATCAGAAAAACGATCGGAAATCCGATCAGATCTGTCAGAAATTATCTATTGACTCATCTATCTGATTGGAAATTGCATGGTGTGTAACAGGCATAAGACCAAAGAGGAAGGTGGACCATTTGGAAGACATGCAAGACTGCTAAGCTTTCAAGGGAGATTCCAACTTTCTGGAAAAAACATGCAGCACACATTATCAGCCAGGTTTCACCCCGTCATTTTTCTCCTCAGCGTTCATGTGTATGAAAAAGAAAATGTAAAAACCCCTTTAACTCAGATCCAGATCATGGAATCATCCCTAGGAGGCAGTGTGCGACTGCCAAGAGGCATGCAGGGAGACCTCCATCAGCAGAAGCTGCACACAGTCTCCCTTTCCAAACAGCTATGCGACAGAAGAAAGCGGTTTGGTTCTTTTTGTTTTTTCCGAGTCAGCCTATAGTGAACAGACTGAAGACTTAACAAAGATGGCCAGCCAAGTGCAGGACTCCTGCATAAGGAGTCAATCCAGCGGTAAAGACAAGCATCTCAAGGAAGTGTCGCTGCTGCGTGAGAGATTAAGAAAGAGGCCTTCCCTGACCGGGAATCGAACCCGGGCCGCGGCGGTGAGAGCGCCGAATCCTAGCCACTAGACCACCAGGGAGAGATGAAAGAACATCCACATGAACGCTGAGGAGAAAAGTGACAGGATGAAAGCTGGCTGCTAATTTGTGCTGCGTGTTTTTTTCCAGAAAGTTGGAATCTCCCTTGAGAGCTTTGCATGTCTTCCAAATAGTCCAACTTCCTCCTTGGTCTTATGCCTGGTACACACCATGCAATTTCCCATTCGTGAAAGCACAGAGCTCTCTGATGAAGGTCTGGCAGGAAGGAGCAGTGGGAAGAGGAAGAGGGTAATAATGGGAAAGAGTGACATGAGTGACGGCAAAGCAATTCATCACGGCATGGATCGTTCGGGTGCCGCCGCGTGCTGTTCTCTGTGGAGTTGACTTATTTTACCGTCAGAAGGCTTGGGAGCCTTCATCTCTCCCTGGTGGTCTAGTGGCTAGGATTCGGCGCTCTCACCGCCACGGCCCGGGTTCGATTCCCGGTCAGGGAAGGCCTCCTTCTTTTTTCTTGATCTCTCACGCAGCAGCGGCACTTCCTTGAGTCGCTTGTCTTAACCGCTGGATTGACTCCTTATGCAGGCTCCATTGCCTGCAACAGTAAGATGGTAAGAGCAGTAAAGCCTGGTACACACCATGCAATTTCCCATCAGATAGATGGGTCGAATAGATCATTTCTGGCAGGTCCGATCTGATTCCCGATCGTTTTTCTGATCGATTTGCATACAAGTGACCGGAATATCGATCAGAAAAACGATCGGAAATCCGATCGGATCTGTCAGAAATTATCTATTGACTCATCTATCTGATGGGAAATTGCATGGTGTGTAACAGGCATAAGACCAAAGAGGAAGGTGGACCATTTGGAAGACATGCAAGACTGCAAAGCTTTCAAGGGAGATTCCATCTTTCTGGAAAAAACATGCAGCACACATTATCAGCAGGCATGGGCTTCCGGAATTCCGCGGAATCTAAAATTCCGAATTCCGTCGGAATTTGGGTTTCCGGATCGTTCTGCGGAATCCGGAATTTACAATCCGGAATGCGGAATTCCGCGGAAATCCGACCAAACGGAACCGGAATGAATTGACCAATGAGGAGATGCGGAATGAGTTGACCAATCATGATCAGAGGAAATTTAGCGCGGTAAAAAAAAGCGTAATTCCGTGTATGTAATGCGGAAATCCGTATAAATATACGGAAATTTGATTTAAACGGAAAAGTACTGTCCAATAACTGTCCTCATAAATTTACACCAATCACAGGCCCTAGCAACCACATCCTAGCAACCTATCAGAGTCTATCCCACCCCTCTAGTATATAAGACAGGCTTATGCTGATGTCATGTGTGGGTTTTAGTTAGAGGAGAATTGTGAAAGAGAGAGCTCAGAGCTGCATTATTATATTGTGTGCTGTTGAGACATTTTTTTTCACTGTGATTGCTATTATTGCTATATATATTAGATAGATACTAGTAGTAGTGAGAGATAGATTAGATTGTAGTGTGATTGTAGACAGTGTGAGAGCAGTTTGAAGTTAGATCAGGCCTGTATTAGTAGTGTGAGTGAGAGACAGATTTAGTGTGATAGATATAGTATTGAGTGACAAGTGACTGAGAGTATTTTGAAATTAGTAAGTCAGTGAGAGTGGTTAGATAAAGCTAGATAGTGTAGTGTATTTTATTTCTTTTTCATAGTGTCAGTTTTTCATTTATACTTTTTTTCTTCATTTATTTCATTGATTTTCTTCATTGATTGCCTGTAAGTCCCCTCCCTTCTTCTTTAATTTCATTACTGTCCCCGACCCCAAAAAAAAAATTTAAAAAATGAGGCACATCAAGAGTGTTGGTGGACGAGGTGGCTCCTCCTCATCAGGACGCCAGCAGCAGGCAGGGCCCAGCAATGTAGCAGAAACAGATCAGGTTGAGGTTCTTCCTGGGCGCAGCAGGGGAACTCCCCGGATCACTTCTATGTTCCCAACCACTGGGCGCCGCATCATTGGCAAGCAGGATGCGGCCTCATTGGTTGACTGGATCGGTGCGGAGCCCTCCACCCAATCTGAAGAGCTGATGTGCAGTGGCAGCAGTGCAAATAGCAGGGAAGACTCTGTGGCAGCTGGTCATGTTGCAGAGTCTGGCTTCTCCCCCAATCTTTTTGAAGGTAATGCTGACGAGGGTAATATTGGACAATTGTGGGGAGAAGCCCTGCATGAGACTATGGGACCCAATTCACAAAGTTTGGTGGAGGATGTGGTGAATGAAGTGGGTCCAGTTTTTTCTCCATCCACTCCACCAAGAAATGCCCCAGTCACTCGTCGTCGGGAATTGTCAAGTCCCCATTTGGAGGACGATTTGTCTTGTGTGGGTGATGATGAGGTGGCCGACAAAAATTGGACGCCAACTAATTCACCGAACAGCAGCAGTGAAAGTGAACCTGTTAGGCGTCCATCGGTCAGGAGGGTGCATCAGGTGGAGTCTAGGGGGGGCATGGACTCCGCTGGTGGTGTGATAGGCAACAGCAGCAGCATGCTTAATCAGCAGGGCCAAACACAGCAGCAGCAGCAGCTTGTCCAGCAGCCTGCAGCACCATCTGTGAGCACCCAGTCCCATGCTGGTCAGCGACCGGTCAACACCAAGAGAAAGGGCCGGACCTCCCAAGCATGGGACTATTTCACTGATCACTCACAGGATCCTTCCCGTGCAGTGTGTAACCTGTGCAGTGTGACGGTGAGCAGAGGGAAAGCAGCATCTGGGTTTGGGACATCAGGTTTGCGTTCCCACCTTAAAACAAGTCATATTGTGCAGTGGGACTTAATAAAAAAAAATACCAGCCAAGGTAAAGGCAGCAGTGCACAGAGTGCGGCAGGAGGAGATGCAGCAGTTCCTCTCAGCCGTTCCTCTGTGCGTCCTGTGCAACCTGCGCAGTCCCACTGCATGGCTGTTCCCTCTGCACGCCAGGCTGGTGGCGGCAACCAGACCTTGACGGTGTGCTCATCACCAGCTGTATCCTCCCCACAAAATGTTGCCGCCCAGCGCCAGGCCTCTCTCACTGAGATGGTTGCACGGAAGAGGCCTCTCCCCCCTAATGATCCCATAGCGCTACGCAACAATGGGCTCGTGGCAAAGCTGTTGGCCCAACAGCTCTTGCCCTATCAGTTTGTGGAAAGTGCCCCCTTCCGCCAACTGATGAGCTGTTTGGCTCCACAATGGCGGGTCCCCAGCCGCCATTACTTTTCCCGAGTTGCTATCCCTGCCCTACACCTGGATGTAGCTGGGCGTGTATCCCTTTCGTTGGACTACGCGGTTTGTGGAAGGGTGCACCTCACTACCGATGCCTGGACCAGCAGGCATGGGCAGGGACGCTATTTGACTGTGACAGCTCACTGGGTCACCCTTCATGGCGCTGGGGAGGGTATGAGCTGTGGGGCTCTGGTGGTGCCGCCCCGGGGGGTCAAGGGGAGGCCCGTCTCCCTCCCTTCTGCCACTTCTTCTGTAGCAGGTCAGGCCGCTGCTGAGCCTCCCAGCAAGCGGCCACGCTGTTACGCTAATCTACAGCACAAGCGCTGTCAAGCTGTGCTGAGGATGGAGCCAGTGCAACACAGGAGTCTGACGGGAGATGTGATCCTGTCTGTCCTACAGGAGCAGATCCAGCATTGGCTGACCCCCCGAGATCTGTTGACAGGTAATGTGGTGTCAGACAATGGCACCAACATTCTGGCCGCCATTCGTACTGGTGGCTACACACACCTGCCTTGCCTCGCACATGTCCTCAACCTCATCGTGCAACGGTTTCTGCGAACCTATGAGGGTTTGAGTGACGTCGTGCTTTTGGCACGTAAAGTGTGTGGCCACATTAGACGCTCCGCAACCGCCACCGCGTCCTTGGCCAAACTGCAGCGCATCCACAGCTTGCCGCAGCACAAGCTGATGGTTGACTGCCAGACGCGGTGGAACTCCACACTGTACATGTTGAGAAGGTTGTTGGAGCAAAAAATGGCGGTCATCCATTACCTGTCTTCAGCCTCCTCCTCCCATTCGTCAAGACCACCTCCGGAGAATCTGACTGGGGACCAGTGGCGGCAGATCAGGGAGGTCTGCAATGTTTTGGCGCCTTTTGATGAGGCTACTAAGGTGGTCAGCATGGAGCACTGCAACATTTCAGAAGTGCTCCCCCTTGTGATAATGCTGGACAGGACACTGGGTCACCTGATAGAATTGGCGGAGGAAGTCCATGCTGGGGCAAGTGGTGGAGAGCCCCAGGATGCTCAGGCCCAGGAGGAGGAGGAGGAGGAGGAGGTGGTGGTGACAGAGTCAGGGCCTGAACATGCGGGAGAGCTAATCGTCCGGGGGTGGGACGACCTTAATGAGCAGCAGGAGCATGAAGCAGAAAATGCCCTTTCTGACAGCCAGGAAGAGGTGGAAAGCGGTCATCTCTCCCACATGGCTGCTCACATGCTCCTCTGCCTCAGGAAGGACCCCCGGATAATCCGACTGAAAGCGAGGGATGATCTGTGGGTGGCCACCATATTGGACCCACGCTGCAAGGGGAAAGTGGGGGAGTTAATGGGATGTACCCAACAATTTAGCTCCCGAATGTCAGCGATCCGGCAGGATTTAATCAGGCGAGTGGAGCAGGCCTTTCCACCACCACCTGAACCTCCGCTTTCCCATACTACTCAGCGACAGCCAGCTAGTCACAGCCAGCAGAGGTGTGGTGGCGGTAATACGAGCACCAACCCCACCCGACCTGTTAATCTGCTGGCTGTGATGAGGGGATTTTATACGCCCCAATCACCCAATACTCCCACCAGCAGCAGCACTATCGGCAGCAGTAGTCATCACCACCAACGGCTGGTTCGCATGGTGAATGACTACTTGGGGTCATCCAGTGCAACAGACAATATGGATACAGATGACCCCATGGAGTATTGGGTGAAGAAGCTGGACACCTGGCCTGAGCTTGCTCAGTACGCACTGCAGGTTCTGTCATGCCCCGCCTCCAGTGTGCTTTCTGAGCGGGTATTCAGTGCCGCAGGTGGGGTGGTCACCGACTACCGGACCCGTCTGTCCGCAGAAAATGTGGACAGACTCACATTTATTAAAATGAATGAGTCCTGGATCAATGACCAGTTCAAAGGCCCTGTCACTGATTCCAGAGAGTGAGTAAAAGGGTCTGGTCATAATCCCTCGCACGCTCTCCCGCAAAATTATATATTAATTGGATACAATCTCCCAAAAAATTTTTAATGTAAAGCGGATCCGAGATGAAAAACTAAATATAATAAGTCACTTGTCTATATACTCTATCTTGTCTAAAGTTTAGATGGTTTACACAGCAAATCTAGCTGTAAACAGCTTCAACGGTATATTTTTCATCAATATTATTTTTTCCTGTGATACAATGTGAGCAGAAATGTTTTCTGCTTGTCACTATTACACAATTACACACATAGGCAGGCACGCTTATCTGTGTCTAGGCATGCAAATCTGCATATCTGAATTTTGTGAGAAAACTGCACTCCTATTTCCTCCATTACAAAGGCAATTGATCTGTATCTGCACTTCATCTCTCAGATTGTGAAACTATGCCTCTGAAAGCTATAGATATTAACACCTTTTTCACCTGCCCAGACTGAAATTCCACAATCCCTTGCAAGCGCCAAGGTTCTATTAAGAAGGTGTGTGTGTGCCTTGTTTAGTTTATAGGAAATTAGGGTATTTAAACAAAACAAGTATATTTGCCTTAAAGGGAACCAGAGACGAAGCACCCTTGTGTATTTTACCATATATATCAGTAAGAACATGAGAGAAAACACTTACCATGCTCTCTGTTTCATCATCACTGCTAAAAGTGTCTGTTATCTGCTGTGATAAGAATCCCGGACTGAGCATTCACTCTCTCTTTGCAGGGAATAATTATAGCTCAGTCATTATAGCAGAGCCACAAGGGGGCAGGCTTGGGCTTGAAAAGACACCAGAGAAGACAGACTCGGCTATAATCTTTCCGTAGCAAAGCTAGACTGAGCTCAGTCGGGGATTCTTATCAGAGGTGATAACAGTCAGATTAAACAGAGAACAATGAAACAAAGAGCAGATTAGGTGTTTACTGTCATGTTCCCACTGATTTATAAGGTAAAATACATGAGGGTACTTCATCTCTGGTTCTCTTTAAGGAATGCCCTTTAAACTATATGTAACAAACACAATTATGCAATGAGAAAAAGTTCATCTCGGATCCACTTTTATCCAAAAAACATCTATTGCAGCATTTATTTTTAAAAAATTCATAACTCTATGCGGTGTCCAGGTAGAAAAATAGTGATGTCCCACCTGTGGCAAGGGCACAACTGGTGTAACAAATTAAAAGTAAAAAGAAAAAAAAAGAAAAAAAAAAGGCTTGGGTGCTACAATACATACTCGGCTGTCCAAAAAAATTACTCCTGCTGAACCCAATTATTTTGTTATAAAAATAAGTGCCGTGGTACCACAGTGAGGGTTCACGGCCTGCTGATACTACTCCAACACTGTCTGCTGACTGCTGCTGCATTTAAAAAAAAAAAAAAAAACTCTGTGTGTTGTCCGGGTTGAAAAATAGTGATGTCCGAGCTGTGGCGAGGGTCGAACTGCGGCTTCGCAACCGCTGCCTGGCTGGAACTAATGTATTTTATTTAAAAATAATTTCTGCTGCCTCTAACCAAAACAAAATTACTTCTGCGGCCGCCAACTCAGCTACCTGACGTTATACTTTTCTGCCCAGGTCTCTAGTGTTTGAGGGCCTGTACTGCTGCCATTACCTGCTGTGTCAAACCTCATGATACCTACAACTGCTGCTGTGACAACTTCAACTTCTGGACATTATAGCCTTCAATCCTGGTCTCTCTTGGGTCCGAGGACCTGTACCGCTGCTGACATTATTACCTGCTGCTGTGTCAAACCTTATGATACCTACTTCTGCTGCTGGGACAACTTCAACTGCTGGACATTATATCCTTCAATCCTGGTCTCTCTTGGGTCCGAGGACCTGTACCGCTGCTGACATTATTACCTGCTGCTGTGTCAAACCTTATGATACCTACTTCTGCTGCTGGGACAACTTCAACTGCTGGACATTATATCCTTCAATCCTGGTCTCTCTTGGGTCCGAGGACCTGTACCGCTGCTGACATTATTACCTGCTGCTGTGTCAAACCTTATGATACCTACTTCTGCTGCTGGGACAACTTCAACTGCTGGACATTATATCCTTCAATCCTGGTCTCTCTTGGGTCCGAGGACCTGTACCGCTGCTGACATTATTACCTGCTGCTGTGTCAAACCTTATGATACCTACTTCTGCTGCTGGGACAACTTCAACTGCTGGACATTATATCCTTCAATCCTGGTCTCTCTTGGGTCCGAGGACCTGTACCGCTGCTGACATTATTACCTGCTGCTGTGTCAAACCTTATGATACCTACTTCTGCTGCTGGGACAACTTCAACTGCTGGACATTATATCCTTCAATCCTGGTCTCTCTTGGGTCCGAGGACCTGTACCGCTGCTGACATTATTACCTGCTGCTGTGTCAAACCTTATGATACCTACTTCTGCTGCTGGGACAACTTCAACTGCTGGACATTATATCCTTCAATCCAGGTCTCTCTAGGGTCCGAGGACCTGTACCGCTGCTGACATTATTACCTGCTGCTGTGTCAAACCTTATGATACCTACTTCTGCTGCTGGGACAACTTCAACTGCTGGACATTATATCCTTCAATCCTGGTCTCTCTTGGGTCCGAGGACCTGTACCGCTGCTGACATTATTACCTGCTGCTGTGTCAAACCTTATGATACCTACTTCTGCTGCTGGGACAACTTCAACTGCTGGACATTATATCCTTCAATCCTGGTCTCTCTTGGGTCCGAGGACCTGTACCGCTGCTGACATTATTACCTGCTGCTGTGTCAAACCTTATGATACCTACTTCTGCTGCTGGGACAACTTCAACTGCTGGACATTATATCCTTCAATCCTGGTCTCTCTTGGGTCCGAGGACCTGTACCGCTGCTGACATTATTACCTGCTGCTGTGTCAAACCTTATGATACCTACTTCTGCTGCTGGGACAACTTCAACTGCTGGACATTATATCCTTCAATCCTGGTCTCTCTTGGGTCCGAGGACCTGTACCGCTGCTGACATTATTACCTGCTGCTGTGTCAAACCTTATGATACCTACTTCTGCTGCTGGGACAACTTCAACTGCTGGACATTATATCCTTCAATCCTGGTCTCTCTTGGGTCCGAGGACCTGTACCGCTGCTGACATTATTACCTGCTGCTGTGTCAAACCTTATGATACCTACTTCTGCTGCTGGGACAACTTCAACTGCTGGACATTATATCCTTCAATCCTGGTCTCTCTTGGGTCCGAGGACCTGTACCGCTGCTGACATTATTACCTGCTGCTGTGTCAAACCTTATGATACCTACTTCTGCTGCTGGGACAACTTCAACTGCTGGACATTATATCCTTCAATCTAGGTCTCTCTAGGGTCCGAGGACCTGTACCGCTGCTGACATTATTACCTGCTGCTGTGTCAAACCTTATGATACCTACTTCTGCTGCTGGGACAACTTCAACTGCTGGACATTATATCCTTCAATCCTGGTCTCTCTTGGGTCCGAGGACCTGTACCGCTGCTGACATTATTACCTGCTGCTGTGTCAAACCTTATGATACCTACTTCTGCTGCTGGGACAACTTCAACTGCTGGACATTATATCCTTCAATCCTGGTCTCTCTTGGGTCCGAGGACCTGTACCGCTGCTGACATTATTACCTGCTGCTGTGTCAAACCTTATGATACCTACTTCTGCTGCTGGGACAACTTCAACTGCTGGACATTATATCCTTCAATCCTGGTCTCTCTTGGGTCCGAGGACCTGTACCGCTGCTGACATTATTACCTGCTGCTGTGTCAAACCTTATGATACCTACTTCTGCTGCTGGGACAACTTCAACTGCTGGACATTATATCCTTCAATCTAGGTCTCTCTAGGGTCCGAGGACCTGTACCGCTGCTGACATTATTACCTGCTGCTGTGTCAAACCTTATGATACCTACTTCTGCTGCTGGGACAACTTCAACTGCTGGACATTATATCCTTCAATCCTGGTCTCTCTTGGGTCCGAGGACCTGTACCGCTGCTGACATTATTACCTGCTGCTGTGTCAAACCTTATGATACCTACTTCTGCTGCTGGGACAACTTCAACTGCTGGACATTATATCCTTCAATCCTGGTCTCTCTTGGGTCCGAGGACCTGTACCGCTGCTGACATTATTACCTGCTGCTGTGTCAAACCTTATGATACCTACTTCTGCTGCTGGGACAACTTCAACTGCTGGACATTATATCCTTCAATCCTGGTCTCTCTTGGGTCCGAGGACCTGTACCGCTGCTGACATTATTACCTGCTGCTGTGTCAAACCTTATGATACCTACTTCTGCTGCTGGGACAACTTCAACTGCTGGACATTATATCCTTCAATCCTGGTCTCTCTTGGGTCCGAGGACCTGTACCGCTGCTGACATTATTACCTGCTGCTGTGTCAAACCTTATGATACCTACTTCTGCTGCTGGGACAACTTCAACTGCTGGACATTATATCCTTCAATCCTGGTCTCTCTTGGGTCCGAGGACCTGTACCGCTGCTGACATTATTACCTGCTGCTGTGTCAAACCTTATGATACCTACTTCTGCTGCTGGGACAACTTCAACTGCTGGACATTATATCCTTCAATCCTGGTCTCTCTTGGGTCCGAGGACCTGTACCGCTGCTGACATTATTACCTGCTGCTGTGTCAAACCTTGCGATACCTATCGCTGCTGCTGTGACAACTTCAACTGCTGGACTTTATAACCTTCAATCCAGGTCTCTCTTGGGTCCGAGGACCTGTACCGCTGCTGACATTATTACCTGCTGCTGTGTCAAACCTTGCGATACCTATCGCTGCTGCTGTGACAACTTCAACTGCTGGACTTTATAACCTTCAATCCAGGTCTCTCTAGGGGCCGAGGACCTGTACCGCTGCTGACATTATTACCTGCTGCTGTGTCAAACCTTGCGATACCTACTTCTGCTGCTGGGACAACTTCAACTGCTGGACATTATATCCTTCAATCCAGGTCTCTCTAGGGACAGAGGACCTGTACCGCTGCTGACATTATTACCTGCTGCTGTGTCAAACCTTGCGATACCTACTTCTGCTGCTGGGACAACTTCAACTGCTGGACATTATATCCTTCAATCCAGGTCTCTCTAGGGACAGAGGACCTGTACCGCTGCTGACATTATTACCTGCTGCTGTGTCAAACCTTGCGATACCTATCGCTGCTGCTGTGACAACTTCAACTGCTGGACTTTATAACCTTCAATCCAGGTCTCTCTTGGGTCCGAGGACCTGTACCGCTGCTGACATTATTACCTGCTGCTGTGTCAAACCTTGCGATACCTATCGCTGCTGCTGTGACAACTTCAACTGCTGGACTTTATAACCTTCAATCCAGGTCTCTCTAGGGGCCGAGGACCTGTACCGCTGCTGACATTATTACCTGCTGCTGTGTCAAACCTTGCGATACCTACTTCTGCTGCTGGGACAACTTCAACTGCTGGACATTATATCCTTCAATCCAGGTCTCTCTAGGGACAGAGGACCTGTACCGCTGCTGACATTATTACCTGCTGCTGTGTCAAACCTTGTGATACCTACCGCTGCTGCTGTGACAACTTCAACTTCTGGACTTCTGGAAGGGCATGTCTACCCTGCAGCCGTTACCTGCTGCCTCAAAACCAATATTGACTTACGCTACTGCCAAGCCATCTTATGGAAGTTATACCCTGTGCCTCGAACAACGAGTGATGTCAGAGATTTATTAAAGTGGATCCGAGATGAACTTTTACTCATTGCATAATTGTTTTCATTACATATAGTTTATAGGGCATTCCTTAAGGAAAATACTTGTGTTTTTTAATACCCTAATTTCCTATAAACTAAGCAAGCCATGCCCACAGCTTCTCGAAAACGCCTTGGTGTTTGCAAGGGATTGTGTGATTTCAGTCTGGGTTGTTTAAAAAGGGTGTTGCTAGCTATAGATTTCAGGGGCAGAGTAATCACAATCTGAGAGTTGCAGTGCAGATACAGAATACAGCTCAGTGTTCTGTGTAATAGAGGAGATAGGAGTGGAATATTCAAAGAATATGCAGATATGCAGAATAGCATGCCTAGATACAGATAAGCTTGCCTTGAGTGTAATTGTGTAATATTGACTGACAAGCAGAATACATGGTTGATCCCATTGTATCACAGGAAAAAATAGTACTGTTGAAAAATACACTGTTGAAGGTGTTTGCAGCTAGATTTGCTGAGTAAACCATCTAAACTTTAGACAAGATACATAGACAAGTGACTTGTTATTATATTTACGGTTTCATATCGGATCCGCTTTAAACAAAATCATATAATATGGCATGAAAGATTTTGTTTAAAAATATGAACAAAGACTTTACATCTTGGCTACTTAATATTGTATCCAAGGGTGAATTTTGATATCCTTAAACAGGATAGGGCGCCTGGTAGAGCACATATATACACACTTCGGCGACAAATAATGCACCAGGTGTAGCCCATATAACATCTTCGGGTCTGGCCATGGATAGCGGGGATTGAAATAATTTGGGCTTGTAGCCTATATCAAAACTCAGGTGCACTTTTAGACACCTTGTAGAAGCCCATATTTCCAGAAATAACTTTGATCTCTATGGCGTCGCACTTTTCATAGATGTAGGCCAGGTGCCCTTTTCAACCGATACAGTGAATTCTTTGTTAATAACTAGGAGAGGTGTTCGACCCCCATATCATCAAATTTGATGTAAGGCAAGAAACAAATTATGCTTGAAAAATATTGCAAATCTCTAAACCTTGACAAATGAACATTTGTGTGTTACAGTAAATATATTTTGTGGTGCATACAACCGACATAAAAATATGCCAGGCAAGCAAGAGCCTGATGGTTATCAATCGTCACCAGCTAGTAGTTATACATACATTGTTCAATACATAGAATCCAACAGTGAACATGTTATAATAAATATTTTATTGCAATTTGCAACAACTTTGTTAAACTTTTTTTTAAAAAGTGAACAAATATAAAACACATAAAACAAAATTTAAACTTTTGTTTCTTAAAACAGAAAAAAAAAATAATCTGAGGGAAGTTATTTGCCCATAGACATTACTTGATGTCTGAGTGCTAATGACTAAATAGAGTGCACCTGTGTGTAATCTAATGTCAGTACAAATACAGCTGCTCTGTGAGGGCCTCAGAGATTGTCTAAGAGAATATTGGGAGCAACAACACCATGAAGTCCAAAGAACACACCAGACAGTTCAGGGATAAAGTTATTGAGAAATTTAAAGCAGGCTTAGGCTACAAAAACAATTCCTATGCCTGGAACATACCACGGAGCACTGTTCAAGCGATCATTCAGAAATGGAAGGAGTATGGCACAACTGTAAACCTCCCAAGACAAGGCCATCCACCTAAACTCACAGGCCGAACAAGGAGAGCGCTGATCAGAAATGCAGTCAACAGGCCCATGGCGACTCTGGACGAGCTGCAGAGATCTACAGCTCAGGTGGGAGACTGTCCATACGACAGCTATTAGTCATGCACTGTACAAAGTTTGCATTTATGGAAGAGTGGCAAGAAGAAAGACATTGTTAAAGAGACACTGAAGCTTAAAAAAAAGATGATATTCTGATTTGTATGTGTAGTACAGCTAAGAAAAAAAAACATTAAGATCAGATACATCAGTCTAATTGTTTCCAGTACAGGAAGAATTTAGAAACTCCAGTTGTTATCTCTATGCCAAAAAGCTAGTAAGCTCTCCCACTAACTTAGTTGTGGAAACGGCTGTTATCTGACTTTTATTATCTGAACTGTAATTGAACTGTTTACTTTTCCTCTGCTAGAGGAGAGTTCATTACTTCACAGACTGCTCTGAAAGACTCATTTTGAATGCTGAGTGTTGTGTAATCTGCACATTATTATAGGATAATGTAATCTGCGAAAAAACACTATATAACTGAAAATAAAAATATGAGAATATTTTCTTTGCTGCTAATCTTCTAGTAATTATTCATAGTACACAACCAATTCATTATATCATATATATTTTTTTCGCTTCAGTGTCTCTCTTTAACAGAAAGCATAAGAAGTTCCATTTGCAGTTTGCCAGAAGCCATGTGGGGGACACAGCAACTATGTTGAAGAAGGTGCTCTGGTCAGATGAGACCAAAATTGAACTTTTTGGACAAAATGCAACACTCTACGCTCTGTGTGGCGGAAAATGAACACTGCACATCACTCTGAACACACCACCCCCACTGTCAAATATGGTGGTGGCAGCATCATGCTCGGGGGATGCATCTCTTCAGCAGGGACAGGGAAGCTGGTCAGAGTTGATGGGAAGATGGATGGAGCCAAATACAGAGCAAACTTGGAAGAAAACCTCTTGGAATCTGCGAAAGACTTGAGACTGGGGTGGAGGTTCACCTTCCAGCAGGACAACGACCCTAAACATAAAGCCAGGGCAACAATGGAATGGTTTAAAACAAAACATATATACAGTGGTTTGCAAAAGTATTCGGCCCCCTTGAAGTTTTCCACATTTTGTCATATTACTGCCACAAACATGAATCAATTGTATTGGAATTCAACATGAAAGACCAACACAAAGTGGTGTACACATGAGAAGTGCAACAAAAATCATACATGAGTCCACATTTTTTTTACTAATAAATAACTGCTAAGTGGTGTGTGCATAATTATTCGGCACCCTTTGATCAGAGTGCATTCAGTTGCCTATAGACAGTGCCTGATGAGTGCTATTGACTAAATAGAGTGCACCTGTGTGTAATTTAATGTCAGTACAAATACAGCTGCTCTTTGAGGGCCTCAGAGGTTGTCTAAGAGAATATTGGGAGCAACGAGACCGTAAAGTCCAAAGAACACACCAGACTGGTCAGGGATCAAGTAATTGACAAATTTAAAGGAGGCTTAGGCTACAAAAAGATTTCCTATGCCTTGAACATCCCACGGAGCACTGTTCAAGCGACCATTCAGAAATGGAAGGAGTATGGCACAACTGTGAACCTCCCAAGACAAGGCCATCCACCTAAACTCACAGGCCGAACAAGGACTGCGCTGATCAGAAATGCAGTCAAGAGGCCCATGGTGACTCTGGACGAGCTGCAGAGATCTACAGCTCAGGTGGTGGAATCTGTCCATAGGACAACTATTAGTCATGCACTGTACAAAGTTGGCCTTTATGGAAGAGTGGCAAGAAGAAAGGCATTGTTAACAGAAAGCATAAGAAGTCCCATTTGCATTTTGCCACAAGCCATGTGGGGGACACAGCAACCATGTGGAAGAAGTTGCTCTGGTCAGATGAGACCAAAATGGTATTTTTTGGACAAAATGAAAAACGCTCTCTGTGGCGGAAAACTAACACTGCACGTCACTCTGAACACACCATCCCCGCTGTCAAATATGGTGGTGGCAGCATCATGCTGGGGGTGTGCATCTCTTCAGCAGGGACAGGGAAGCTGGTCAGAGTTGATGGGAAGATGTATGGAGCCAATTACAGGACAAATTTGTAAGAAAACCTCTTGGAGACTGCAAAAGACTTGAGACTGGGGTGGAGGTTCACCTTCCAGCAGGACAATGACCCGAAACATAAAGCCAGGGCAACTATGGAATGGTTTAAAACAAAACATATATATGTGTTAGAAAGGGCCAGTCAAAGTCCAGATCTAAATCCAATCGACAATCTGTGGCAAGATCTGAAAACTGGTGTTCACAAACGCTGTCCATTTAATCTGACTGAGCTGGAGCTGTTTTGCAAAGAAGAATGGGCAAGGATTTCAGTCTCTAGATGTGCAAAGCTGGTAGAGACATACCCTAAAAGACTGGCAGCTGTAATTGCAAAAAAATGGTGGTTCTACAAAGTATTGACTCAGGTGACCGAATAATTAAGTACACCCCACTTAGTTATTTATTTGTAAAAAATGTTTGTAATCATGTATGATTTTCAGTCCACTTTTTCTCACGTGTACCCATACAAAAACTTTGGCTACAAAAAAAGCCCAGGGCCGTGTTAATTACTATTCCCCCTCCAGGCCGCCATGGATAGTGGCGAATGAAATATTTCGGCTTCCAGCACTTGTAGGCTATATCAAAACTCGGGCGGCCTTTTCTACACCTTGTAGCCCATATTTCAAGAAATACTATTTATGTCTACCACTTTGTATTGGTCTTTCACGTGGAATTCTAATACAATGGATTCATGTTTGTGGCAGTAATATGATATAATGTGGAAGACTTCAAGGGGGCAGAATACTTTTGCAAGCCACTGGATATAATTCGGAACCCAGGAGGAGTCAGGACCAACATTACATCCTCCTTGTACCTGCCAGTTGTCCAAAATAGTCATGGAGCTGTCCTGCCTCCTCCCTGAAAGCGAGGATGCGTTGCCTTTGCTCCTCAATTTGGCCCTCCATCTCCTGCCTTTGTTGCAGCAGTTGGTGGCGGAAAGCTGCCTCTTGCTGCCGAAGTCGCTCCTCAAAGTCCGCCTGCTGCTGCTGAAGAGTCGTTTGTTGTTCTGACTTCCACTGTTCTAATTGTTGAACAGTGGAAGTCAGAACCACCACTTCCTGCTGCAGGGTTGAGACTTGGCCGGCCAGAATCTCGAAATGAGAAGAAGCTGTAAAGAAAAAGATGGAGAAAAATAAAATATTACACTACGCATGAACAAAAACTGATAATAAAAGAATAAACAGTAGAGTGTGGTACCGTATCAGCCATCAGTAAAAGCAAGGCATTATGAAACCCAGTGATAGCATTGATTGGTTAGGCTAGATTCGAGAAAAGTAAACAGTGATTTTTCACATTATAATACTTTCGTTGTACTTTTTCATGACAAACACATTGAAAACACAACTTATACATTGACATTCACTGTATTCATGGGTGGCTTCTAAAGGAAAAAATGAGATGTACACAAGATTCAAAATGTACACATTTCATGAAATCTGTACAACCTGGTTTAAACTAGGACTCTTGTTAAGAACCTCTCATGCTTGTACAATGGGTTTATCAATGCGCAAAATGATTGATTTATTTAAATTTTTTACTTCATTGTTTGTGTCATATGCTTTGTAAGATGGTGTTTACTGGCACTATTCTTTTTTTTCCCCATGCATACGTTGGTTTGAAATGCCACAATTCTCTTTAGCTTAGAATTAATGGTGCATGTGATGTGATGTGACTAGCCCAGTTTCAATTTGAACTTGGAATTTACAATGGCTAGCCAGTCACCAGAGTGTACGTTACGTTTCATTCAGGGCAATGTTGATCTTATCAACTCAGCTTGGATAGCAGGAAAAGTGTTCTCTGACTGAGTAACATTTAAGTCATGTATAATTACATTTATCTTTGCAGAAAAATTGTTAAACTTTATGTCAGTGTACAGAAAGTGTGTTTTTCATTGTTAGTCAGGAACCACTCCGATGAATGCTTTTTATAAGCCGAAAAGTCACTGTTTACTCATGTCTAAGTTTGCCAATGAATGATCTCATCCAGAATCAAAATACATACTCATTGTTTTTCAAAAAGTATGACTAATGAAATATGACTGCCAAAATTAGTGTATCGCAAAATCACAATCCAAAAAAGACACATAAATGTTGAAGAAATTGTTGTGGCTAGTGGATAAGGAATACCTTTAAACTACCATTACACACGTGCATACTGCCATAGTACTGAAGCTTGTCAACATTTCTTAAATTGATATGTTGGCCCAGTATGTACAATTTATTTATGGCCACTTAGGGATAAAGTTTCATTTCAAGTTGTGAAATTAAACCATGGGCTTCCCGGCTTACATAATATTTAGGGATGATACACTAGTTTCACTATGGATGGACATAATCACTGGCTGGATGAGGTATTGTAATCTGGAAGCAGGGTGATGTGGTGGTGGGTCAGTGCTCTTACTTTTCTACGATTCCAATCCATTCAACTTCGGGCTGGAGTTCTTCAAGGACAACTATCTTGAAATAAGTAGGCAGTAAACATCTGACAGAACCGACGGCTTTTGGCACAATCCATCACCGTCATGGGGTGATTCTCATGGATTTCTTTGTTTTCAAAAGCATTTCATGAACAGCAGTTGAACTGCCAAAATGGCAAGATAACAGCCGGTCTCCCTACTCGTCACTTGCACACTATGTTGTCAGTTATATTTGTAAACTGTTGTTCAGTAAATGCTGTTGAAAACAAATAAAGCCTTGGGAATCACCCCTAAAAACAGGTAGACTGGCCCAAAACCTGTCATCTGTAACATGTTAACTGCCAAGTTTTTTCTAGATAGTGTTCCTTTAATTTCTTCCTTCTGTCTGTATTGTTTTCCTCCTATAACTCATTCTTCTAGACTACCATACGATACATGCACTACAACGTCCGCAAATCAATACACTGCATCAAATACCATGTAAAAGGTTTAATAATGTAACGCACAAGCAAAATATAATTTTGCATTAAGTAAGGTGTTACATATTTATTGAATGTTTTCTAGATGCAACGTTATACACATCGATAAGACTTTCTCAAAAGCAAAATTTGATGTGGTAAATTATGAGAAACTTTGTACACTGTTTGATAAAAGTAGTTGAATAGAGGGCAATACAGACATAGGACTTTGGTATGATGTACATTGTGTGCACGTACAGTCTTTGTCAGATAACTGACAACACAATATACTCTGTGCATCGAAGAGGAAGATGTTGGCACTATATACATAATGAAAATTAGCAATAACGATAAAAACACTTCTCAAAGAACCTCTACTATATCATTGTAACTATCAAATTTACTACATCGCATGTTAGTTCCCTGGGCCTTGTAGTGGCAATCAATATTTGTAATAAATATTGACTTTTAACAACAAACAGTGTACAGAAAACAAACTGGTCAGTGGTCACTGGCCAGCAGATGATTTGAAAGTGGAATTTTTTTCACATTAAACACTCGGTACAACTTTTATTTCCCCCTCCACACACAAAAAAAGAGTTAAGTTAGTACTGTTATAAATATGTGGATACATTCCGTCTTGTGTGTACTTCTTTGTACAACAGTACATTTTACTTACACACAGTTGTGCCACTTTGACCAGATTCTGGCCTGCTGGAAGACTTCTGTCGTCTTCCGCGCCTGCGCCTGCGAAGTCGCACAGAGATAGATGCTACGATAAAAAGAAAACATGGCATCATGCAACTTTTTTTTTTTTTTCTTGGAGAGAAAAAAAAAAAAACATAGTTCTGTGCAAAATTAAATTATGTACTAATCTCCTTCCTTACAGACGTACCACTTTCATTTGATTAATGTTAAAACTTTGTTATAAAATACTTACATGCCACAGACAGGCTCCGGCCACGGGCACGCCTTTGCCCACGGCGCTGCCGACTTCTTGATCTGTGGCTGGTGCTGGGTCCAGCCTCCTCATCATTATCTTCAGGGGAGGGGACAGCAGCAGGATCCAATCCCTGTCTGGAAGAGGGAGGAGCAGAGGCACGACGGGACCGCCTGCGGCGCTGAGACCCATCCACTAAAAAAAAATGTGAGATTGTTTTAAAAATACAGATAGAAGAAGATATTACCTAAGGTTAAACAGTGCATTGCATAACAATAAGAGTATAAAGCCACTGATACATTGGAAAATCGTGAGGATTAACAAGGTTGAAAAAAAATTACACATCCCGCTACATATATGAAAAAAAACATTTGTTACTTACACTCAAGGTCAGACTTTATTTTCGCCACCGCACGTGGGGTCTTGGACTTAAAGTCAGACCACATTGTCTGAATTTTTTTAACCGACCACGTGCGGTGGTAAGTAGTCTGAAGGACTTGCAGCAGCCGGTCCATCACCTCCCTCTTCGCCGCCCTCTTCGCAGTGTCATACCCCCCCCGTAACATAGTCTGCAACATAAAAAAAAATAAAAAATTAATGATCAACAAAAAAAAAACCTTTACAATACATACATCTCTTGCTATGGTACTAACAACACTGCTGAAAGTAAATTAAATGTTGAATTGACTTATTATCAGTATTATCAACTGTGTGAACAATACAAGGAGATTATCTGTAAGTGAATTTTAAATCAAAGTTATGAGAGCCTAAAAGAACGATGTTGAGTTGACTTGAGTGTGTGTGGGGCGTAGTTGTGTAGTCTGAACATTAAGCCCTTCCATTGCAAATCTTCGGGGTACTACAGGGAGTGCAGAATTATTAGGCAAATGAGTATTCTGACCACATCATCCTTAGACCTCTTTACCACGAACTGTTGAGCTGTGTGCTCAGCAAGCAGTTACCAGGCAGCAGTGAGCAGTTGCCAGGCAGCAGCCAGCAGGGAGCACTTACCAAGCGTCAGCGAGCGGTTGTGAGAGTTTGAAAGGCATTTCACTGCCTATC
Organism: Hyperolius riggenbachi; assembly: GCF_040937935.1. NCBI lineage: Eukaryota > Metazoa > Chordata > Amphibia > Anura > Hyperoliidae > Hyperolius > Hyperolius riggenbachi. Next base: position 26,935,748 of record NC_090653.1, on the reverse strand, counting down.
AACAGTTCGTGGAAAAGAGGCCTCATGCATGTTGTCTTACTCCAAACTGTATAGGTTCAAAAGCCTACTACCAATTAAGCATATTAGGTGATGTGCATCTCTGTCTGTAATTAGAAGGGGTGTGGTGTAATGACATCAAAACCCTGTATCAGGTGTGCATAATTATTAGGTAACTGCCTTTCCTTTGTCAAAATCGGTCAAAAGAAGTACTTGACAGGCTCAGAAATGTCCAAAATCGATGAGATATTTTGCTGAGGGATGCAGCACTCGTACAATTACAAAGCTTCTGAAGCGTGATCATCGAACAATCAAGCGTTTCATTCAAAATAGTCAACAGGGTCGCAAGAAGCGCCTGGAAAAATAAAGGCTGGGCCAAGAAATATATCAAGACTCATTGTCCTAAGGTTTTATAGACTGATGAAATCAGAGTGAGTCTTCTTCATGGGCCACAGGGACAGATGGATGGGCCCGTGGCTGGATTGGTAAAGGCCAGAGAGATCCAGTCCGACTCAGATGCCAGCAGAGTGGAGGTGGAGTACTGGTTTGGGCTGGTATTTATCACTGGAGAGAGATGTTATATTGGTTTCACAGGTAAAATTAAATAATTGAAATGGGTATATATTTGTTTTTGTTAAGTTGCCTAATAATTGTGCACAGTAAAAGTCATCTGCACACACAGATTGATATCCCCCTAAAATCGCAAAAATTAAAAACAGAATAAAAACTACTTCCAAAAATATTCAGCTTTGATATTAATGAGTTTTTGGGTTCATGGATTAATACAGTAAGGAGAAATATAAAAAAAATTACTTTAATGATGAAGGTTTTCTCCTTCTTTCTTAGTCGCCGAGTGTTGGACGACCTGCTCCTCCCACCGTCAGCGGCTTCAGCTGCAGACGCCCTGCTCCTCCCATCATCAGCGGCGTCTTCAGCAGCAGCAGCAGACGCCCTGCTCCTCCCTCCATCAACGGCTTCAGCAGCAGCAGCCATCTAGAAGTCAATGAAAAATAACATTGAAAAATATAATATGTTTTTGCACATACGAAAACATTTTTCTGATCAAAACGTTTAATTGCTATGAGTTTTCTGTTTAGAGACAAAGACAGCAACATAGCATTATATAATATAGTCTGTACAATGACTATTGTATAAATGCTTATCTATAGAGATGTCCCGAACGGTTCGCCGGCGAACGGTTCAAGCCGAACTTCCGGGTGTTCGGCATTGCGGCGAAACGCGAACTATCCAGGAAGTTCGATTCACCCTATAATGCTCCATTACGGTCAACTTTGACCCTCTACATCACAGTCAGCAGGCCCAAACTAGCCAATCAGAATACGCTATCCCCTGGAGACAATGCCCCCCTAATAAAAAGCAGGCAGCGGCGGCCATTACGCTGTCTCGTGTGCCTGCTTTAGTGAGTGTAGGGCGAGCTGCTGCAGACTGTCTCTCATAGGAAAATATTAGTTATGCTCCTTGCTTGTTAAGTTGCTCCTGGCTAATTGATGTCGCTATAACAGCCCCCCACAACAGTTCTTTTGCAAACTAATCCTCTTTTTTTTTTATGTTGATTTGAATTCAACTGTATATATTACTGCACTTGTGTTACTGCTGGCTGCCAAAGCTGTTGCAATTTATACTGCCTGCTGCCACCACTGTTAGGCCCACCACACACATCCCAGTGACTATTAGCAGTAACAACCTTATCAGTGCACTTGTCTACCGCTGACAGCCGCTGCAAATCATACTGGCTGCCACTGCCAGGCCAACCACATCCAGTTACTAACTGTATCAGTAGTGTAATACCCATTATTACTGCACTTGTGTTGATGCGACAGCCGTTGCAATTCATACTGCATACACAAACAGCTGTTTGCAGTGTGTTATACAGTGAGTTTGGTGTGTCAGTGTGAAGCAGTACACTAATTAATTATACTACCTGATTGATGTATACACATGCAATATGTTTTAAAACACTTTAGGCCTGTCATTTAGCACTCAAGGTGATTTCTGCACTTACAAAGCTGCTTTGCGTCAATTCCAGATTTTTCCCGGGGACTTTTGGCATGTATCCCGCTCCTCCACCTGGGGTTGTAGGTGTTAGACCCTTTAAAAGATGTTTAGCATCACTTTTATGGCCATAGTAATGTTTTTTACATTTTGCAATTCGCCTCCCCATTGAAGTGTATTGTGGTTTGTGGAGGTTTGCGCTAATCAAACCTTACGTGGAAGTTCGCGGACCGAAAATCGGCGGTTCGCGACATCTCTACTTATATAGTTACAAATCACTACTACGGAAGTGGATATCTATTATCTACTACTTTCATATGCTTCTACAGTGCTAGAAATTACGGACGTGGCTAGGGATCTGTAATGAATAAGAAAATTACCGTTGTGGCGGAATACAGCACTGCCGCTGCTTTCTCCTCTGGGAACGCGGAGGGAGAGTTGGTGTCATCTGGAGCTGGCGACGTGCGGTGTTCTGCCTTGTCCACACTGCATAGGAGGACTCGGCATACACGCACGCGCAATCAACGCAGCTGTCTTCTTTATGCGTTGAGAAGGAATATCAGCTGACAAGACGGTCAGCTGACTTCGGGACATGCCTGTCTGATAACGGAGATTGGCTGGGAGATCATGGTCGGGGATTGTAAATATACTCTGACATATAAGGCCGCCGCTCACAGTTGCCAATTGTCTACTGTTGCGAATGCACACATAGCACTCAGACCTAGTAGTCAGATCATAGTGCAGTGGAGTAAAAATGGGAGAAAAAACGGCCTATCTGCACATAGCTTAGCTAGTATTGTTTGTTATTTTATGATCTACTCAGATCCTAGTGCACCACTGAACCCGGGAGGAAACCGGCCTATCTGCACATACAAAAATAGCACTGCACTTTGTGGGAAGATCAGCGAACAATCTTACTGCATTTTGTAGGCACATGTTTCAACCAATCGGACTGCACTTGTGCGCACGTTACGACCAATCTGACTGCACTTTGTGGGAACATCAAGGATCAATCTTACTGCTATTTGGGCACATGTTTTTCAACCAATCTGAATGCACTTGTGGGCACAGGTTTCAATCAATCTGACTGCATTTTTTTGGACACATCTGCAAACAATCTGAGTGCACTTGTGGGCAAATCTGCTGCCAATCTGGTTGTACTCTGTGGGGGTTGTTGTGTCGGTCTGCCGGCCCTCCTCCACCATGGGCTCTGGAAAAATAAAAAAGGCCCAACATGCCCAGCTTGCCCGCGAAGGGAACTTCATGCCGTGAAAGTGCATGCCACAAATCGCCATCAAATGCAACATGATTGCATTTTAACCACAATTTCGCGTGCAATTTTAACCAGGACACTGCCAAATTAACCATGACACTGCCAGGGTAGTTTAAGATTCGAAAAGGTGCGAAATCGCACGCAAAATCGCGGGGGAAAACTAATGCAAGAAAACGCATGCGTTTTTCCTATTAAATACATTAGCGGCGTTTCGCACGGATTCCAGAAGCACGCAAAATCTGCAATACCGTCGTGCAGATTTGGCCCGCCGCCAAATCAAGCACGCACGACGCACGCGTGCAAACAGCCCCAGCCACTTCAATACACTAAGCAAATCTGCATGTCGACGTCGCATGCGAATTCGCTATGGTGGAAACAGGGCCATATACAAATGATGTACAGGTCAGGGAGGGTCAAAAACAAAAATGGTAACATTTCTCTAACTAAAACAAAATGGACTAATTGCATTCATCACATCATAAACATATATGTAAAAGTATACTACTCACTTACCACAATAACAGTTTGCAGTGCAGACAGTCTCTCTCAGGTCACTCTCACTGGGCCACTCCAAACACTGCATGGGCTGGAAAGTAAAGAATGACGAACTTCCGCAACGGTACCTCCGCCCCCAGCGCACGTGGGCGGAATTCCGGAATTTTTTTACGGAAGTACGCTGTTAACACATTTGAGACTATATACAACAATTTTATTGACTTTACACTCTTAAAACAATCTCCATATCATCATAAAAGGCAGAAGAAACCAAAAACAATCAGTAAATGTGGAAAAAAAACGGATTGAGTTACGCTTACGTAAATTACGGAAGTCCGCATAATATACATTTCTGAAGTCCGTATACCGTCGGAATTCCACGGAATTCCGCGGAACAGCTCCGTATACCGCCGGAATGACCCGGTAGCGGAATTCCGGATCGACGGAACACGGAATTACCACGGAATCGGAATTCAGCAATTCCGACCATGCGTTCGGGTAGTTACAGGAAGGCCCTTTCTTGGACCTCTGAAGTTGACAAATAAGCGATCTGAGTTTCTGAATGAAGCTGTAGTCTCTAGATAAGACTTAATAGATAGGCCAACGTCCAAAGGATGACATTCCCCCTCTGAGGTGAATGTGGGCAAGGAAAGCTCTTGGTTAATGTGGAAACCAGACGCTACTTTTGGTACAAACTGTAATACTGGCCTAACTACTACCCTATCCGGGAAGAATTCCAGAAGGTTACTCGAGCAACCTAGAGCCTGGAGGTCTGACACTCTCTTCCCAGAAGCTATAGCCGTTAGGAACACTGTTCTTAAAGTCAAATCTTCCAGAGAGATAGACTGTAGCGGAAAGAAAGGTGGGGAAGAGAGGACTTCCAGCACCATAGGCAGATCCCACTTTGGGAAAAATGGCTTTCTTGGAGGGCGTATTTTAAAGACTGCCTGCACAAACTGTACAATTGTGAGGAAACGCGGAAAAGCCGCCGTCTCTCGAGGTGAGGCGGCTGTTTCCGCGTCCAGCATGGCGTCACAACGCGGAAAAAACGCCGCATGCCGCATGGGCAGTGCGGCGGAATCCGCATTGGTAACGGCGGAATCCACATCAGAGGCGACCCCCGCATTAGATACATTGCAAAACAGTACTGGTGTGGCTGGGACTGATAGTCCACCAAGATTCAGACTTACACGCGCGCGAGCACAGAGGCAGAGTTTAAATAGCAGTTAGAAGGGTGTCGGCTGACCAGCTGGGTCAGCTGACAAATTCCACTGCTCCCATTGGACCAGCAATTAGGGAGGTCCTGGAAAGGTCCTAGAGTATATATACTGCTGGTTGTTCACTTGCTCCTTGTCTGGCGTTGCGTTCACATATGTGGGAGCACCCAGATCCGTAGTCAGATCCGTTAGTGTGCCGGGACCAGCTGGAGCTGTAATCCTACACTAAGCTAGATTCTGTTGATAGCTAAAGTACTAGTTTGATTGTGATTATCTGTTATGACGTTTGCCTGCCTTGACTATCCTCCTGAACTCTGATCTTGCACCTCGATATTTCTGATACTCTGTTGCCGAACCCCGGCTCGTTCCTTGACTCTGCCTCTGCCTCCTGATTTTGTACCCCGATATTTCTGATACCCCGTTGCTGAACCCTGCCTGTACTTTGACTCTGCCTTTGCCTCCTGATCCTGTACTTTATCTGTCCGTGTGTGTACGACCTGGCTTGTCCGACCTCGAGAACCGACCTTACCGTTAGAGGCGGTTCCTCGCTCTGTTAGCGATCCTTCCTCCTGAGGGTCACTTTCAGATATCCCTTCCTACTGTCAGTCTGACTCCTCCCGTCTTGGAGAGCTCAGGTCTGCGGAATGAATCTGTGCAGTACTCCTTACTGCATTGAGGCCTTGTCCTCTTAGTGTTACAGTTACACCAAACACTACACTCTACTCGGGTGATCAGAGGTTAGTTTGTATATCGGATTATCGGTGAGACTGCAGTTCACTTATAATCTGGTATATATCTGTATTTCCGGTGATACTGCAGATCACCGGTAATCAGATACTTTCTGCGCCCACCGATCGTTACAAAATACAAGCAGTGTGTACAGAACGCCAGACCAAAAATCAAAATGGACGCAAACACTGGTCGTCTGGGTATGCTTGCCACTTCGGTGGATAACCTCCATCAAGCACTGGGCCAGCACAAAGCTTTGATTGATGCCCTTTCAGGCTCTGTGCAAACCCTCCAGACGTCAGTTGATTCAGTGCGATCCCCTCCTAGTGATGACATACGTATGCCTGTACCTGATAAATTTTCCGGCCACAAGTCTGACTTCCGGAATTTCAAGAGTAGAGTGTTGTCATACTTTGAGTTAAGACCCCGATCCTCGGGGACTGAGACCCAACGGGTCATTTTCATTAAAACACTGTTAACTGGTGATTCCCAGTCCTGGGCATACAACCTGTCCCCCACTAATTTAGCTCTGACCTCAGTCGAGGAATTTTTTAAGGCTATGGCCGTAATATACGACGACCCTGACCTTGCGGCAACTTCAGAGCGGAAGCTCAAACTTTTGCGGCAAGGCAGAGGGTCGGTCGAGGATTACGCAGCAGAATTTCGTAGGTGGTCTGTTACCGCCAGATTCGACAATTTTGCTCTGATGGATTATTTTCTATCTGGGTTGTCGGAGGAGGTCTCTGATTTGATGCTAACCTTATCCGAGCCCGCAACAGTCGATGAGGCCATATCATCGGCCATCAGAGTCGATCGTCGACTACGCCATCAGAGGCAGACTAGGGGCAGTCACCGGGTCAGGGTGACTTCGTATGTGGCACCTTCTGGTATGCCCGCAGTAACGGCATCTCCACCGGTGTCACCCTCTCCAGCCTCACCACCACCCGAACCCATGCAAATTGGTCGATCAAGATTGACCCAGGTGGAACGTAGGCGGAGAATAACAGAACAACTGTGCCTGTATTGTGCAGAAGCAGGGCACAGGGTGCGAAACTGCCCTAACAAGTTGGGAAACGGGTCTGCCTAGGAGTAGTGGGGGGTGACACCCTAGGCACTTCATTCTCACCCCAAAAAGAGAAGAAGTTACTTCTCCCCTGTACTATTACGTGGGATGATAAGTCTGTGGACACTGAAGCTTTTATTGACTCTGGCTCAGCGGCCAATTTTATGAACCTTGAATTTGCTCGGGAGTTGGGTATTCCTCTCACTCCAGTAAGTCCCCCCATTCAGGTCACGGCAGTAGACGATTCCCCGCTGCAACGGGATCGTCCCCTGTCTCAGACTCCGCAGGTGAGGGTCACGATAGGGGTATTGCATGGGGAACAGCTACAGTTTTTCGTTTTGAACATGTCAACCTCCACTATTATCTTAGGCATGCCTTGGTTACAGGCCCACTCTCCACAAATCGACTGGGCCACGGGTCAGGTAACCAGATGGTCTGATCGTTGTCACCAACAGTGTCTAGGAAAGGTGACATTGGGTCAGACCAAGGTGTACGTGGAGGGTGTTCCCGAGGTGTATTCCGATTTTTCTGATGTCTTTTGTCCCAAGTCTGCTGATCAATTACCTCCTCATCGCCCGTTCGATTGCCCCATTGATCTCCGTGCTGGTTGTATGCCCCCTAGGGGTCACCTGTATAACTTGTCCGGTCCCGAGAAGTTGGCCATGCAGGAGTACATTCGTGACAACCTGGCCAAGGGGTTTATTCGGCCCTCTCGGTCACCTGCTGGGGCCGGTTTCTTTTTCGTTAAGAAAAAAGACGGGGGTCTTCGACCTTGTATCGACTACCGAGGTCTCAATAAAATCACGGTGAAGAATCGCTATCCGTTACCATTGATAGACGACTTATTCACGCAGGTCACTACTGCAAAGATCTTTTCTAAGTTAGATCTGAGGGGGGCATACAACCTAATCCGCATTAGAAGGGGCGATGAATGGAAGACGGCCTTTAACACACCCGACGGGCATTACGAATACTTAGTGATGCCCTTCGGGTTGTGCAATGCGCCCGCCGTCTTCCAGGAACTAATCAATGAGGTATTCCGGGAGGTATTGGGTAAATTCGTACTGGTATACCTCGATGATATATTAATTTATTCCAATAACCTCCCCGAACACAGGGTCCATGTGAAATTGGTCCTAAACAAATTAAGACAGAATAGACTCTACGCCAAGTTAGAAAAGTGTATTTTTGAGGTGACATCCGTCACGTTTCTGGGGTATGTGATTTCTACCTCAGGTCTGTCAATGGACCCTGCTAAAGTCACAGCTGTCCTAGAATGGCCGCAACCTGTGGGCCTGAAAGCCCTCCAGAGATTCCTGGGTTTTGCAAATTATTATAGGAGGTTTATAAAAGGGTACTCCACGATCATTGCACCCCTTACCAGTCTCACAAAAAAGGGGGCAGATACTACCCACTGGTCTCCGGAGGCTCAGAATGCATTTTCTAGTCTGAAAAAATTGTTTTGTTCCGCACCAATCCTGAGACATGTCGACACCGCTTATCCGTTCATTGTTGAGGTCGATGCCTCGGAGGTCGGGGTAGGGGCTGTGCTGTCTCAGCGATCAGGGTTACAGGGAAGACTACACCCCTGTGCGTACTTTTCCCGTAGGTTCTCTCCGGCGGAGAGAAACTACGATATAGGCAACAGAGAGCTCCTGGCCATTAAATTGGCATTTGAGGAGTGGCGCCACTGGTTGGAGGGGGCAGAGCACACGATCACTGTTTACACCGACCACAAGAACTTGGAGTACATCGAGGGGGCTAAGAGGCTTAGTCCCCGTCAGGCCCGGTGGTCCTTGTTTTTTACGAGATTCAGGTTTATAATCACATACACTCCAGGTAGCAAAAACATCAAGGCAGATGCCCTCTCCAGGTGTTTCGAACCTGAGACAGCACAGCCTCCCACTCCTGAATCCATCATTCCGCAGAAACTGGTGTTAGCCGCCACGGAGTCTTGGGAAGAGTGGACAGAGATCTTGGGTCCCTTTCAGCAGGAGGTTCCTGAAGGGAAACCCGAAGGGGTCTTGTTCATACCATTACCATTCCGGTTACAGGTTCTGCAACTCTTTCACGCCCATAAGAATGCTGGTCATCCTGGAGCTGCCAGAACGCAGGATCTGATTGCCAGGTGTGCTTGGTGGCCTTCCTTGGCAACAGATTGCAAGGAGTATGTTAGGGAGTGTGCGGTGTGCGCCCAGAGTAAGCCCTCCCGGCTGGCACCTGTAGGAAGGTTGCAGCCTTTGCCCACCCCGAGTGAGCCATGGACCCACTTGTCCATGGATTTTGTGGGGGAATTGCCCAGGTCTGAAGGCATGTCGGTCATTTGGGTGGTAGTCGATCGGTTTAGCAAAATGGCCCATTTTGTGCCCCTGAAAGGACTCCCCTCGGCTCAAGAACTGGCTGAATTGTTTATCATTCACATCTTCCGGCTGCATGGCATTCCGGAAGACATCGTGTCTGATAGGGGAGTCCAGTTTGTGTCTGGATTCTGGAGGGCATTTTGCCACCAAATGGGCATGAAATTGTCTTTCTCGTCAGGCTACCACCCACAGACCAATGGGCAGACAGAACGCATTAACCAATCCCTGGAGCAATTTCTGAGATGCTACGTTGCTGAGGCGCAGAGTGACTGGGTGAAATTTTTGCCCTTCGCGGAATTCGCTCAAAATAATTTAAAGAATTCCTCGTCTGGGTTTTCCCCATTTCAGATTGTAACAGGGAGGTCACCCAAATTTTCCCCTTTTCCAGTTGTCTCGTCTCCATTTCCAGCACTGGAAGATTGGCAGAGATCACTCAGGGACAATTGGGGAATTGTTAAGGGGAATTTACAGAAGGCGTTCCAGAGTCAGAAGGGTCAAGCAGATAAGAGACGGTCCGTGGAATGGAAGTTTCGGCCAGGGGATCTAGTCTGGGTGTCCACACGTCACTTGACCCTGAAGCAGCCATCTGCCAAACTGGGTCCCAGGTTTGTGGGCCCATTTTCCGTGACCAAGAAGATTAATAATGTTACTTATTCCATTGACCTTCCCACCAGCATGCGGGGGGTGAGGTCCTTCCACGTGTCCCTTCTTAAACCAGCAGTCTAGGTGGGTCCTACTCCTCCTCCTCCCGTGTTGGTGGATGCCCAACCCGAGTACGAAGTGGAGAAGATCATAGATTCACGTACTGTACAGAACTCGGTACAGTACCTCGTACATTGGAAGGGGTACGGGATTGAGGAGAGGCAATGGGTACCTAGGAACCGCATGCATGCGGACGAGTTAGTGAAGGAATTTCATGCTGTACATCCCGAGAAGCCTGGTGGGAGTTGTCCGGAGTCCACTCCTCGGGAGGGGGGTACTGTGAGGAAACGCGGAAAAGCCGCCGTCTCTCGAGGTGAGGCGGCTGTTTCCGCGTCCAGCATGGCGTCACAACGCGGAAAAAACGCCACATGCCGCATGGGCAGTGCGGCGGAATCCGCATTGGTAACGGCGGAATCCACATCAGAGGCGACCCCCGCATTAGATACATTGCAAAACAGTACTGGTGTGGCTGGGACTGATAGTCCACCAAGATTCAGACTTACACGCGCGCGAGCACAGAGGCAGAGTTTAAATAGCAGTTAGAAGGGTGTCGGCTGACCAGCTGGGTCAGCTGACAAATTCCACTGCTCCCATTGGACCAGCAATTAGGGAGGTCCTGGAAAGGTCCTAGAGTATATATACTGCTGGTTGTTCACTTGCTCCTTGTCTGGCGTTGCGTTCACATATGTGGGAGCACCCAGATCCGTAGTCAGATCCGTTAGTGTGCCGGGACCAGCTGGAGCTGTAATCCTACACTAAGCTAGATTCTGTTGATAGCTAAAGTACTAGTTTGATTGTGATTATCTGTTATGACGTTTGCCTGCCTTGACTATCCTCCTGAACTCTGATCTTGCACCTCGATATTTCTGATACTCTGTTGCCGAACCCCGGCTCGTTCCTTGACTCTGCCTCTGCCTCCTGATTTTGTACCCCGATATTTCTGATACCCCGTTGCTGAACCCTGCCTGTACTTTGACTCTGCCTTTGCCTCCTGATCCTGTACTTTATCTGTCCGTGTGTGTACGACCTGGCTTGTCCGACCTCGAGAACCGACCTTACCGTTAGAGGCGGTTCCTCGCTCTGTTAGCGATCCTTCCTCCTGAGGGTCACTTTCAGATATCCCTTCCTACTGTCAGTCTGACTCCTCCCGTCTTGGAGAGCTCAGGTCTGCGGAAGGAATCTGTGCAGTACTCCTTACTGCATTGAGGCCTTGTCCTCTTAGTGTTACAGTTACACCAAACACTACACTCTACTCGGGTGATCAGAGGTTAGTTTGTATATCGGATTATCGGTGAGACTGCAGTTCACTTATAATCTGGTATATATCTGTATTTCCGGTGATACTGCAGATCACCGGTAATCAGATACTTTCTGCGCCCACCGATCGTTACAACAATCAAGGGATTGTAGGCCCACTTCTGGTTTGTCAAAGCCGAGAGTGCTGATATTTGAACCTTGATAGCTGCCACACTAAGACCCTTTTCTACTCCTGACTGAAGGAAGTCCAGGATGTTCTGAACTTCAGGGAACATACTATCGAATCCGTTTTCTAATGCGAAGAAAATGAATCTTTCCCAAATGCGGTAGTAAGTTGAGTTAGTGGAAGGCTTTCTTGCTCTTAGGAGTGTCTCTACCACCTGACTGGAACATCCCATGTTTGCATATTTTTGCCTCTCAATTTCCAGGCCGCTAAACACAGGCCTTTGACTCCCGGATGAAGGAGGTTCCCCTGAAGTAGAAGGTCGTGAGTCGCTGGTAACTTCATTGGCTCCTCTATGCTTAGGAACATTGCCAGAGGAAACCATGGCCTCCGCGGCCAAAAGGGCAGGATAGCAATGATCGTGCATGATTCCCTGCACAATCTCTGCAGAAATCTGGGGATCAGTGGAACTGGGGGAAAGGCATATCCTAGCAGGAAATCCCACTTCTGGACTAGACAATCCACTCCTGCTGAGGTGGGATGCTGGTAAAGTGAAAAGAACTTCCGAGCCTTGTTGTTCTGCGGGGAAGCCCATAGATCCACCTGCGGCTGACCCCACATCACGACTATCTTCCTGAAGATCTTTTCGTTCAAGGACCACTCGTGGGGACTTGCGAACCTCCTGCTCAACTGGTCCGCTAACACATTCATTTCCCCTGGAAGGTATGATGCCGTAAGATCTGACAGATTTCTCATAGCCCAATTCATTATCATAGTAGATACTTGGAGCAATGACTGACTCCTCGTCCCTCCTTGCCTCCTGATATAGGCTACTGCCGTGATGTTGTCTATCCTCAACAAGACCGATCTTCCATAGATGAGATGACGAAAAGCCTTCAAGGCCAAAAAGGCTGCCCTCAACTCCAGGAGATTTGAGGGTACACCCCTTTGCACTGTTCTCCACCTCTCCTGCACTCGGATCCCATTGCAGTGTGCACCCCAACCCTTCAAACTGGCGTCCGAGGTGATGACAATTGGAATCTCTGTCTGAATCTGACAACAGTTTCTCAAGTTCCGTTCCGTGGACCACCACAGAAGTGAGTTCTTCACAAGCAATGGGAGATGAAACTTCTGAAGCATGTTCCTCTTGTTCCAACGATGCAGAAAGAATATCTGAAACTCCCTGAGCGCCCAATGAGCCCATTTCACCATTGGGATACAAGATGAGAAAGTCCCCAACAGGCTCAAACACTCTCTGGCAGACAGGGACTGACAACTCAAGGCCCTTCGAATCTTTCCCCGAAGTGCTGTAATCTTCTGCTCGGGGAGGCACACTTGATTCTGGACTGTGCGAAACCTCGCTCCCAGGAAGACCAAGTCCTGAGACGGCACCAGCTGGCTCTTCTTGAAGTTGACTAGCCATCCTAGGTGTTGCAGTAGCTGAAGCAGCCTGAACTGGTGTTGGATCAACTGCTTCTGATCCTGGTGGAGTAGCAGAATGTCGTCCAGGTAGTGGAATATCCTCAGACCCTGGAGCCTGAGATATGCGATGACTGGTAGAAGTACCTTGGTGAATGTCCGTGGAGCGGTCGACAGACCGAATGGCAGGCACTGAAATTGATAACCTCTCCCCTCTACCGAGAATCTGAGGAACTTCTGAAAGCTGGGCTTTATGGGAATATGCAGGTAAGCATCTGCCAAGTCCACTGTTGTCATCCAGTCTCCAACACTTATCATTGGGATGATGGATTGCAGAGACTCCATCTTGAAGTGCTTCAACATTATGTGTCTGTTCAAATATTTCAGATCGAGAACTGGTCTCCAACCCCCTGATGCCTTTTCCACCAAGAACAGAGGAGAAAAGATTCCTGCCCGGCATTCTCTTTCTGAAAGTGGGATGATTGCCCCTTGATCCAGCAACGATCGTACGTAATCTTTGAGGGCAAGATTTTTCTCCCTGTGTTGCGGCACTCTTGTCGGCATAAACTTGAAGCGTGGGGGTGTTCTTTTGAATCTCCAAGAATGTCCCGTCTTCAAGGTATTCAACACCCATGAATCTTCCACGATTCCCACCCAGGACTTCCAAAAGAGGCTCAGCCTGGACCCCACTTGGCCGTCCTGAGTGGACGTCCCATCAAAAGCGCTTCTGGTTCTGCTGCGCATCAGACGAGATCTTGGACTTCATCCCCTTTCCGAAGGTGGACTGAGTCCCTTTCCAGCTTCTGTCAAACTGTCTGCCTGGCCTGTAGGATCTTGACTGTTGAAATCTACTGCCAAAACCTCTCCTAGAGGTTTGTTGCCTGGAAGATCTCTGCTTCCTGTCTTGCGGAATTAATCCCGACTTTCCTCCTGTCACTTTTGAGATGGCATTGTCCATTTCGGGGCCGAACAAATGAGCTCCATCATATGGGATTTTGCACCAATTTGACTTTGAAGACTGATCGGCCGACCAAGGCTTCAACCACAAGGCTCTCCTGGCTGTTACACTACACAGCATAGACCTGGCTGCTAGTCTGATTATGTCAATCGCAGCCTCTCCCATGAAATCTCCCGTCAGCTTTAACTCGTCCAGGGCCCTTATGATTTCCTCTTTATCTGCCCCTGAGTTCAACGCTGTCTCTATGTTGTCCACCCAGACACGAGACGCTTTAGCTAAAGAGGTTAGGGCAATAGCCGGCTTACATGCAGCTCCCGCATTCAGAAAGGCTCTCTTAATATCAGTATCAATCTTCCTTTCAGACGGATCCTTAAAGGCAATGGCATTTTCCATGGGCAGAGTCACGTGTTTAGTTAGTCTCATCACCGAAGCGTCCACCGCTGGTGCAGCGTCCAGCAGTTTGCAATCCTCTTGCCCCAGTGGATACAGTTTTGATAATCTGTTGTTCATGGAGGGCTTCTGCTCCACCTTACTCCATTCCTTAAGAATTACCTCTTTTATGACTTTCATGAATGGAAAAACCTGCGGTTGTTGGTCTAGGTGCGGGTAATATTTATCTGGTTCTGGGACTGAACCTCCCTCATCCTGCCACTCTATTGCCGACCTGATAGCTGTCAGGAAAGCAGGTACTAGAGCAAAACTAAAACCCGCTGCTGATACTTCCCCCTGCGTGAGGGCATCCTCCCCTGGCGCCTGCGGCATTGCCGCCGCCATAGGTTGTGGAGGAGTCATATTCTGAAAAGTCTCTTTCACAGCTTGCTGGATAAAGGCTAACACTTGCTGGTTATCTGTGTCTCTCTCTCTACCCAGCTCCGCAAAACAGACCTCGCAAACTCTTTTGCCTGGCATTGCCGGCTGAGTGCAAGACCAACACAAGTTCTGAACTGGTCTCTGAAAAGGTTCCAAAGGCTCAGAATCAGGGGAAATGTCCCAGTCTCTTCTGGTCCTCCTAGGGGACCTATCTCTTCCTCGATATTGCCTGCGAGGGGAAAAGCGCTCCGAAGACCGTCTCCTCCTCCTGTCACGGGAACGTCTACGAGAAGACCTGGACCTGGACCGGTGCCTTCTCCTAGATGAGTCCCTGTAGCGTCTCCTACTTCGGGACCTGGATCTATAGTCCCTTGAAGATCTCCTCTTGTCCCGAGAGCGATGACTTCTACTTCGTTCCCTTGATCGAGGACGGGACTTCTGTCTCCCCGTTGAGGAAAGACGTTCCTTAGGGACCGCCTGACCACTTCCTCCTTCCCCTGGACTGTGGAGACATAATATAATGTTCCACTGTCACATCCACCATATAATTTATAAATGGGGAATACTAGCACTCTTTTTCCCACAGGGCCTGTGCAAAGGATAAACTTTAACAACAAACACCAGGTGCATAAGGTCAGAGAAAGGCTGCATTTAGCCGCCTGTTACCTGACAGGGACCACCTCCTCCTCATGCTCAATAACCTCCATTCTCTATTTAAGAGAAAGATAGACAGAGCCATCAATAAAAACAGAGCTTCAGCAATCAATAAACCTTGCAGAGCAAGGAACATTACATACCTGCCTCCAGCAGACCAGGACCGGGCACAGTAAGGAACAGCTTCCCAAGTAATTTCTGGGCTGACAGCGTGGTACCAGCGCGGAAACACGCTACCCACCGCTATCACGCCGGTAACAGCGTGCATAACTCTCTGCACTTCCTGGAGGCCTGAAAAACACTCCCCCTGGCCAATCAGCGCTTGCCAGCGCGAAATCTCGCCTCTCGCGAGACTTCCAGCGCTGCATTGCGCAGGACATGATGCGGAGGGGTCCGGCGGCCATCTTGCCTGAGGGCAGCCACCACACAGTCAGAAGGTTGCCATGCACCTTGGAGTCGCCGTTCGCCCTGTTTAAGGGCTAGAGACGCTCCAACCAAGCGGGAGAGGCTGAACCCGCACAGGTAACCCACATGAGGGGAAAGAGGGAAAGCAAAAAGGACCTAAAACAAAAGGAAACAAAAAAAAAAAAATTAGCACAACTATATAGACGAAACTGTCCATTCGAGGACAGAAAAAAGAATGGCTGGAGGGGGCGGGCGCTGAAAATTTATAGATGATCTGTCCTATCGGGATTGGGGGCGGAGCCAATACCCATAGGTATGCCGCCATGTTTGGTCCAGGAAAGAAAATGTAAAAACCCCTTTAACTCAGATCCAGATCATGGAATCATCCCTAGGAGGCAGTGTGCGACTGCCAAGAGGCATGCAGGGAGACCTCCATCAGCAGAAGCTGCACACAGTCTCCCTTTCCAAACAGCTATGCGACAGAAGAAAGCGGTTTGGTTCTTTTTGTTTTTTCCGAGTCAGCCTATAGTGAACAGACTGAAGACTTAACAAAGATGGCCAGCCAAGTGCAGGACTCCTGCATAAGGAGTCAATCCAGCGGTAAAGACAAGCATCTCAAGGAAGTGTCGCTGCTGCGTGAGAGATTAAGAAAGAGGCCTTCCCTGACCGGGAATCAAACCCGGGCCGCGGCAGTGAGAGCGCCGAATCCTAGCCACTAGACCACCAGGGAGAGATGAAAGAACATCCACATGAACGCTGAGGAGAAAAGTGACAGGATGAAAGCTGGCTGCTAATTTGTGCTGCGTGTTTTTTTCCAGAAAGTTGGAATCTCCCTTGAGAGCTTTGCATGTCTTCCAAATAGTCCAACTTCCTCCTTGGTCTTATGCCTGGTACACACCATGCAATTTCCCATTCGTGAAAGCACAGAGCTCTCTGATGAAGGTCTGGCAGGAAGGAGCAGTGGGAAGAGGAAGAGGGTAATAATGGGAAAGAGTGACATGAGTGACGGCAAAGCAATTCATCACGGCATGGATCGTTCGGGTGCCGCCGCGTGCTGTTCTCTGTGGAGTTGACTTATTTTACCGTCAGAAGGCTTGGGAGCCTTCTTCTCTCCCTGGTGGTCTAGTGGCTAGGATTCGGCGCTCTCACCGCCGCGGCCCGGGTTCGATTCCCGGTCAGGGAAGGCCTCCTTCTTTTTTCTTGATCTCTCACGCAGCAGCGGCACTTCCTTGAGTCGCTTGTCTTAACCGCTGGATTGACTCCTTATGCAGGCTCCATTGCCTGCAACAGTAAGATGGTAAGAGCAGTAAAGCCTGGTACACACCATGCAATTTCCCATCAGATAGATGGGTCGAATAGATCATTTCTGGCAGGTCCGATCTGATTCCCGATCGTTTTTCTGATCGATTTGCATACAAGTGACCGGAATATCGATCAGAAAAACGATCGGAAATCCGATCGGATCTGTCAGAAATTATCTATTGACTCATCTATCTGATGGGAAATTGCATGGTGTGTAACAGGCATAAGACCAAAGAGGAAGGTGGACCATTTGGAAGACATGCAAGACTGCAAAGCTTTCAAGGGAGATTCCAACTTTCTGGAAAAAACATGCAGCACACATTATCAGCCAGGTTTCACCCCGTCATTTTTCTCCTCAGCGTTCATGTGTATGAAAAAGAAAATGTAAAAACCCCTTTAACTCAGATCCAGATCATGGAATCATCCCTAGGAGGCAGTGTGCGACTGCCAAGAGGCATGCAGGGAGACCTCCATCAGCAGAAGCTGCACACAGTCTCCCTTTCCAAACAGCTATGCGACAGAAGAAAGCGGTTTGGTTCTTTTTGTTTTTTCCGAGTCAGCCTATAGTGAACAGACTGAAGACTTAACAAAGATGGCCAGCCAAGTGCAGGACTCCTGCATAAGGAGTCAATCCAGCGGTAAAGACAAGCATCTCAAGGAAGTGTCGCTGCTGCGTGAGAGATTAAGAAAGAGGCCTTCCCTGACCGGGAATCGAACCCGGGCCGCGGCGGTGAGAGCGCCGAATCCTAGCCACTAGACCACCAGGGAGAGATGAAAGAACATCCACATGAACGCTGAGGAGAAAAGTGACAGGATGAAAGCTGGCTGCTAATTTGTGCTGCGTGTTTTTTTCCAGAAAGTTGGAATCTCCCTTGAGAGCTTTGCATGTCTTCCAAATAGTCCAACTTCCTCCTTGGTCTTATGCCTGGTACACACCATGCAATTTCCCATTCGTGAAAGCACAGAGCTCTCTGATGAAGGTCTGGCAGGAAGGAGCAGTGGGAAGAGGAAGAGGGTAATAATGGGAAAGAGTGACATGAGTGACGGCAAAGCAATTCATCACGGCATGGATCGTTCGGGTGCTGCCGCGTGCTGTTCTCTGTGGAGTTGACTTATTTTACCGTCAGAAGGCTTGGGAGCCTTCATCTCTCCCTGGTGGTCTAGTGGCTAGGATTCGGCGCTCTCACCGCCGCGGCCCGGGTTCGATTCCCGGTCAGGGAAGGCCTCCTTCTTTTTTCTTGATCTCTCACGCAGCAGCGGCACTTCCTTGAGTCGCTTGTCTTAACCGCTGGATTGACTCCTTATGCAGGCTCCATTGCCTGCAACAGTAAGATGGTAAGAGCAGTAAAGCCTGGTACACACCATGCAATTTCCCATCAGATAGATGGGTCGAATAGATCATTTCTGGCAGGTCCGATCTGATTCCCGATCGTTTTTCTGATCGATTTGCATACAAGGGATCGGAATATCGATCAGAAAAACGATCGGAAATCCGATCGGATCTGTCAGAAATTATCTATTGACTCATCTATCTGATGGGAAATTGCATGGTGTGTAACAGGCATAAGACCAAAGAGGAAGGTGGACCATTTGGAAGACATGCAAGACTGCAAAGCTTTCAAGGGAGATTCCAACTTTCTGGAAAAAACATGCAGCACACATTATCAGCCAGGTTTCACCCCGTCATTTTTCTCCTCAGCGTTCATGTGTATGAAAAAGAAAATGTAAAAACCCCTTTAACTCAGATCCAGATCATGGAATCATCCCTAGGAGGCAGTGTGCGACTGCCAAGAGGCATGCAGGGAGACCTCCATCAGCAGAAGCTGCACACAGTCTCCCTTTCCAAACAGCTATGCGACAGAAGAAAGCGGTTTGGTTCTTTTTGTTTTTTCCGAGTCAGCCTATAGTGAACAGACTGAAGACTTAACAAAGATGGCCAGCCAAGTGCAGGACTCCTGCATAAGGAGTCAATCCAGCGGTAAAGACAAGCATCTCAAGGAAGTGTCGCTGCTGCGTGAGAGATTAAGAAAGAGGCCTTCCCTGACCGGGAATCGAACCCGGGCCGCGGCGGTGAGAGCGCCGAATCCTAGCCACTAGACCACCAGGGAGAGATGAAAGAACATCCACATGAACGCTGAGGAGAAAAGTGACAGGATGAAAGCTGGCTGCTAATTTGTGCTGCGTGTTTTTTTCCAGAAAGTTGGAATCTCCCTTGAGAGCTTTGCATGTCTTCCAAATAGTCCAACTTCCTCCTTGGTCTTATGCCTGGTACACACCATGCAATTTCCCATTCGTGAAAGCACAGAGCTCTCTGATGAAGGTCTGGCAGGAAGGAGCAGTGGGAAGAGGAAGAGGGTAATAATGGGAAAGAGTGACATGAGTGACGGCAAAGCAATTCATCACGGCATGGATCGTTCGGGTGCCGCCGCGTGCTGTTCTCTGTGGAGTTGACTTATTTTACCGTCAGAAGGCTTGGGAGCCTTCATCTCTCCCTGGTGGTCTAGTGGCTAGGATTCGGCGCTCTCACCGCCGTGGCCCGGGTTCGATTCCCGGTCAGGGAAGGCCTCCTTCTTTTTTCTTGATCTCTCACGCAGCAGCGGCACTTCCTTGAGTCGCTTGTCTTAACCGCTGGATTGACTCCTTATGCAGGCTCCATTGCCTGCAACAGTAAGATGGTAAGAGCAGTAAAGCCTGGTACACACCATGCAATTTCCCATCAGATAGATGGATCGAATAGATCATTTCTGGCAGGTCCGATCTGATTCCCGATCGTTTTTCTGATCGATTTGCATACAAGTGACCGGAATATCGATCAGAAAAACGATCGGAAATCCGATCGGATCTGTCAGAAATTATCTATTGACTCATCTATCTGATGGGAAATTGCATGGTGTGTAACAGGCATAAGACCAAAGAGGAAGGTGGACCATTTGGAAGACATGCAAGACTGCAAAGCTTTCAAGGGAGATTCCAACTTTCTGGAAAAAACATGCAGCACACATTATCAGCCAGGTTTCACCCCGTCATTTTTCTCCTCAGCGTTCATGTGTATGAAAAAGAAAATGTAAAAACCCCTTTAACTCAGATCCAGATCATGGAATCATCCCTAGGAGGCAGTGTGCGACTGCCAAGAGGCATGCAGGGAGACCTCCATCAGCAGAAGCTGCACACAGTCTCCCTTTCCAAACAGCTATGCGACAGAAGAAAGCGGTTTGGTTCTTTTTGTTTTTTCCGAGTCAGCCTATAGTGAACAGACTGAAGACTTAACAAAGATGGCCAGCCAAGTGCAGGACTCCTGCATAAGGAGTCAATCCAGCGGTAAAGACAAGCATCTCAAGGAAGTGTCGCTGCTGCGTGAGAGATTAAGAAAGAGGCCTTCCCTGACCGGGAATCGAACCCAGGCCGCGGCGGTGAGAGCGCCGAATCCTAGCCACTAGACCACCAGGGAGAGATGAAAGAACATCCACATGAACGCTGAGGAGAAAAGTGACAGGATGAAAGCTGGCTGCTAATTTGTGCTGCGTGTTTTTTTCCAGAAAGTTGGAATCTCCCTTGAGAGCTTTGCATGTCTTCCAAATAGTCCAACTTCCTCCTTGGTCTTATGCCTGGTACACACCATGCAATTTCCCATTCGTGAAAGCACAGAGCTCTCTGATGAAGGTCTGGCAGGAAGGAGCAGTGGGAAGAGGAAGAGGGTAATAATGGGAAAGAGTGACATGAGTGACGGCAAAGCAATTCATCACGGCATGGATCGTTCGGGTGCTGCCGCGTGCTGTTCTCTGTGGAGTTGACTTATTTTACCGTCAGAAGGCTTGGGAGCCTTCATCTCTCCCTGGTGGTCTAGTGGCTAGGATTCGGCGCTCTCACCGCCGCGGCCCGGGTTCGATTCCCGGTCAGGGAAGGCCTCCTTCTTTTTTCTTGATCTCTCACGCAGCAGCGGCACTTCCTTGAGTCGCTTGTCTTAACCGCTGGATTGACTCCTTATGCAGGCTCCATTGCCTGCAACAGTAAGATGGTAAGAGCAGTAAAGCCTGGTACACACCATGCAATTTCCCATCAGATAGATGGGTCGAATAGATCATTTCTGGCAGGTCCGATCTGATTCCCGATCGTTTTTCTGATCGATTTGCATACAAGGGATCGGAATATCGATCAGAAAAACGATCGGAAATCCGATCGGATCTGTCAGAAATTATCTATTGACTCATCTATCTGATGGGAAATTGCATGGTGTGTAACAGGCATAAGACCAAAGAGGAAGGTGGACCATTTGGAAGACATGCAAGACTGCAAAGCTTTCAAGGGAGATTCCAACTTTCTGGAAAAAACATGCAGCACACATTATCAGCCAGGTTTCACCCCGTCATTTTTCTCCTCAGCGTTCATGTGTATGAAAAAGAAAATGTAAAAACCCCTTTAACTCAGATCCAGATCATGGAATCATCCCTAGGAGGCAGTGTGCGACTGCCAAGAGGCATGCAGGGAGACCTCCATCAGCAGAAGCTGCACACAGTCTCCCTTTCCAAACAGCTATGCGACAGAAGAAAGCGGTTTGGTTCTTTTTGTTTTTTCCGAGTCAGCCTATAGTGAACAGACTGAAGACTTAACAAAGATGGCCAGCCAAGTGCAGGACTCCTGCATAAGGAGTCAATCCAGCGGTAAAGACAAGCATCTCAAGGAAGTGTCGCTGCTGCGTGAGAGATTAAGAAAGAGGCCTTCCCTGACCGGGAATCGAACCCGGGCCGCGGCGGTGAGAGCGCCGAATCCTAGCCACTAGACCACCAGGGAGAGATGAAAGAACATCCACATGAACGCTGAGGAGAAAAGTGACAGGATGAAAGCTGGCTGCTAATTTGTGCTGCGTGTTTTTTTCCAGAAAGTTGGAATCTCCCTTGAGAGCTTTGCATGTCTTCCAAATAGTCCAACTTCCTCCTTGGTCTTATGCCTGGTACACACCATGCAATTTCCCATTCGTGAAAGCACAGAGCTCTCTGATGAAGGTCTGGCAGGAAGGAGCAGTGGGAAGAGGAAGAGGGTAATAATGGGAAAGAGTGACATGAGTGACGGCAAAGCAATTCATCACGGCATGGATCGTTCGGGTGCCGCCGCGTGCTGTTCTCTGTGGAGTTGACTTATTTTACCGTCAGAAGGCTTGGGAGCCTTCATCTCTCCCTGGTGGTCTAGTGGCTAGGATTCGGCGCTCTCACCGCCGTGGCCCGGGTTCGATTCCCGGTCAGGGAAGGCCTCCTTCTTTTTTCTTGATCTCTCACGCAGCAGCGGCACTTCCTTGAGTCGCTTGTCTTAACCGCTGGATTGACTCCTTATGCAGGCTCCATTGCCTGCAACAGTAAGATGGTAAGAGCAGTAAAGCCTGGTACACACCATGCAATTTCCCATCAGATAGATGGATCGAATAGATCATTTCTGGCAGGTCCGATCTGATTCCCGATCGTTTTTCTGATCGATTTGCATACAAGTGACCGGAATATCGATCAGAAAAACGATCGGAAATCCGATCGGATCTGTCAGAAATTATCTATTGACTCATCTATCTGATGGGAAATTGCATGGTGTGTAACAGGCATAAGACCAAAGAGGAAGGTGGACCATTTGGAAGACATGCAAGACTGCAAAGCTTTCAAGGGAGATTCCAACTTTCTGGAAAAAACATGCAGCACACATTATCAGCCAGGTTTCACCCCGTCATTTTTCTCCTCAGCGTTCATGTGTATGAAAAAGAAAATGTAAAAACCCCTTTAACTCAGATCCAGATCATGGAATCATCCCTAGGAGGCAGTGTGCGACTGCCAAGAGGCATGCAGGGAGACCTCCATCAGCAGAAGCTGCACACAGTCTCCCTTTCCAAACAGCTATGCGACAGAAGAAAGCGGTTTGGTTCTTTTTGTTTTTTCCGAGTCAGCCTATAGTGAACAGACTGAAGACTTAACAAAGATGGCCAGCCAAGTGCAGGACTCCTGCATAAGGAGTCAATCCAGCGGTAAAGACAAGCATCTCAAGGAAGTGTCGCTGCTGCGTGAGAGATTAAGAAAGAGGCCTTCCCTGACCGGGAATCGAACCCAGGCCGCGGCGGTGAGAGCGCCGAATCCTAGCCACTAGACCACCAGGGAGAGATGAAAGAACATCCACATGAACGCTGAGGAGAAAAGTGACAGGATGAAAGCTGGCTGCTAATTTGTGCTGCGTGTTTTTTTCCAGAAAGTTGGAATCTCCCTTGAGAGCTTTGCATGTCTTCCAAATAGTCCAACTTCCTCCTTGGTCTTATGCCTGGTACACACCATGCAATTTCCCATTTGTGAAAGCACAGAGCTCTCTGATGAAGGTCTGGCAGGAAGGAGCAGTGGGAAGAGGAAGAGGGTAATAATGGGAAAGAGTGACATGAGTGACAGCAAAGCAATTCATCACGGCATGGATCGTTCGGGTGCCGCCGCGTGCTGTTCTCTGTGGAGTTGACTTATTTTACCGTCAGAAGGCTTGGGAGCCTTCATCTCTCCCTGGTGGTCTAGTGGCTAGGATTTGGTGCTCTCACCGCCGCGGCCCGGGTTCGATTCCCGGTCAGGGAAGGCCTCCTTCTTTTTTCTTGATCTCTCACGCAGCAGCGGCACTTCCTTGAGTCGCTTGTCTTAACCGCTGGATTGACTCCTTATGCAGGCTCCATTGCCTGCAACAGTAAGATGGTAAGAGCAGTAAAGCCTGGTACACACCATGCAATTTCCCATCAGATAGATGGGTCGAATAGATCATTTCTGGCAGGTCCGATCTGATTCCCGATCGTTTTTCTGATCGATTTGCATACAAGTGACCGGAATATCGATCAGAAAAACGATCGGAAATCCGATCGGATCTGTCAGAAATTATCTATTGACTCATCTATCTGATGGGAAATTGCATGGTGTGTAACAGGCATAAGACCAAAGAGGAAGGTGGACCATTTGGAAGACATGCAAGACTGCAAAGCTTTCAAGGGAGATTCCAACTTTCTGGAAAAAACATGCAGCACACATTATCAGCCAGGTTTCACCCCGTCATTTTTCTCCTCAGCGTTCATGTGTATGAAAAAGAAAATGTAAAAACCCCTTTAACTCAGATCCAGATCATGGAATCATCCCTAGGAGGCAGTGTGCGACTGCCAAGAGGCATGCAGGGAGACCTCCATCAGCAGAAGCTGCACACAGTCTCCCTTTCCAAACAGCTATGCGACAGAAGAAAGCGGTTTGGTTCTTTTTGTTTTTTCCGAGTCAGCCTATAGTGAACAGACTGAAGACTTAACAAAGATGGCCAGCCAAGTGCAGGACTCCTGCATAAGGAGTCAATCCAGCGGTAAAGACAAGCATCTCAAGGAAGTGTCGCTGCTGCGTGAGAGATTAAGAAAGAGGCCTTCCCTGACCAGGAATCGAACCCGGGCCACGGCGGTGAGAGCGCCGAATCCTAGCCACTAGACCACCAGGGAGAGATGAAAGAACATCCACATGAACGCTGAGGAGAAAAGTGACAGGATGAAAGCTGGCTGCTAATTTGTGCTGCGTGTTTTTTTCCAGAAAGTTGGAATCTCCCTTGAGAGCTTTGCATGTCTTCCAAATAGTCCAACTTCCTCCTTGGTCTTATGCCTGGTACACACCATGCAATTTCCCATTCGTGAAAGCACAGAGCTCTCTGATGAAGGTCTGGCAGGAAGGAGCAGTGGGAAGAGGAAGAGGGTAATAATGGGAAAGAGTGACATGAGTGACGGCAAAGCAATTCATCACGGCATGGATCGTTCGGGTGCCGCCGCGTGCTGTTCTCTGTGGAGTTGACTTATTTTACCGTCAGAAGGCTTGGGAGCCTTCATCTCTCCCTGGTGGTCTAGTGGCTAGGATTCGGTGCTCTCACCGCTGCGGCCCGGGTTCGATTCCCGGTCAGGGAAGGCCTCCTTCTTTTTTCTTGATCTCTCACGCAGCAGCGGCACTTCCTTGAGTCGCTTGTCTTAACCGCTGGATTGACTCCTTATGCAGGCTCCATTGCCTGCAACAGTAAGATGGTAAGAGCAGTAAAGCCTGGTACACACCATGCAATTTCCCATCAGATAGATGGGTCGAATAGATCATTTCTGGCAGGTCCGATCTGATTCCCGATCGTTTTTCTGATCGATTTGCATACAAGTGACCGGAATATCGATCAGAAAAACGATCGGAAATCCGATCGGATCTGTCAGAAATTATCTATTGACTAATCTATCTGATGGGAAATTGCATGGTGTGTAACAGGCATAAGACCAAAGAGGAAGGTGGACCATTTGGAAGACATGCAAGACTGCAAAGCTTTCAAGGGAGATTCCAACTTTCTGGAAAAAACATGCAGCACACATTATCAGCCAGGTTTCACCCCGTCATTTTTCTCCTCAGCGTTCATGTGTATGAAAAAGAAAATGTAAAAACCCCTTTAACTCAGATCCAGATCATGGAATCATCCCTAGGAGGCAGTGTGCGACTGCCAAGAGGCATGCAGGGAGACCTCCATCAGCAGAAGCTGCACACAGTCTCCCTTTTCAAACAGCTATGCGACAGAAGAAAGCGGTTTGGTTCTTTTTGTTTTTTCCGAGTCAGCCTATAGTGAACAGACTGAAGACTTAACAAAGATGGCCAGCCAAGTGCAGGACTCCTGCATAAGGAGTCAATCCAGCGGTAAAGACAAGCATCTCAAGGAAGTGTCGCTGCTGCGTGAGAGATTAAGAAAGAGGCCTTCCCTGACCGGGAATCGAACCCGGGCCGCGGCAGTGAGAGCACCGAATCCTAGCCACTAGACCACCAGGGAGAGATGAAAGAACATCCACATGAACGCTGAGGAGAAAAGTGACAGGATGAAAGCTGGCTGCTAATTTGTGCTGCGTGTTTTTTTCCAGAAAGTTGGAATCTCCCTTGAGAGCTTTGCATGTCTTCCAAATAGTCCAACTTCCTCCTTGGTCTTATGCCTGGTACACACCATGCAATTTCCCATTCGTGAAAGCACAGAGCTCTCTGATGAAGGTCTGGCAGGAAGGAGCAGTGGGAAGAGGAAGAGGGTAATAATGGGAAAGAGTGACATGAGTGACAGCAAAGCAATTCATCACGGCATGGATCGTTCGGGTGCCACCGCGTGCTGTTCTCTGTGGAGTTGACTTATTTTACCGTCAGAAGGCTTGGGAGCCTTCATCTCTCCCTGGTGGTCTAGTGGCTAGGATTCGGCGCTCTCACCGCCGCGGCCCGGGTTCGATTCCCGGTCAGGAAAGGCCTCCTTCTTTTTTCTTGATCTCTCACGCAGCAGCGGCACTTCCTTGAGTCGCTTGTCTTAACCGCTGGATTGACTCCTTATGCAGGCTCCATTGCCTGCAACAGTAAGATGGTAAGAGCAGTAAAGCCTGGTACACACCATGCAATTTCCCATCAGATAGATGGGTCGAATAGATCATTTCTGGCAGGTCCGATCTGATTCCCGATCGTTTTTCTGATCGATTTGCAAACAAGTGACCGGAATATCGATCAGAAAAACGATCGGAAATCCGATCGGATCTGTCAGAAATTATCTATTGACTCATCTATCTGATGGGAAATTGCATGGTGTGTAACAGGCATAAGACCAAAGAGGAAGGTGGACCATTTGGAAGACATGCAAGACTGCAAAGCTTTCAAGGGAGATTCCAACTTTCTGGAAAAAACATGCAGCACACATTATCAGCCAGGTTTCACCCCGTCATTTTTCTCCTCAGCGTTCATGTGTATGAAAAAGAAAATGTAAAAACCCCTTTAACTCAGATCCAGATCATGGAATCATCCCTAGGAGGCAGTGTGCGACTGCCAAGAGGCATGCAGGGAGACCTCCATCAGCAGAAGCTGCACACAGTCTCCCTTTCCAAACAGCTATGCGACAGAAGAAAGCGGTTTGGTTCTTTTTGTTTTTTCCGAGTCAGCCTATAGTGAACAGACTGAAGACTTAACAAAGATGGCCAGCCAAGTGCAGGACTCCTGCATAAGGAGTCAATCCAGCGGTAAAGACAAGCATCTCAAGGAAGTGTCGCTGCTGCGTGAGAGATTAAGAAAGAGGCCTTCCCTGACCGGGAATCGAACCCGGGCCGCGGCGGTGAGAGCGCCAAATCCTAGCACCTAGACCACCAGGGCGAGATGAAAGAACATCCACATGAACGCTGAGGAGAAAAGTGACAGGATGAAAGCTGGCTGCTAATTTGTGCTGCGTGTTTTTTTCCAGAAAGTTGGAATCTCCCTTGAGAGCTTTGCATGTCTTCCAAATAGTCCAACTTCCTCCTTGGTCTTATGCCTGGTACACACCATGCAATTTCCCATTCGTGAAAGCACAGAGCTCTCTGATGAAGGTCTGGCAGGAAGGAGCAGTGGGAAGAGGAAGAGGGTAATAATGGGAAAGAGTGACATGAGTGACGGCAAAGCAATTCATCACGGCATGGATCGTTCGGGTGCCGCCGCGTGCTGTTCTCTGTGGAGTTGACTTATTTTACCGTCAGAAGGCTTGGGAGCCTTCATCTCTCCCTGGTGGTCTAGTGGCTAGGATTCGGCGCTCTCACCGCCGCGGCCCAGGTTCGATTCCCGGTCAGGGAAGGCCTCCTTCTTTTTTCTTGATCTCTCACGCAGCAGCGGCACTTCCTTGAGTCGCTTGTCTTAACCGCTGGATTGACTCCTTATGCAGGCTCCATTGCCTGCAACAGTAAGATGGTAAGAGCAGTAAAGCCTGGTACACACCATGCAATTTCCCATCAGATAGATGGGTCGAATAGATCATTTCTGGCAGGTCCGATCTGATTCCCGATCGTTTTTCTGATCGATTTGCATACAAGTGACCGGAATATCGATCAGAAAAACGATCGGAAATCCGATCGGATCTGTCAGAAATTATCTATTGACTCATCTATCTGATGGGAAATTGCATGGTGTGTAACAGGCATAAGACCAAAGAGGAAGGTGGACCATTTGGAAGACATGCAAGACTGCAAAGCTTTCAAGGGAGATTCCAACTTTCTGGAAAAAACATGCAGCACACATTATCAGCCAGGTTTCACCCTGTCATTTTTCTCCTCAGCGTTCATGTGTATGAAAAAGAAAATGTAAAAACCCCTTTAACTCAGATCCAGATCATGAAATCATCCCTAGGAGGCAGTGTGCGACTGCCAAGAGGCATGCAGGGAGACCTCCATCAGCAGAAGCTGCACACAGTCTCCCTTTCCAAACAGCTATGCGACAGAAGAAAGCGGTTTGGTTCTTTTTGTTTTTTCCGAGTCAGCCTATAGTGAACAGACTGAAGACTTAACAAAGATGGCCAGCCAAGTGCAGGACTCCTGCATAAGGAGTCAATCAAGCGGTAAAGACAAGCATCTCAAGGAAGTGTCGCTGCTGCGTGAGAGATTAAGAAAGAGGCCTTCCCTGACCGGGAATCGAACCCGGGCCGCGGCGGTTAGAGCGCCGAATCCTAGCCACTAGACCACCACGGAGAGATGAAAGAACATCCACATGAACGCTGAGGAGAAAAGTGACAGGATGAAAGCTGGCTGCTAATTTGTGCTGCGTGTTTTTTTCCAGAAAGTTGGAATCTCCCTTGAGAGCTTTGCATGTCTTCCAAATAGTCCAACTTCCTCCTTGGTCTTATGCCTGGTACACACCATGCAATTTCCCATTCGTGAAAGCACAGAGCTCTCTGATGAAGGTCTGGCAGGAAGGAGCAGTGGGAAGAGGAAGAGGGTAATAATGGGAAAGAGTGACATGAGTGACGGCAAAGCAATTCATCACGGCATGGATCGTTCGGGTGCCGCCGCGTGCTGTTCTCTGTGGAGTTGACTTATTTTACCGTCAGAAGGCTTGGGAGCCTTCATCTCTCCCTGGTGGTCTAGTGGCTAGGATTCGGCGCTCTCACCGCCGCGGCCCGGGTTCGATTCCCGGTCAGGGAAGGCCTCCTTCTTTTTTCTTGATCTCTCACGCAGCAGCGGCACTTCCTTGAGTCGCTTGTCTTAACCGCTGGATTGACTCCTTATGCAGGCTCCATTGCCTGCAACAGTAAGATGGTAAGAGCAGTAAAGCCTGGTACACACCATGCAATTTCCCATCAGATAGATGGGTCGAATAGATCATTTCTGGCAGGTCCGATCTGATTCCCGATCGTTTTTCTGATCGATTTGCATACAAGTGACCGGAATATCGATCAGAAAAACGATCGGAAATCCGATCGGATCTGTCAGAAATTATCTATTGACTCATCTATCTGATGGGAAATTGCATGGTGTGTAACAGGCATAAGACCAAAGAGGAAGGTGGACCATTTGGAAGACATGCAAGACTGCAAAGCTTTCAAGGGAGATTCCAACTTTCTGGAAAAAACATGCAGCACACATTATCAGCCAGGTTTCACCCCGTCATTTTTCTCCTCAGCGTTCATGTGTATGAAAAAGAAAATGTAAAAACCCCTTTAACTCAGATCCAGATCATGGAATCATCCCTAGGAGGCAGTGTGCGACTGCCAAGAGGCATGCAGGGAGACCTCCATCAGCAGAAGCTGCACACAGTCTCCCTTTCCAAACAGCTATGCGACAGAAGAAAGCGGTTTGGTTCTTTTTGTTTTTTCCGAGTCAGCCTATAGTGAACAGACTGAAGACTTAACAAAGATGGCCAGCCAAGTGCAGGACTCCTGCATAAGGAGTCAATCCAGCGGTAAAGACAAGCATCTCAAGGAAGTGTCGCTGCTGCGTGAGAGATTAAGAAAGAGGCCTTCCCTGACCGGGAATCGAACCCAGGCCGCGGCGGTGAGAGCGCCGAATCCTAGCCACTAGACCACCAGGGAGAGATGAAAGAACATCCACATGAACGCTGAGGAGAAAAGTGACAGGATGAAAGCTGGCTGCTAATTTGTGCTGCGTGTTTTTTTCCAGAAAGTTGGAATCTCCCTTGAGAGCTTTGCATGTCTTCCAAATAGTCCAACTTCCTCCTTGGTCTTATGCCTGGTACACACCATGCAATTTCCCATTCGTGAAAGCACAGAGCTCTCTGATGAAGGTCTGGCAGGAAGGAGCAGTGGGAAGAGGAAGAGGGTAATAATGGGAAAGAGTGACATGAGTGACGGCAAAGCAATTCATCACGGCATGGATCGTTCGGGTGCCGCCGCGTGCTGTTCTCTGTGGAGTTGACTTATTTTACCGTCAGAAGGCTTGGGAGCCTTCATCTCTCCCTGGTGGTCTAGTGGCTAGAATTCGGCGCTCTCACCGCCGCGGCCCGGGTTCGATTCCCGGTCAGGGAAGGCCTCCTTCTTTTTTCTTGATCTCTCATGCAGCAGCGGCACTTCCTTGAGTCGCTTGTCTTAACCGCTGGATTGACTCCTTATGCAGGCTCCATTGCCTGCAACAGTAAGATGGTAAGAGCAGTAAAGCCTGGTACACACCATGCAATTTCCCATCAGATAGATGGGTCGAATAGATCATTTCTGGCAGGTCCGATCTGATTCCCGATCGTTTTTCTGATCGATTTGCATACAAGTGACCGGAATATCGATCAGAAAAACGATCGGAAATCCGATCGGATCTGTCAGAAATTATCTATTGACTCATCTATCTGATGGGAAATTGCATGGTGTGTAACAGGCATAAGACCAAAGAGGAAGGTGGACCATTTGGAAGACATGCAAGACTGCAAAGCTTTCAAGGGAGATTCCAACTTTCTGGAAAAAACATGCAGCACACATTATCAGCCAGGTTTCACCCTGTCATTTTTCTCCTCAGCGTTCATGTGTATGAAAAAGAAAATGTAAAAACCCCTTTAACTCAGATCCAGATCATGGAATCATCCCTAGGAGGCAGTGTGCGACTGCCAAGAGGCATGCAGGGAGACCTCCATCAGCAGAAGCTGCACACAGTCTCCCTTTCCAAAAAGCAATGCGACAGAAGAAAGCGGTTTGGTTCTTTTTGTTTTTTCCGAGTCAGCCTATAGTGAACAGACTGAAGACTTAACAAAGATGGCCAGCCAAGTGCAGGACTCCTGCATAAGGAGTCAATCCAGCGGTAAAGACAAGCATCTCAAGGAAGTGTCGCTGCTGCGTGAGAGATTAAGAAAGAGGCCTTCCCTGACCGGGAATCGAACCCGGGCCGCGGCGGTTAGAGCGCCGAATCCTAGCCACTAGACCACCACGGAGAGATGAAAGAACATTCACATGAACGCTGAGGAGAAAAGTGACAGGATGAAAGCTGGCTGCTAATTTGTGCTGCGTGTTTTTTTCCAGAAAGTTGGAATCTCCCTTGAGAGCTTTGCATGTCTTCCAAATAGTCCAACTTCCTCCTTGGTCTTATGCCTGGTACACACCATGCAATTTCCCATTCGTGAAAGCACAGAGCTCTCTGATGAAGGTCTGGCAGGAAGGAGCAGTGGGAAGAGGAAGAGGGTAATAATGGGAAAGAGTGACATGAGTGACGGCAAAGCAATTCATCACGGCATGGATCGTTCGGGTGCCGCCGCGTGCTGTTCTCTGTGGAGTTGACTTATTTTACCGTCAGAAGGCTTGGGAGCCTTCATCTCTCCCTGGTGGTCTAGTGGCTAGGATTCGGCGCTCTCACCGCCGCGGCCCGGGTTCGATTCCCGGTCAGGGAAGGCCTCCTTCTTTTTTCTTGATCTCTCACGCAGCAGTGGCACTTCCTTGAGTCGCTTGTCTTAACCGCTGGATTGACTCCTTATGCAGGCTCCATTGCCTGCAACAGTAAGATGGTAAGAGCAGTAAAGCCTGGTACACACCATGCAATTTCCCATCAGATAGATGGGTCGAATAGATCATTTCTGGCAGGTCCGATCTGATTCCCGATCGTTTTTCTGATCGATTTGCATACAAGTGACCGGAATATCGATCAGAAAAACGATCGGAAATCCGATCGGATCTGTCAGAAATTATCTATTGACTCATCTATCTGATGGGAAATTGCATGGTGTGTAACAGGCATAAGACCAAAGAGGAAGGTGGACCATTTGGAAGACATGCAAGACTGCAAAGCTTTCAAGGGAGATTCCAACTTTCTGGAAAAAACATGCAGCACACATTATCAGCCAGGTTTCACCCCGTCATTTTTCTCCTCAGCGTTCATGTGTATGAAAAAGAAAATGTAAAAACCCCTTTAACTCAGATCCAGATCATGGAATCATCCCTAGGAGGCAGTGTGCGACTGCCAAGAGGCATGCAGGGAGACCTCCATCAGCAGAAGCTGCACACAGTCTCCCTTTCCAAACAGCTATGCGACAGATGAAAGCGGTTTGGTTCTTTTTGTTTTTTCCGAGTCAGCCTATAGTGAACAGACTGAAGACTTAACAAAGATGGCCAGCCAAGTGCAGGACTCCTGCATAAGGAGTCAATCCAGCGGTAAAGACAAGCATCTCAAGGAAGTGTCGCTGCTGCGTGAGAGATTAAGAAAGAGGCCTTCCCTGACCGGGAATCGAACCCGGGCCACGGCGGTGAGAGCGCCGAATCCTAGCCACTAGACCACCAGGGAGAGATGAAAGAACATCCACATGAACGCTGAGGAGAAAAGTGACAGGATGAAAGCTGGCTGCTAATTTGTTCTGCGTGTTTTTTTCCAGAAAGTTGGAATCTCCCTTGAGAGCTTTGCATGTCTTCCAAATAGTCCAACTTCCTCCTTGGTCTTATGCCTGGTACACACCATGCAATTTCCCATTCGTGAAAGCACAGAGCTCTCTGATGAAGGTCTGGCAGGAAGGAGCAGTGGGAAGAGGAAGAGGGTAATAATGGGAAAGAGTGACATGAGTGACGGCAAAGCAATTCATCACGGCATGGATCGTTCGGGTGCCGCCGCGTGCTGTTCTCTGTGGAGTTGACTTATTTTACCGTCAGAAGGCTTGGGAGCCTTCATCTGACCGGGAATCGAACCCAGGCCGCGGCGGTGAGAGCGCCGAATCCTAGCCACTAGACCACCAGGGAGAGATGAAAGAACATCCACATGAACGCTGAGGAGAAAAGTGACAGGATGAAAGCTGGCTGCTAATTTGTGCTGCGTGTTTTTTTCCAGAAAGTTGGAATCTCCCTTGAGAGCTTTGCATGTCTTCCAAATAGTCCAACTTCCTCCTTGGTCTTATGCCTGGTACACACCATGCAATTTCCCATTCGTGAAAGCACAGAGCTCTCTGATGAAGGTCTGGCAGGAAGGAGCAGTGGGAAGAGGAAGAGGGTAATAATGGGAAAGAGTGACATGAGTGACGGCAAAGCAATTCATCACGGCATGGATCGTTCGGGTGCCGCCGCGTGCTGTTCTCTGTAGAGTTGACTTATTTTACCGTCAGAAGGCTTGGGAGCCTTCATCTCTCCCTGGTGGTCTAGTGGCTAGGATTCGGCGCTCTCACCGCCGCGGCCCGGGTTCGATTCCC
Source organism: Hyperolius riggenbachi (assembly GCF_040937935.1). Lineage (NCBI taxonomy): Eukaryota > Metazoa > Chordata > Amphibia > Anura > Hyperoliidae > Hyperolius > Hyperolius riggenbachi. The sequence continues at coordinate 26,902,534 of NC_090653.1, read as the reverse complement.
GGTCAGGGAAGGCCTCCTTCTTTTTTCTTGATCTCTCACGCAGCAGCGGCACTTCCTTGAGTCGCTTGTCTTAACCGCTGGATTGACTCCTTATGCAGGCTCCTTTGCCTGCAACAGTAAGATGGTAAGAGCAGTAAAGCCTGGTACACACCATGCAATTTCCCATCAGATAGATGGGTCGAATAGATCATTTCTGGCAGGTCCGATCTGATTCCCGATCGTTTTTCTGATCGATTTGCATACAAGTGACCGGAATATCGATCAGAAAAACGATCGGAAATCCGATCGGATCTGTCAGAAATTATCTATTGACTCATCTATCTGATGGGAAATTGCATGGTGTGTAACAGGCATAAGACCAAAGAGGAAGGTGGACCATTTGGAAGACATGCAAGACTGCAAAGCTTTCAAGGGAGATTCCAACTTTCTGGAAAAAACATGCAGCACACATTATCAGCCAGGTTTCACCCCGTCATTTTTCTCCTCAGCGTTCATGTGTATGAAAAAGAAAATGTAAAAACCCCTTTAACTCAGATCCAGATCATGGAATCATCCCTAGGAGGCAGTGTGCGACTGCCAAGAGGCATGCAGGGAGACCTCCATCAGCAGAAGCTGCACACAGTCTCCCTTTCCAAACAGCTATGCGACAGAAGAAAGCGGTTTGGTTCTTTTTGTTTTTTCCGAGTCAGCTTATAGTGAACAGACTGAAGACTTAACAAAGATGGCCAGCCAAGTGCAGGACTCCTGCATAAGGAGTCATTCCAGCGGTAAAGACAAGCATCTCAAGGAAGTGTCGCTGCTGCGTGAGAGATCAAGAAAGAGGCCTTCCCTGACTGGGAATCAAACCCGGGCCGCGGCGGTGAGAGCGCCGAATCCTAGCCACTAGACCACCAGGTAGAGATGAAAGAACATCCACATGAACGATGAGGAGAAAAGTGACAGGATGAAAGCTGGCTGCTAATTTGTGCTGCGTGTTTTTTTCCAGAAAGTTGGAATCTCCCTTGAGAGCTTTGCATGTCTTCCAAATAGTCCAACTTCCTCCTTGGTCTTATGCCTGGTACACACCATTAGAGTTGGGCCGAACCTCCGATTTTAGGTTCGCGAACCGGGTTCGCGAACTTTCGCGGAAGGTTCGGTTCGCGTTAAAGTTCGCGAACCGCAATAGACTTCAATGGGGATGCGAACTTTGAAAAAAAAAAATTATGCTGGCCACAAAAGTGATGGAAAAGATGTTTCAAGGGGTCTAACACCTGGAGGGGGGCATGGCGGAGTGGGATAGATGCCAAAAGTCCCCGGGAAAAATCTGGATTTGACGCAAAGCAGCGTTTTAAGGGCAGAAATCACATTGAATGCTAAATGACAGGCCTAAAGTGCTTTAAAACATCTTGCATGTGTATACATCAATCAGGTAGTGTAATTAAGGTACTGCTTCACACTGACACACCAAACTGTTCACTGAACAGAACAGGTATGCAGTGGCGGGTTCACTGAACAGGTATGCAGTGGCAGGATCAATGAACAGGTATGCAGTGGCAGGATCACTGAACAGGTACGCAGTGGCAGGATCACTGAACAGGTATGCAGTGGCAGGATCAATGAACAGGTATGCACTGGCAGGATCACTGAACAGGTATGCAGTGGCAGGATCAATGAACAGGTATGCAGTGGCAGGATCAATGAACAGGTATGCACTGGCAGGATCACTGAACAGGTATGCAGTGGCAGGATCAATGAACAGGTATGCAGTGGCAGGATCACTGAACAGGTATGCAGTGGCAGGATCACAGTACAGGTATGCAGTGGGCTGAGGGCTCACTGAACAGAACAGGTATGCAGCCAGGAAGAAGTTAAGCCTAACTAATCGTTCCCTATGAGAGACTGCAGCAGCTCGCCCTACTCTCACTAATGCAGGCACACGAGTGGCCATAACGGCCGCCGCTGCCTGCCTTATATGAGGGGGGGTGGGGCTCCAGGGGCTAGTGTAGCCTAATTGGCTACACTGGGCCTGCTGACTGTGATGTAGAGGGTCAAAGTTGACCCTCAGGTGCATTATGGGGCGAACCGATTTTTTGCGAACTTTTGCCGCAAAACGTTCGCGTGCGACACCCGCACGCGAACCACCTAAGTTCGCGCGAACCACGTTCGCCGGCGAACCGTTCGGCCCAACTCTACACACCATGCAATTTCCCATTCGTGAAAGCACAGAGCTCTCTGATGAAGGTCTGGCAGGAAGGAGCAGTGGGAAGAGGAAGAGGGTAATAATGGGAAAGAGTGACATGAGTGACGGCAAAGCAATTCATCACGGCATGGATCGTTCGGGTGCCGCCGCGTGCTGTTCTCTGTGGAGTTGACTTATTTTACCGTCAGAAGGCTTGGGAGCCTTCATCTCTCCCTGGTGGTCTAGTGGCTAGGATTCGGCGCTCTCACCGCCGCGGCCCAGGTTCGATTCCCGGTCAGGAAAGGCCTTCTTCTTTTTTCTTGATCTCCCACGCAGCAGCGGCACTTCCTTGAGTCGCTTGTCTTAACCGCTGGATTGACTCCTTATGCAGGCTCCATTGCCTGCAACAGTAAGATGGTAAGAGCAGTAAAGCCTGGTACACACCATGCAATTTCCCATCAGATAGATGGGTCGAATAGATCATTTCTGGCAGGTCCGATCTGATTCCCGATCGTTTTTCTGATCGATTTGCATACAAGTGACCGGAATATCGATCAGAAAAACGATCGGAAATCCGATCGGATCTGTCAGAAATTATCTATTGACTCATCTATCTGATGGGAAATTGCATGGTGTGTAACAGGCATAAGACCAAAGAGGAAGGTGGACCATTTGGAAGACATGCAAGACTGCAAAGCTTTCAAGGGAGATTCCAACTTTCTGGAAAAAACATGCAGCACACATTATCAGCCAGGTTTCACCCCGTCATTTTTCTCCTCAGCGTTCATGTGTATGAAAAAGAAAATGTAAAAACCCCTTTAACTCAGATCCAGATCATGGAATCATCCCTAGGAGGCAGTGTGCGACTGCCAAGAGGCATGCAGGGAGACCTCCATCAGCAGAAGCTGCACACAGTCTGCCTTTCCAAACAGCTATGCGACAGAAGAAAGCGGTTTGGTTCTTTTTGTTTTTTCCGAGTCAGCCTATAGTGAACAGACTGAAGACTTAACAAAGATGGCCAGCCAAGTGCAGGACTCCTGCATAAGGAGTCAATCCAGCGGTAAAGACAAGCATCTCAAGGAAGTGTCGCTGCTGCGTGAGAGATTAAGAAAGAGGCCTTCCCTGACCGGGAATCGAACCCGGGCCACGGCGGTGAGAGCGCCGAATCCTAGCCACTAGACCACCATGGAGAGATGAAAGAACATCCACATGAACGCTGAGGAGAAAAGTGACAGGATGAAAGCTGGCTGCTAATTTGTGCTGCGTGTTTTTTTCCAGAAAGTTGGAATCTCCCTTGAGAGCTTTGCATGTCTTCCAAATAGTCCAACTTCCTCCTTGGTCTTATGCCTGGTACACACCATGCAATTTCCCATTCGTGAAAGCACAGAGCTCTCTGATGAAGGTCTGGCAGGAAGGAGCAGTGGGAAGAGGAAGAGGGTAATAATGGGAAAGAGTGACATGAGTGACGGCAAAGCAATTCATCACGGCATGGATCGTTCGGGTGCCGCCGCGTGCTGTTCTCTGTGGAGTTGACTTATTTTACCGTCAGAAGGCTTGGGGGCCTTCATCTCTCCCTGGTGGTCTAGTGGCTAGGATTCGGCGCTCTCACCGCCGCGGCCCGGGTTCGATTCCCGGTCAGGGAAGGCCTCCTTCTTTTTTCTTGATCTCTCACGCAGCAGCGCCACTTCCTTGAGTCGCTTGTCTTAACCGCTGGATTGACTCCTTATGCAGGCTCCATTGCCTGCAACAGTAAGATGGTAAGAGCAGTAAAGCCTGGTACACACCATGCAATTTCCCATCAGATAGATGGGTCGAATAGATCATTTCTGGCAGGTCCGATCTGATTCCCGATCGTTTTTCTGATCGATTTGCATACAAGTGACCGGAATATCGATCAGAAAAACGATCGGAAATCCGATCGGATCTGTCAGAAATTATCTATTGACTCATCTATCTGATGGGAAATTGCATGGTGTGTAACAGGCATAAGACCAAAGAGGAAGGTGGACCATTTGGAAGACATGCAAGACTGCAAAGCTTTCAAGGGAGATTCCAACTTTCTGGAAAAAACATGCAGCACACATTATCAGCCAGGTTTCACCCCGTCATTTTTCTCCTCAGCGTTCATGTGTATGAAAAAGAAAATGTAAAAACCCCTTTAACTCAGATCCAGATCATGGAATCATCCCTAGGAGGCAGTGTGCGACTGCCAAGAGGCATGCAGGGAGACCTCCATCAGCAGAAGCTGCACACAGTCTCCCTTTCCAAACAGCTATGCGACAGAAGAAAGCGGTTTGGTTCTTTTTGTTTTTTCCGAGTCAGCCTATAGTGAACAGACTGAAGACTTAACAAAGATGGCCAGCCAAGTGCAGGACTCCTGCATAAGGAGTCAATCCAGCGGTAAAGACAAGCATCTCAAGGAAGTGTCGCTGCTGCGTGAGAGATTAAGAAAGAGGCCTTCCCTGACCGGGAATCTAACCCGTGCCGCGGCGGTGAGAGCGCCAAATCCTAGCCACTAGACCACCAGGGAGAGATGAAAGAACATCCACATGAACGCTGAGGAGAAAAGTGACAGGATGAAAGCTGGCTGCTAATTTGTGCTGCGTGTTTTTTTCCAGAAAGTTGGAATCTCCCTTGAGAGCTTTGCATGTCTTCCAAATAGTCCAACTTCCTCCTTGGTCTTATGCCTGGTACACACCATGCAATTTCCCATTCGTGAAAGCACAGAGCTCTCTGATGAAGGTCTGGCAGGAAGGAGCAGTGGGAAGAGGAAGAGGGTAATAATGGGAAAGAGTGACATGAGTGACGGCAAAGCAATTCATCACGGCATAGATCGTTCGGGTGCCGCCGCGTGCTGTTCTCTGTGGAGTTGACTTATTTTACCGTCAGAAGGCTTGGGAGCCTTCATCTCTCCCTGGTGGTCTAGTGGCTAGGATTCGGTGCTCTCACCGCCGCGGCCCGGGTTCGATTCCCGGTCAGGGAAGGCCTCCTTCTTTTTTCTTGATCTCTCACGCAGCAGCGGCACTTCCTTGAGTCGCTTGTCTTAACCGCTGGATTGACTCCTTATGCAGGCTCCATTGCCTGCAACAGTAAGATGGTAAGAGCAGTAAAGCCTGGTACACACCATGCAATTTCCCATCAGATAGATGGGTCGAATAGATCATTTCTGGCAGGTCCGATCTGATTCCCGATCGGTTTTCTGATCGATTTGCATACAAGTGACCGGAATATCGATCAGAAAAACGATCGGAAATCCGATCGGATCTGTCAGAAATTATCTATTGACTCATCTATCTGATGGGAAATTGCATGGTGCGTAACAGGCATAAGACCAAAGAGGAAGGTGGACCATTTGGAAGACATGCAAGACTGCAAAGCTTTCAAGGGAGATTCCAACTTTCTGGAAAAAACATGCAGCACACATTATCAGCCAGGTTTCACCCCGTCATTTTTCTCCTCAGCGTTCATGTGTATGAAAAAGAAAATGTAAAAACCCCTTTAACTCAGATCCAGATCATGGAATCATCCCTAGGAGGCAGTGTGCGACTGCCAAGAGGCATGCAGGGAGACCTCCATCAGCAGAAGCTGCACACAGTCTCCCTTTCCAAACAGCTATGCGACAGAAGAAAGCGGTTTGGTTCTTTTTGTTTTTTCCGAGTCAGCCTATAGTGAACAGACTGAAGACTTAACAAAGATGGCCAGCCAAGTGCAGGACTCCTGCATAAGGAGTCAATCCAGCGGTAAAGACAAGCATCTCAAGGAAGCGTCGCTGCTGCGTGAGAGATTAAGAAAGAGGACTTCCCTGACCGGGAATTGAACCAGGGCCGCGGCGGTGAGAGCGCCGAATCCTAGCCACTAGACCACCAGGGAGAGATGAAAGAGCATCCACATGAACGCTGAGGAGAAAAGTGACAGGATGAAAGCTGGCTGCTAATTTGTGCTGCGTGTTTTTTTCCAGAAAGTTGGAATCTCCCTTGAGAGCTTTGCATGTCTTCCAAATAGTCCAACTTCCTCCTTGGTCTTATGCCTGGTACACACCATGCAATTTCCCATTCGTGAAAGCACAGAGCTCTCTGATGAAGGTCTGGCAGGAAGGAGCAGTGGGAAGAGGAAGAGGGTAATAATGGGAAAGAGTGACATGAGTGACGGCAAAGCAATTCATCACGGCATGGATCGTTCGGGTGCCGCCGCGTGCTGTTCTCTGTGGAGTTGACTTATTTTACCGTCAGAAGGCTTGGGAGCCTTCATCTCTCCCTGGTGGTCTAGTGGCTAGGATTCGGCGCTCTCACCGCCGCGGCCCGGGTTCGATTCCCGGTCAGGGAAGGCCTCCTTCTTTTTTCTTGATCTCTCACGCAGCAGCGGCACTTCCTTGGGTCGCTTGTCTTAACCGCTGGATTGACTCCTTATGCAGGCTCCATTGCCTGCAACAGTAAGATGGTAAGAGCAGTAAAGCCTGGTACACACCATGCAATTTCCCATCAGATAGATGGGTCGAATAGATCATTTCTGGCAGGTCCGATCTGATTCCCGATCGTTTTTCTGATCGATTTGCATACAAGTGACCGGAATATCGATCAGAAAAACGATCGGAAATCCGATCGGATCTGTCAGAAATTATCTATTGACTCATCTATCTGATGGGAAATTGCATGGTGTGTAACAGGCATAAGACCAAAGAGGAAGGTGGACCATTTGGAAGACATGCAAGACTGCAAAGCTTTCAAGGGAGATTCCAACTTTCTGGAAAAAACATGCAGCACACATTATCAGCCAGGTTTCACCCCGTCATTTTTCTCCTCAGCGTTCATGTGTATGAAAAAGAAAATGTAAAAACCCCTTTAACTCAGATCCAGATCATGGAATCATCCCTAGGAGGCAGTGTGCGACTGCCAAGAGGCATGCAGGGAGACCTCCATCAGCAGAAGCTGCACACAGTCTCCCTTTCCAAACAGCTATGCGACAGAAGAAAGCGGTTTGGTTCTTTTTGTTTTTTCCGAGTCAGCCTATAGTGAACAGACTGAAGACTTAACAAAGATGGCCAGCCAAGTGCAGGACTCCTGCATAAGGAGTCAATCCAGCGGTAAAGACAAGCATCTCAAGGAAGTGTCGCTGCTGCGTGAGAGATTAAGAAAGAGGCCTTCCCTGACCGGGAATCGAACCCGGGCCACGGCGGTGAGAGCGCCGAATCCTAGCCACTAGACCACCATGGAGAGATGAAAGAACATCCACATGAACGCTGAGGAGAAAAGTGACAGGATGAAAGCTGGCTGCTAATTTGTGCTGCGTGTTTTTTTCCAGAAAGTTGGAATCTCCCTTGAGAGCTTTGCATGTCTTCCAAATAGTCCAACTTCCTCCTTGGTCTTATGCCTGGTACACACCATGCAATTTCCCATTCGTGAAAGCACAGAGCTCTCTGATGAAGGTCTGGCAGGAAGGAGCAGTGGGAAGAGGAAGAGGGTAATAATGGGAAAGAGTGACATGAGTGACGGCAAAGCAATTCATCACGGCATGGATCGTTCGGGTGCCGCCGCGTGCTGTTCTCTGTGGAGTTGACTTATTTTACCGTCAGAAGGCTTGGGAGCCTTCATCTCTCCCTGGTGGTCTAGTGGCTAGGATTCGGCGCTCTCACCGCCGCGGCCCGGGTTCGATTCCCGGTCAGGGAAGGCCACCTTCTTTTTTCTTGATCTCTCACGCAGCAGCGGCACTTCCTTGGGTCGCTTGTCTTAACCGCTGGATTGACTCCTTATGCAGGCTCCATTGCCTGCAACAGTAAGATGGTAAGAGCAGTAAAGCCTGGTACACACCATGCAATTTCCCATCAGATAGATGGGTCGAATAGATCATTTCTGGCAGGTCCGATCTGATTCCCGATCGTTTTTCTGATCGATTTGCATACAAGTGACCGGAATGTCGATCAGAAAAACGATCGGAAATCCGATCGGATCTGTCAGAAATTATCTATTGACTCATCTATCTGATGGGAAATTGCATGGTGTGTAACAGGCATAAGACCAAAGAGGAAGGTGGACCATTTGGAAGACATGCAAGACTGCAAAGCTTTCAAGGGAGATTCCAACTTTCTGGAAAAAACATGCAGCACACATTATCAGCCAGGTTTCACCCCGTCATTTTTCTCCTCAGCGTTCATGTGTATGAAAAAGAAAATGTAAAAACCCCTTTAACTCAGATCCAGATCATGGAATCATCCCTAGGAGGCAGTGTGCGACTGCCAAGAGGCATGCAGGGAGACCTCCATCAGCAGAAGCTGCACACAGTCTCCCTTTCCAAACAGCTATGCGACAGAAGAAAGCGGTTTGGTTCTTTTTGTTTTTTCCGAGTCAGCCTATAGTGAACAGACTGAAGACTTAACAAAGATGGCCAGCCAAGTGCAGGACTCCTGCATAAGGAGTCAATCCAGCGGTAAAGACAAGCATCTCAAGGAAGTGTCGCTGCTGCGTGAGAGATTAAGAAAGAGGCCTTCCCTGACCGGGAATCGAACCCGGGCCGCAGCGGTGAAAGCGCCGAATCCTAGCCACTAGACCACCAGGGAGAGATGAAAGAACATCCACATGAACGCTGAGGAGAAAAGTGACAGGATGAAAGCTGGCTGCTAATTTGTGCTGCGTGTTTTTTTCCAGAAAGTTGGAATCTCCCTTGAGAGCTTTGCATGTCTTCCAAATAGTCCAACTTCCTCCTTGGTCTTATGCCTGGTACACACCATGCAATTTCCCATTCGTGAAAGCACAGAGCTCTCTGATGAAGGTCTGGCAGGAAGGAGCAGTGGGAAGAGGAAGAGGGTAATAATGGGAAAGAGTGACATGAGTGACGGCAAAGCAATTCATCACGGCATGGATCGTTCGGGTGCCGCCGCGTGCTGTTCTCTGTGGAGTTGACTTATTTTACCGTCAGAAGGCTTGGGAGCCTTATCTCTCCCTGGTGGTCTAGTGGCTAGGATTCGGCGCTCTCACCGCCGCGGCCCGGGTTCGATTCCCGGTCAGGGAAGGCCTCCTTCTTTTTTCTTGATCTCTCACGCAGCAGCGGCACTTCCTTGAGTCGCTTGTCTTAACCGCTGGATTGACTCCTTATGCAGGCTCCATTGCCTGCAACAGTAAGATGGTAAGAGCAGTAAAGCCTGGTACACACCATGCAATTTCCCATCAGATAGATGGGTCGAATAGATCATTTCTGGCAGGTCCGATCTGATTCCCGATCGTTTTTCTGATCGATTTGCATACAAGTGACCGGAATATCGATCAGAAAAACGATCGGAAATCCGATCGGATCTGTCAGAAATTATCTATTGACTCATCTATCTGATGGGAAATTGCATGGTGTGTAACAGGCATAAGACCAAAGAGGAAGGTGGACCATTTGGAAGACATGCAAGACTGCAAAGCTTTCAAGGGAGATTCCAACTTTCTGGAAAAAACATGCAGCACACACTATCAGCCAGGTTTCACCCCGTCATTTTTCTCCTCAGCGTTCATGTGTATGAAAAAGAAAATGTAAAAACCCCTTTAACTCAGATCCAGATCATGGAATCATCCCTAGGAGGCAGTGTGCGACTGCCAAGAGGCATGCAGGGAGACCTCCATCAGCAGAAGCTGCACACAGTCTCCCTTTCCAAACAGCTATGCGACAGAAGAAAGCGGTTTGGTTCTTTTTGTTTTTTCCGAGTCAGCCTATAGTGAACAGACTGAAGACTTAACAAAGATGGCCAGCCAAGTGCAGGACTCCTGCATAAGGAGTCAATCCAGCGGTAAAGACAAGCATCTCAAGGAAGTGTCGCTGCTGCGTGAGAGATTAAGAAAGAGGCCTTCCCTGACCGGGAATCAAACCCGGGCCGCGGCGGTGAGAGCGCCGAATCCTAGCCACTAGACCACCAGGGAGAGATGAAAGAACATCCACATGAACGCTGAGGAGAAAAGTGACAGGATGAAAGCTGGCTGCTAATTTGTGCTGCGTGTTTTTTTCCAGAAAGTTGGAATCTCCCTTGAGAGCTTTGCATGTCTTCCAAATAGTCCAACTTCCTCCTTGGTCTTATGCCTGGTACACACCATGCAATTTCCCATTCGTGAAAGCACAGAGCTCTCTGATGAAGGTCTGGCAGGAAGAAGCAGTGGGAAGAGGAAGAGGGTAATAATGGGAAAGAGTGACATGAGTGACGGCAAAGCAATTCATCACGGCATGGATCGTTCGGGTGCCGCCGCGTGCTGTTCTCTGTGGAGTTGACTTATTTTACCGTCAGAAGGCTTGGGAGCCTTCATCTCTCCCTGGTGGTCTAGTGGCTAGGATTCGGCGCTCTCACCGCCGCGGCCCGGGTTCGATTCCCAGTCAGGGAAGGCCTCCTTCTTTTTTCTTGATCTCTCATGCAGCAGCGGCACTTCCTTGAGTCGCTTGTCTTAACCGCTGGATTGACTCCTTATGCAGGCTCCATTGCCTGCAACAGTAAGATGGTAAGAGCAGTAAAGCCTGGTACACACCATGCAATTTCCCATCAGATAGATGGGTCGAATAGATCATTTCTGGCAGGTCCGATCTGATTCCTGATCGTTTTTCTGATCGATTTGCATACAAGTGACCGGAATATCGATCAGAAAAACGATCGGAAATCCGATCGGATCTGTCAGAAATTATCTATTGACTCATCTATCTGATGGGAAATTGCATGGTGTGTAACAGGCATAAGACCAAAGAGGAAGGTGGACCATTTGGAAGACATGCAAGACTGCAAAGCTTTCAAGGGAGATTCCAACTTTCTGGAAAAAACATGCAGCACACATTATCAGCCAGGTTTCACCCCGTCATTTTTCTCCTCAGCATTCATGTGTATGAAAAAGAAAATGTAAAAACCCCTTTAACTCAGATCCAGATCATGGAATCATCCCTAGGAGGCAGTGTGCGACTGCCAAGAGGCATGCAGGGAGACCTCCATCAGCAGAAGCTGCACACAGTCTCCCTTTCCAAACAGCTATGCGACAGAAGAAAGCGGTTTGGTTCTTTTTGTTTTTTCCGAGTCAGCCTATAGTGAACAGACTGAAGACTTAACAAAGATGGCCAGCCAAGTGCAGGACTCCTGCATAAGGAGTCAATCCAGCGGTAAAGACAAGCATCTCAAGGAAGTGTCGCTGCTGCGTGAGAGATTAAGAAAGAGGCCTTCCCTGACCGGGAATCGAACCCGGGCCGCGGCGGTGAGAGCGCCGAATCCTAGCCACTAGACCACCAGGGAGAGATGAAAGAACATCCACATGAACGCTGAGGAGAAAAGTGACAGGATGAAAGCTGGCTGCTAATTTGTGCTGCGTGTTTTTTTCCAGAAAGTTGGAATCTCCCTTGAGAGCTTTGCATGTCTTCCAAATAGTCCAACTTCCTCCTTGGTCTTATGCCTGGTACACACCATGCAATTTCCCATTCGTGAAAGCACAGAGCTCTCTGATGAAGGTCTGGCAGGAAGGAGCAGTGGGAAGAGGAAGAGGGTAATAATGGGAAAGAGTGACATGAGTGACGGCAAAGCAATTCATCACGGCATGGATCGTTCGGGTGCCGCCGCGTGCTGTTCTCTGTGGAGTTGACTTATTTTACCGTCAGAAGGCTTGGGAGCCTTCATCTCTCCCTGGTGGTCTAGTGGCTAGGATTCGGCGCTCTCACCGCCGCGGCCCGGGTTCGATTCCCGGTCAGGGAAGGCCTCCTTCTTTTTTCTTGATCTCTCACGCAGCAGCGGCACTTCCTTGAGTCGCTTGTCTTAACCGCTGGATTGACTCCTTATGCAGGCTCCATTGCCTGCAACAGTAAGATGGTAAGAGCAGTAAAGCCTGGTACACACCATGCAATTTCCCATCAGATAGATGGGTCGAATAGATCATTTCTGGCAGGTCCGATCTGATTCCCGATCATTTTTCTGATCGATTTGCATACAAGTGACCGGAATATCGATCAGAAAAACGATCGGAAATCCGATCGGATCTGTCAGAAATTATCTATTGACTCATCTATCTGATGGGAAATTGCATGGTGTGTAACAGGCATAAGACCAAAGAGGAAGGTGGACCATTTGGAAGACATGCAAGACTGCAAAGCTTTCAAGGGAGATTCCAACTTTCTGGAAAAAACATGCAGCACACATTATCAGCCAGGTTTCACCCCGTCATTTTTCTCCTCAGCGTTCATGTGTATGAAAAAGAAAATGTAAAAACCCCTTTAACTCAGATCCAGATCATGGAATCATCCCTAGGAGGCAGTGTGCGACTGCCAAGAGGCATGCAGGGAGACCTCCATCAGCAGAAGCTGCACACAGTCTCCCTTTCCAAACAGCTATGCGACAGAAGAAAGCGGTTTGGTTCTTTTTGTTTTTTCCGAGTCAGCCTATAGTGAACAGACTGAAGACTTAACAAAGATGGCCAGCCAAGTGCAGGACTCCTGCATAAGGAGTCAATCCAGCGGTAAAGACAAGCATCTCAAGGAAGTGTCGCTGCTGCGTGAGAGATTAAGAAAGAGGCCTTCCCTGACCGGGAATCGAACCCGGGCCACGGCGGTGAGAGCGCCGAATCCTAGCCACTAGACCACCAGGGAGAGATGAAAGAACATCCACATGAACGCTGAGGAGAAAAGTGACAGGATGAAAGCTGGCTGCTAATTTGTGCTGCGTGTTTTTTTCCAGAAAGTTGGAATCTCCCTTGAGAGCTTTGCATGTCTTCCAAATAGTCCAACTTCCTCCTTGGTCTTATGCCTGGTACACACCATGCAATTTCCCATTCGTGAAAGCACAGAGCTCTCTGATGAAGGTCTGGCAGGAAGGAGCAGTGGGAAGAGGAAGAGGGTAATAATGGGAAAGAGTGACATGAGTGACGGCAAAGCAATTCATCACGGCATGGATCGTTCGGGTGCCGCCGCGTGCTGTTCTCTGTGGAGTTGACTTATTTTACCGTCAGAAGGCTTGGGAGCCTTCATCTCTCCCTGGTGGTCTAGTGGCTAGGATTCGGCGCTCTCACCGCCGCAGCCCGGGTTCGATTCCCGGTCAGGGAAGGCCTCCTTCTTTTTTCTTGATCTCTCACGCAGCAGCGGCACTTCCTTGAGTCGCTTGTCTTAACCGCTGGATTGACTCCTTATGCAGGCTCCATTGCCTGCAACAGTAAGATGGTAAGAGCAGTAAAGCCTGGTACACACCATGCAATTTCACATCAGATAGATGGGTCGAATAGATCATTTCTGGCAGGTCCGATCTGATTCCCGATCGGTTTTCTGATCGATTTGCATACAAGTGACCGGAATATCGATCAGAAAAACGATCGGAAATCCGATCGGATCTGTCAGAAATTATCTATTGACTCATCTATCTGATGGGAAATTGCATGGTGTGTAACAGGCATAAGACCAAAGAGGAAGGTGGACCATTTGGAAGACATGCAAGACTGCAAAGCTTTCAAGGGAGATTCCAACTTTCTGGAAAAAACATGCAGCACACATTATCAGCCAGGTTTCACCCCGTCATTTTTCTCCTCAGCGTTCATGTGTATGAAAAAGAAAATGTAAAAACCCCTTTAACTCAGATCCAGATCATGGAATCATCCCTAGGAGGCAGTGTGCGACTGCCAAGAGGCATGCAGGGAGACCTCCATCAGCAGAAGCTGCACACAGTCTCCCTTTCCAAACAGCTATGCGACAGAAGAAAGCGGTTTGGTTCTTTTTGTTTTTTCCGAGTCAGCCTATAGTGAACAGACTGAAGACTTAACAAAGATGGCCAGCCAAGTGCAGGACTCCTGCATAAGGAGTCAATCCAGCGGTAAAGACAAGCATCTCAAGGAAGTGTCGCTGCTGCGTGAGAGATTAAGAAAGAGGCCTTCCCTGACTGGGAATCGAACCCGGGCCGCGGCGGTGAGAGCGCCGAATCCTAGCCACTAGACCACCAGGGAGAGATGAAAGAACATCCACATGAACGCTGAGGAGAAAAGTGACAGGATGAAAGCTGGCTGCTAATTTGTGCTGCGTGTTTTTTTCCAGAAAGTTGGAATCTCCCTTGAGAGCTTTGCATGTCTTCCAAATAGTCCAACTTCCTCCTTGGTCTTATGCCTGGTACACACCATGCAATTTCCCATTCGTGAAAGCACAGAGCTCTCTGATGAAGGTCTGGCAGGAAGGAGCAGTGGGAAGAGGAAGAGGGTAATAATGGGAAAGAGTGACATGAGTGACGGCAAAGCAATTCATCACGGCATGGATCGTTCGGGTGCCGCCGCGTGCTGTTCTCTGTGGAGTTGACTTATTTTACCGTCAGAAGGCTTGGGAGCCTTCATCTCTCCCTGGTGGTCTAGTGGCTAGGATTCGGCGCTCTCACCGCCGCGGCCCAGGTTCGATTCCCGGTCAGGGAAGGCCTCCTTCTTTTTTCTTGATCTCTCACGCAGCAGCGGCACTTCCTTGAGTCGCTTGTCTTAACCGCTGGATTGACTCCTTATGCAGGCTCCATTGCCTGCAACAGTAAGATGGTAAGAGCAGTAAAGCCTGGTACACACCATGCAATTTCCCATCAGATAGATGGGTCGAATAGATCATTTCTGGCAGGTCCGATCTGATTCCCGATCGTTTTTCTGATCGATTTGCATACAAGTGACCGGAATATCGATCAGAAAAACGATCGGAAATCCGATCGGATCTGTCAGAAATTATCTATTGACTCATCTATCTGATGGGAAATTGCATGGTGTGTAACAGGCATAAGACCAAAGAGGAAGGTGGACCATTTGGAAGACATGCAAGACTGCAAAGCTTTCAAGGGAGATTCCAACTTTCTGGAAAAAACATGCAGCACACATTATCAGCCAGGTTTCACCCCGTCATTTTTCTCCTCAGCGTTCATGTGTATGAAAAAGAAAATGTA
Source organism: Hyperolius riggenbachi (assembly GCF_040937935.1). Classification (NCBI taxonomy): domain Eukaryota; kingdom Metazoa; phylum Chordata; class Amphibia; order Anura; family Hyperoliidae; genus Hyperolius; species Hyperolius riggenbachi. Next base: position 26,887,508 of record NC_090653.1, on the reverse strand, counting down.
AAAACCCCTTTAACTCAGATCCAGATCATGGAATCATCCCTAGGAGGCAGTGTGCGACTGCCAAGAGGCATGCAGGGAGACCTCCATCAGCAGAAGCTGCACACAGTCTCCCTTTCCAAACAGCTATGCGACAGAAGAAAGCGGTTTGGTTCTTTTTGTTTTTTCCGAGTCAGCCTATAGTGAACAGACTGAAGACTTAACAAAGATGGCCAGCCAAGTGCAGGACTCCTGCATAAGGAGTCAATCCAGCGGTAAAGACAAGCATCTCAAGGAAGTGTCGCTGCTGCGTGAGAGATTAAGAAAGAGGCCTTCTCTGACCGGGAATCGAACCCGGGCCGCGGCGGTGAGAGCGCCGAATCCTAGCCACTAGACCACCAGGGAGAGATGAAAGAACATACACATGAACACTGAGGAGAAAAGTGACAGGATGAAAGCTGGCTGCTAATTTGTGCTGCGTGTTTTTTTCCAGAAAGTTGGAATCTCCCTTGAGAGCTTTGCATGTCTTCCAAATAGTCCAACTTCCTCCTTGGTCTTATGCCTGGTACACACCATGCAATTTCCCATTCGTGAAAGCACAGAGCTCTCTGATGAAGGTCTGGCAGGAAGGAGCAGTGGGAAGAGGAAGAGGGTAATAATGGGAAAGAGTGACATGAGTGACGGCAAAGCAATTCATCACGGCATGGATCGTTCGGGTGCCGCCGCGTGCTGTTCTCTGTGGAGTTGACTTATTTTACCGTCAGAAGGCTTGGGAGCCTTCATCTCTCCCTGGTGGTCTAGTGGCTAGGATTCGGCGCTCTCACCGCCGCGGCCCGGGTTTGATTCCCGGTCAGGGAAGGCCTCCTTTTTTCTTGATCTCTCACGCAGCAGCGGCACTTCCTTGAGTCGCTTGACTTAACCGCTGGATTGACTCCTTATGCAGGCTCCATTGCCTGCAACAGTAAGATGGTAAGAGCAGTAAAGCCTGGTACACACCATGCAATTTCCCATCAGATAGATGGGTCGAATAGATCATTTCTGGCAGGTCCGATCTGATTCCCGATCGTTTTTCTGATCGATTTGCATACAAGTGACCGGAATATCGATCAGAAAAACGATCGGAAATCCGATCGGATCTGTCAGAAATTATCTATTGACTCATCTATCTGATGGGAAATTGCATGGTGTGTAACAGGCATAAGACCAAAGAGGAAGGTGGACCATTTGGAAGACATGCAAGACTGCAAAGCTTTCAAGGGAGATTCCAACTTTCTGGAAAAAACATGCAGCACACATTATCAGCCAGGTTTCACCCCGTCATTTTTCTCCTCAGCGTTCATGTGTATGAAAAAGAAAATGTAAAAACCCCTTTAACTCAGATCCAGATCATGGAATCATCCCTAGGAGGCAGTGTGCGACTGCCAAGAGGAATGCAGGGAGACCTCCATCAGCAGAAGCTGCACACAGTCTCCCTTTCCAAACAGCTATGCGACAGAAGAAAGCGGTTTGGTTCTTTTTGTTTTTTCCGAGTCAGCCTATAGTGAACAGACTGAAGACTTAACAAAGATGGCCAGCCAAGTGCAGGACTCCTGCATAAGGAGTCAATCCAGCGGTAAAGACAAGCATCTCAAGGAAGTGTCGCTGCTGCGTGAGAGATTAAGAAAGAGGCCTTCCCTGACCGGGAATCGAACCCGGGCCGCGGCGGTGAGAGCGCCAAATCCTAGCCACTAGACCACCAGGGAGAGATGAAAGAACATCCACATGAACGCTGAGGAGAAAAGTGACAGGATGAAAGCTGGCTGCTAATTTGTGCTGCGTGTTTTTTTCCAGAAAGTTGGAATCTCCCTTGAGAGCTTTGCATGTCTTCCAAATAGTCCAACTTCCTCCTTGGTCTTATGCCTGGTACACACCATGCAATTTCCCATTCGTGAAAGCACAGAGCTCTCTGATGAAGGTCTGGCAGGAAGGAGCAGTGGGAAGAGGAAGAGGGTAATAATGGGAAAGAGTGACATGAGTGACGGCAAAGCAATTCATCACGGCATAGATTGTTCGGGTGCCGCCGCGTGCTGTTCTCTGTGGAGTTGACTTATTTTACCGTCAGAAGGCTTGGGAGCCTTCATCTCTCCCTGGTGGTCTAGTGGCTAGGATTCGGCGCTCTCACCGCCGCGGCCCGGGTTCGATTCCCGGTCAGGGAAGGCCTCCTTCTTTTTTCTTGATCTCTCACGCAGCAGCGGCACTTCCTTGAGTCGCTTGTCTTAACCGCTGGATTGACTCCTTATGCAGGCTCCATTGCCTGCAACAGTAAGATGGTAAGAGCAGTAAAGCCTGGTACACACCATGCAATTTCCCATCAGATAGATGGGTCGAATAGATCATTTCTGGCAGGTCCGATCTGATTCCCGATCGTTTTTCTGATCGATTTGCATACAAGTGACCGGAATATCGATCAGAAAAACGATCGGAGATCCGATCGGATCTGTCAGAAATTATCTATTGACTCATCTATCTGATGGGAAATTGCATGGTGTGTAACAGGCATAAGACCAAAGAGGAAGGTGGACCATTTGGAAGACATGCAAGACTGCAAAGCTTTCAAGGGAGATTCCAACTTTCTGGAAAAAACATGCAGCACACATTATCAGCCAGGTTTCACCCCGTCATTTTTCTCCTCAGCGTTCATGTGTATGAAAAAGAAAATGTAAAAACCCCTTTAACTCAGATCCAGATCATGGAATCATCCCTAGGAGGCAGTGTGCGACTGCCAAGAGGCATGCAGGGAGACCTCCATCAGCAGAAGCTGCACACAGTCTCCCTTTCCAAACAGCTATGCGACAGAAGAAAGCGGTTTGGTTCTTTTTGTTTTTTCCGAGTCAGCCTATAGTGAACAGACTGAAGACTTAACAAAGATGGCCAGCCAAGTGCAGGACTCCTGCATAAGGAGTCAATCCAGCGGTAAAGACAAGCATCTCAAGGAAGTGTCGCTGCTGCGTGAGAGATTAAGAAAGAGGCCTTCCCTGACCGGGAATCGAACCCGGGCCGCGGCGGTGAGAGCGCCGAATCCTAGCCACTAGACCACCAGGGAGAGATGAAAGAACATCCACATGAACGCTGAGGAGAAAAGTGACAGGATGAAAGCTGGCTGCTAATTTGTGCTGCGTGTTTTTTTCCAGAAAGTTGGAATCTCCCTTGAGAGCTTTGCATGTCTTCCAAATAGTCCAACTTCCTCCTTGGTCTTATGCCTGGTACACACCATGCAATTTCCCATTCGTGAAAGCACAGAGCTCTCTGATGAAGGTCTGGCAGGAAGGAGCAGTGGGAAGAGGAAGAGGGTAATAATGGGAAAGAGTGACATGAGTGACGGCAAAGCAATTCATCACGGCATGGATCGTTCGGGTGCCGCCGCGTGCTGTTCTCTGTGGAGTTGACTTATTTTACCGTCAGAAGGCTTGGGAGCCTTCATCTCTCCCTGGTGGTCTAGTGGCTAGGATTCGGCGCTCTCACCGCCGCGGCCCGGGTTCGATTCCCGGTGAGGGAAGGCCTCCTTCTTTTTTCTTGATCTCTCACGCAGCAGCGGCACTTCCTTGAGTCGCTTGACTTAACCGCTGGATTGACTCCTTATGCAGGCTCCATTGCCTGCAACAGTAAGATGGTAAGAGCAGTAAAGCCTGGTACACACCATGCAATTTCCCATCAGATAGATGGGTCGAATAGATCATTTCTGGCAGGTCCGATCTGATTCCCGATCGTTTTTCTGATCGATTTGCATACAAGTGACCGGAATATCGATCAGAAAAACGATCGGAAATCCGATCGGATCTGTCAGAAATTATCTATTGACTCATCTATCTGATGGGAAATTGCATGGTGTGTAACAGGCATAAGACCAAAGAGGAAGGTGGACCATTTGGAAGACATGCAAGACTGCAAAGCTTTCAAGGGAGATTCCAACTTTCTGGAAAAAACATGCAGCACACATTATCAGCCAGGTTTCACCCCGTCATTTTTCTCCTCAGCGTTCATGTGTATGAAAAAGAAAATGTAAAAACCCCTTTAACTCAGATCCAGATCATGGAATCATCCCTAGGAGGCAGTGTGCGACTGCCAAGAGGCATGCAGGGAGACCTCCATCAGCAGAAGCTGCACACAGTCTCCCTTTCCAAACAGCTATGCGACAGAAGAAAGCGGTTTGGTTCTTTTTGTTTTTTCCGAGTCAGCCTATAGTGAACAGACTGAAGACTTAACAAAGATGGCCAGCCAAGTGCAGGACTCCTGCATAAGGAGTCAATCCAGCGGTAAAGACAAGCATCTCAAGGAAGTGTCGCTGCTGCGTGAGAGATTAAGAAAGAGGCCTTCGCTGACCGGGAATCGAACCCGGGCCACGGCGGTGAGAGCGCCGAATCCTAGCCACTAGACCACCAGGGAGAGATGAAAGAACATCCACATGAACGCTGAGGAGAAAAGTGACAGGATGAAAGCTGGCTGCTAATTTGTGCTGCGTGTTTTTTTCCAGAAAGTTGGAATCTCCCTTGAGAGCTTTGCATGTCTTCCAAATAGTCCAACTTCCTCCTTGGTCTTATGCCTGGTACACACCATGCAATTTCCCATTCGTGAAAGCACAGAGCTCTCTGATGAAGGTCTGGCAGGAAGGAGCAGTGGGAAGAGGAAGAGGGTAATAATGGGAAAGAGTGACATGAGTGACGGCAAAGCAATTCATCACGGCATAGATTGTTCGGGTGCCGCCGCGTGCTGTTCTCTGTGGAGTTGACTTATTTTACCGTCAGAAGGCTTGGGAGCCTTCATCTCTCCCTGGTGGTCTAGTGGCTAGGATTCGGCGCTCTCACCGCCGCGGCCCGGGTTCGATTCCCGGTCAGGGAAGGCCTCCTTCTTTTTTCTTGATCTCTCACGCAGCAGCGGCACTTCCTTGAGTCGCTTGTCTTAACCGCTGGATTGACTCCTTATGCAGGCTCCATTGCCTGCAACAGTAAGATGGTAAGAGCAGTAAAGCCTGGTACACACCATGCAATTTCCCATCAGATAGATGGGTCGAATAGATCATTTCTGGCAGGTCCGATCTGATTCCCGATCGTTTTTCTGATCGATTTGCATACAAGTGACCGGAATATCGATCAGAAAAACGATCGGAGATCCGATCGGATCTGTCAGAAATTATCTATTGACTCATCTATCTGATGGGAAATTGCATGGTGTGTAACAGGCATAAGACCAAAGAGGAAGGTGGACCATTTGGAAGACATGCAAGACTGCAAAGCTTTCAAGGGAGATTCCAACTTTCTGGAAAAAACATGCAGCACACATTATCAGCCAGGTTTCACCCCGTCATTTTTCTCCTCAGCGTTCATGTGTATGAAAAAGAAAATGTAAAAACCCCTTTAACTCAGATCCAGATCATGGAATCATCCCTAGGAGGCAGTGTGCGACTGCCAAGAGGCATGCAGGGAGACCTCCATCAGCAGAAGCTGCACACAGTCTCCCTTTCCAAACAGCTATGCGACAGAAGAAAGCGGTTTGGTTCTTTTTGTTTTTTCCGAGTCAGCCTATAGTGAACAGACTGAAGACTTAACAAAGATGGCCAGCCAAGTGCAGGACTCCTGCATAAGGAGTCAATCCAGCGGTAAAGACAAGCATCTCAAGGAAGTGTCGCTGCTGCGTGAGAGATTAAGAAAGAGGCCTTCCCTGTCCGGGAATCGAACCCGGGCCTCGGCGGTGAGAGCGCCGAATCCTAGCCACTAGACCACCAGGGAGAGAAGAAAGAACATCCACATGAACGCTGAGGAGAAAAGTGACAGGATGAAAGCTGGCTGCTAATTTGTGCTGCGTGTTTTTTTCCAGAAAGTTGGAATCTCCCTTGAGAGCTTTGCATGTCTTCCAAATAGTCCAACTTCCTCCTTGGTCTTATGCCTGGTACACACCATGCAATTTCCCATTCGTGAAAGCACAGAGCTCTCTGATGAAGGTCTGGCAGGAAGGAGCAGTGGGAAGAGGAAGAGGGTAATAATGGGAAAGAGTGACATGAGTGACGGCAAAGCAATTCATCACGGCATGGATCGTTCGGGTGCCGCCGCGTGCTGTTCTCTGTGGAGTTGACTTATTTTACCGTCAGAAGGCTTGGGAGCCTTCATCTCTCCCTGGTGGTCTAGTGGCTAGGATTCGGCGCTCTCACCGCCGTGGCGCGGGTTCGATTCCCGGTCAGGGAAGGCCTCCTTCTTTTTTCTTGATCTCTCACGCAGCAGCGGCACTTCCTTGAGTCGCTTGTCTTAACCGCTGGATTGACTCCTTATGCAGGCTCCATTGCCTGCAACAGTAAGATGGTAAGAGCAGTAAAGCCTGGTACACACCATGCAATTTCCCATCAGATAGATGGGTCGAATAGATCATTTCTGGCAGGTCCGATCTGATTCCCGATCGTTTTTCTGATCGATTTGCATACAAGTGACCGGAATATCGATCAGAAAAACGATCGGAAATCCGATCGGATCTGTCAGAAATTATCTATTGACTCATCTATCTGATGGGAAATTGCATGGTGTGTAACAGGCATAAGACCAAAGAGGAAGGTGGACCATTTGGAAGACATGCAAGACTGCAAAGCTTTCAAGGGAGATTCCAACTTTCTGGAAAAAACATGCAGCACACATTATCAGCCAGGTTTCACCCTGTCATTTTTCTCCTCAGCGTTCATGTGTATGAAAAAGAAAATGTAAAAACCCCTTTAACTCAGATCCAGATCATGGAATCATCCCTAGGAGGCAGTGTGCGACTGCCAAGAGGCATGCAGGGAGACCTCCATCAGCAGAAGCTGCACACAGTCTCCCTTTCCAAACAGCTATGCGACAGAAGAAAGCGGTTTGGTTCTTTTTGTTTTTTCCGAGTCAGCCTATAGTGAACAGACTGAAGACTTAACAAAGATGGCCAGCCAAGTGCAGGACTCCTGCATAAGGAGTCAATCCAGCGGTAAAGACAAGCATCTCAAGGAAGTGTCGCTGCTGCGTGAGAGATTAAGAAAGAGGCCTTCCCTGACCGGGAATCGAACCCGGGCCGCGGCGGTGAGAGCGCCGAATCCTAGCCACTAGACCACCAGGGAGAGATGAAAGAAAATCCACATGAACGCTGAGGAGAAAAGTGACAGGATGAAAGCTGGCTGCTAATTTGTGCTGCGTGTTTTTTTCCAGAAAGTTGGAATCTCCCTTGAGAGCTTTGCATGTCTTCCAAATAGTCCAACTTCCTCCTTGGTCTTATGCCTGGTACACACCATGCAATTTCCCATTCGTGAAAGCACAGAGCTCTCTGATGAAGGTCTGGCAGGAAGGAGCAGTGGGAAGAGGAAGAGGGTAATAATGGGAAAGAGTGACATGAGTGACGGCAAAGCAATTCATCACGGCATGGATCGTTCGGGTGCCGCCGCGTGCTGTTCTCTGTGGAGTTGACTTATTTTACCGTCAGAAGGCTTGGGAGCCTTCATCTCTCCCTGGTGGTCTAGTGGCTAGGATTCGGCGCTCTCACCGCCGCGGCCCGGGTTCGATTCCCGGTCAGGGAAGGCCTCCTTCTTTTTTCTTGATCTCTCACGCAGCAGCGGCACTTCCTTGAGTCGCTTGTCTTAACCGCTGGATTGACTCCTTATGCAGGCTCCATTGCCTGCAACAGTAAGATGGTAAGAGCAGTAAAGCCTGGTACACACCATGCAATTTCACATCAGATAGATGGGTCGAATAGATCATTTCTGGCAGGTCCGATCTGATTCCCGATCGTTTTTCTGATCGATTTGCATACAAGTGACCGGAATATCGATCAGAAAAACGATCGGAAATCCGATCGGATCTGTCAGAAATTATCTATTGACTCATCTATCTGATGGGAAATTGCATGGTGTGTAACAGGCATAAGACCAAAGAGGAAGGTGGACCATTTGGAAGACATGCAAGACTGCAAAGCTTTCAAGGGAGATTCCAACTTTCTGGAAAAAACATGCAGCACACATTATCAGCCAGGTTTCACCCCGTCATTTTTCTCCTCAGCGTTCATGTGTATGAAAAAGAAAATGTAAAAACCCCTTTAACTCAGATCCAGATCATGGAATCATCCCTAGGAGGCAGTGTGCGACTGCCAAGAGGCATGCAGGGAGACCTCCATCAGCAGAAGCTGCACACAGTCTCCCTTTCCAAACAGCTATGCGACAGAAGAAAGCGGTTTGGTTCTTTTTGTTTTTTCCGAGTCAGCCTATAGTGAACAGACTGAAGACTTAACAAAGATGGCCAGCCAAGTGCAGGACTCCTGCATAAGGAGTCAATCCAGCGGTAAAGACAAGCATCTCAAGGAAGTGTCGCTGCTGCGTGAGAGATTAAGAAAGAGGCCTTCCCTGACCAGGAATCGAACCCGGGCCGCAGCGGTGAGAGTGCCGAATCCTAGCCACTAGACCACCAGGGAGAGATGAAAGAACATCCACATGAACGCTGAGGAGAAAAGTGACAGGATGAAAGCTGGCTGCTAATTTGTGCTGCGTGTTTTTTTCCAGAAAGTTGGAATCTCCCTTGAGAGCTTTGCATGTCTTCCAAATAGTCCAACTTCCTCCTTGGTCTTATGCCTGGTACACACCATGCAATTTCCCATTCGTGAAAGCACAGAGCTCTCTGATGAAGGTCTGGCAGGAAGGAGCAGTGGGAAGAGGAAGAGGGTAATAATGGGAAAGAGTGACATGAGTGACGGCAAAGCAATTCATCACGGCATGGATCGTTCGGGTGCCGCCGCGTGCTGTTCTCTGTGGAGTTGACTTATTTCACCGTCAGAAGGCTTGGGAGCCTTCATCTCTCCCTGGTGGTCTAGTGGCTAGGATTCGGCGCTCTCACCGCCGCGGCCCGGGTTCGATTCCCGGTCAGGGAAGGCCTCCTTCTTTTTTCTTGATCTCTCACGCAGCAGTGGCACTTCCTTGAGTCGCTTGTCTTAACCGCTGGATTGACTCCTTATGCAGGCTCCATTGCCTGCAACAGTAAGATGGTAAGAGCAGTAAAGCCTGGTACACATCATGCAATTTCCCATCAGATAGATGGGTCGAATAGATCATTTCTGGCAGGTCCGATCTGATTCCCGATCGTTTTTCTGATCGATTTGCATACAAGTGACCGGAATATCGATCAGAAAAATGATCGGAAATCCGATCGGATCTGTCAGAAATTATCTATTGACTCATCTATCTGATGGGAAATTGCATGGTGTGTAACAGGCATAAGACCAAAGAGGAAGGTGGACCATTTGGAAGACATGCAAGACTGCAAAGCTTTCAAGGGAGATTCCAACTTTCTGGAAAAATCATGCAGCACACATTATCAGCCAGGTTTCACCCCGTCATTTTTCTCCTCAGCGTTCATGTGTATGAAAAAGAAAATGTAAAAACCCCTTTAACTCAGATCCAGATCATGGAATCATCCCTAGGAGGCAGTGTGCGACTGCCAAGAGGCATGCAGGGAGACCTCCATCAGCAGAAGCTGCACACAGTCTCCCTTTCCAAACAGCTATGCGACAGAAGAAAGCGGTTTGGTTCTTTTTGTTTTTTCCGAGTCAGCCTATAGTGAACAGACTGAAGACTTAACAAAGATGGCCAGCCAAGTGCAGGACTCCTGCATAAGGAGTCAATCCAGCGGTAAAGACAAGCATCTCAAGGAAGTGTCGCTGCTGCGTGAGAGATTAAGAAAGAGGCCTTCCCTGACCGGGAATCGAACCCGGGCCGCGGCGGTGAGAGCGCCGAATCCTAGCCACTAGACCACCAGGGAGAGATGAAAGAACATCCACATGAACGCTGAGGCGAAAAGTGACAGGATGAAAGCTGGCTGCTAATTTGTGCTGCGTGTTTTTTTCCAGAAAGTTGGAATCTCCCTTGAGAGCTTTGCATGTCTTCCAAATAGTCCAACTTCCTCCTTGGTCTTATGCCTGGTACACACCATGCAATTTCCCATTCGTGAAAGCACAGAGCTCTCTGATGAAGGTCTGGCAGGAAGGAGCAGTGGGAAGAGGAAGAGGGTAATAATGGGAAAGAGTGACATGAGTGACGGCAAAGCAATTCATCACGGCATGGATCGTTCGGGTGCCGCCGCGTGCTGTTCTCTGTGGAGTTGACTTATTTTACCGTCAGAAGGCTTGGGAGCCTTCATCTCTCCCTGGTGGTCTAGTGGCTAGGATTCGGCGCTCTCACCGCCGCGGCCCGGGTTCGATTCCCGGTCAGGGAAGGCCTCCTTCTTTTTTCTTGATCTCTCACGCAGCAGCGGCACTTCCTTGAGTCGCTTGTCTTAACCGCTGGATTGACTCCTTATGCAGGCTCCATTGCCTGCAACAGTAAGATGGTAAGAGCAGTAAAGCCTGGTACACACCATGCAATTTCCCATCAGATAGATGGGTCGAATAGATCATTTCTGGCAGGTCCGATCTGATTCCCGATCGTTTTTCTGATCGATTTGCATACAAGTGACCGGAATATCGATCAGAAAAACGATCGGAAATCCGATCGGATCTGTCAGAAATTATCTATTGACTCATCTATCTGATGGGAAATTGCATGGTGTGTAACAGGCATAAGACCAAAGAGGAAGGTGGACCATTTGGAAGACATGCAAGACTGCAAAGCTTTCAAGGGAGATTCCAACTTTCTGGAAAAAACATGCAGCACACATTATCAGCCAGGTTTCACCCTGTCATTTTTCTCCTCAGCGTTCATGTGTATGAAAAAGAAAATGTAAAAACCCCTTTAACTCAGATCCAGATCATGGAATCATCCCTAGGAGGCAGTGTGCGACTGCCAAGAGGCATGCAGGGAGACCTCCATCAGCAGAAGCTGCACACAGTCTCCCTTTCCAAACAGCTATGCGACAGAAGAAAGCGGTTTGGTTCTTTTTGTTTTTTCCGAGTCAGCCTATAGTGAACAGACTGAAGACTTAACAAAGATGGCCAGCCAAGTGCAGGACTCCTGCATAAGGAGTCAATCCAGCGGTAAAGACAAGCATCTCAAGGAAGTGTCGCTGCTGCGTGAGAGATTAAGAAAGAGGCCTTCCCTGACCGGGAATCGAACCCGGGCCGCGGCGGTTAGAGCGCCGAATCCTAGCCACTAGACCACCACGGAGAGATGAAAGAACATCCACATGAACGCTGAGGAGAAAAGTGACAGGATGAAAGCTGGCTGCTAATTTGTGCTGCGTGTTTTTTTCCAGAAAGTTGGAATCTCCCTTGAGAGCTTTGCATGTCTTCCAAATAGTCCAACTTCCTCCTTGGTCTTATGCCTGGTACACACCATGCAATTTCCCATTCGTGAAAGCACAGAGCTCTCTGATGAAGGTCTGGCAGGAAGGAGCAGTGGGAAGAGGAAGAGGGTAATAATGGGAAAGAGTGACATGAGTGACGGCAAAGCAATTCATCACGGCATGGATCGTTCGGGTGCCGCCGCGTGCTGTTCTCTGTGTAGTTGACTTATTTTACCGTCAGAAGGCTTGGGAGCCTTCATCTCTCCCTGGTGGTCTAGTGGCTAGCATTCGGCGCTCTCACCGCCGCGGCCCGGGTTCGATTCCCGGTCAGGGAAGGCCTCCTTCTTTTTTCTTGATCTCTCACGCAGCAGCGGCACTTCCTTGAGTCGCTTGTCTTAACCGCTGGATTGACTCCTTATGCAGGCTCCATTGTCTGCAACAGTAAGATGGTAAGAGCAGTAAAGCCTGGTACACACCATGCAATTTCCCATCAGATAGATGGGTCGAATAGATCATTTCTGGCAGGTCCGATCTGATTCCCGATCGTTTTTCTGATCGATTTGCATACAAGTGACCGGAATATCGATCAGAAAAACGATCGGAAATCCGATCGGATCTGTCAGAAATTATCTATTGACTCATCTATCTGATGGGAAATTGCATGGTGTGTAACAGGCATAAGACCAAAGAGGAAGGTGGACCATTTGGAAGACATGCAAGACTGCAAAGCTTTCAAGGGAGATTCCAACTTTCTGGAAAAAACATGCAGCACACATTATCAGCCAGGTTTCACCCTGTCATTTTTCTCCTCAGCGTTCATGTGTATGAAAAAGAAAATGTAAAAACCCCTTTAACTCAGATCCAGATCATGGAATCATCCCTAGGAGGCAGTGTGCGACTGCCAAGAGGCATGCAGGGAGACCTCCATCAGCAGAAGCTGCACACAGTCTCCCTTTCCAAACAGCTATGCGACAGAAGAAAGCGGTTTGGTTCTTTTTGTTTTTTCCGAGTCAGCCTATAGTGAACAGACTGAAGACTTAACAAAGATGGCCAGCCAAGTGCAGGACTCCTGCATAAGGAGTCAATCCAGCGGTAAAGACAAGCATCTCAAGGAAGTGTCGCTGCTGCGTGAGAGATTAAGAAAGAGGCCTTCCCTGACCGGGAATCGAACCCGGGCCGCGGCGGTGAGAGCGCCGAATCCTAGCCACTAGACCACCAGGGAGAGATGAAAGAACATCCACATGAACGCTGAGGAGAAAAGTGACAGGATGAAAGCTGGCTGCTAATTTGTGCTGCGTGTTTTTTTCCAGAAAGTTGGAATCTCCCTTGAGAGCTTTGCATGTCTTCCAAATAGTCCAACTTCCTCCTTGGTCTTATGCCTGGTACACACCATGCAATTTCCCATTCGTGAAAGCACAGAGCTCTCTGATGAAGGTCTGGCAGGAAGGAGCAGTGGGAAGAGGAAGAGGGTAATAATGGGAAAGAGTGACATGAGTGACGGCAAAGCAATTCATCACGGCATGGATCGTTCGGGTGCCGCCGCGTGCTGTTCTCTGTGGAGTTGACTTATTTTACCGTCAGAAGGCTTGGGAGCCTTCATCTCTCCCTGGTGGTCTAGTGGCTAGGATTCGGCGCTCTCACCGCCGCGGCCCGGGTTCGATTCCCGGTCAGGGAAGGCCTCCTTCTTTTTTCTTGATCTCTCACGCAGCAGCGGCACTTCCTTGAGTCGCTTGTCTTAACCGCTGGATTGACTCCTTATGCAGGCTCCATTGCCTGCAACAGTAAGATGGTAAGAGCAGTAAAGCCTGGTACACACCATGCAATTTCCCATCAGATAGATGGGTCGAATAGATCATTTCTGGCAGGTCCGATCTGATTCCCGATCGTTTTTCTGATCGATTTGCATACAAGTGACCGGAATATCGATCAGAAAAACGATCGGAAATCCGATCGGATCTGTCAGAAATTATCTATTGACTCATCTATCTGATGGGAAATTGCATGGTGTGTAACAGGCATAAGACCAAAGAGGAAGGTGGACCATTTGGAAGACATGCAAGACTGCAAAGCTTTCAAGGGAGATTCCAACTTTCTGGAAAAAACATGCAGCACACATTATCAGCCAGGTTTCACCCTGTCATTTTTCTCCTCAGCGTTCATGTGTATGAAAAAGAAAATGTAAAAACCCCTTTAACTCAGATCCAGATCATGGAATCATCCCTAGGAGGCAGTGTGCGACTGCCAAGAGGCATGCAGGGAGACCTCCATCAGCAGAAGCTGCACACAGTCTCCCTTTCCAAACAGCTATGCGACAGAAGAAAGCGGTTTGGTTCTTTTTGTTTTTTCCGAGTCAGCCTATAGTGAACAGACTGAAGACTTAACAAAGATGGCCAGCCAAGTGCAGGACTCCTGCATAAGGAGTCAATCCAGCGGTAAAGACAAGCATCTCAAGGAAGTGTCGCTGCTGCGTGAGAGATTAAGAAAGAGGCCTTCCCTGACCGGGAATCGAACCCGGGCCGCGGCGGTTAGAGCGCCGAATCCTAGCCACTAGACCACCACGGAGAGATGAAAGAACATCCACATGAACGCTGAGGAGAAAAGTGACAGGATGAAAGCTGGCTGCTAATTTGTGCTGCGTGTTTTTTTCCAGAAAGTTGGAATCTCCCTTGAGAGCTTTGCATGTCTTCCAAATAGTCCAACTTCCTCCTTGGTCTTATGCCTGGTACACACCATGCAATTTCCCATTCGTGAAAGCACAGAGCTCTCTGATGAAGGTCTGGCAGGAAGGAGCAGTGGGAAGAGGAAGAGGGTAATAATGGGAAAGAGTGACATGAGTGACGGCAAAGCAATTCATCACGGCATGGATCGTTCGGGTGCCGCCGCGTGCTGTTCTCTGTGGAGTTGACTTATTTTACCGTCAGAAGGCTTGGGAGCCTTCATCTCTCCCTGGTGGTCTAGTGGCTAGGATTCGGCGCTCTCACCGCCGCGGCCCGGGTTCGATTCCCGGTCAGGGAAGGCCTCCTTCTTTTTTCTTGATCTCTCACGCAGCAGCGGCACTTCCTTGAGTCGCTTGTCTTAACCGCTGGATTGACTCCTTATGCAGGCTCCATTGCCTGCAACAGTAAGATGGTAAGAGCAGTAAAGCCTGGTACACACCATGCAATTTCCCATCAGATAGATGGGTCGAATAGATCATTTCTGGCAGGTCCGATCTGATTCCCGATCGTTTTTCTGATCGATTTGCATACAAGTGACCGGAATATCGATCAGAAAAATGATCGGAAATCCGATCGGATCTGTCAGAAATTATCTATTGACTCATCTATCTGATGGGAAATTGCATGGTGTGTAACAGGCATAAGACCAAAGAGGAAGGTGGACCATTTGGAAGACATGCAAGACTGCAAAGCTTTCAAGGGAGATTCCATCTTTCTGGAAAAAACATGCAGCACACATTATCAGCCAGGTTTCACCCCGTCATTTTTCTCCTCAGCGTTCATGTGTATGAAAAAGAAAATGTAAAAACCCCTTTAACTCAGATCCAGATCATGGAATCATCCCTAGGAGGCAGTGTGCGACTGCCAAGAGGCATGCAGGGAGACCTCCATCAGCAGAAGCTGCACACAGTCTCCCTTTCCAAACAGCTATGCGACAGAAGAAAGCGGTTTGGTTCTTTTTGTTTTTTCCGAGTCAGCCTATAGTGAACAGACTGAAGACTTAACAAAGATGGCCAGCCAAGTGCAGGACTCCTGCATAAGGAGTCAATCCAGCGGTAAAGACAAGCATCTCAAGGAAGTGTCGCTGCTGCGTGAGAGATTAAGAAAGAGGCCTTCCCTGACCAGGAATCGAACCCGGGCCGCGGCGGTGAGAGTGCCGAATCCTAGCCACTAGACCACCAGGGAGAGATGAAAGAACATCCACATGAACGCTGAGGAGAAAAGTGACAGGATGAAAGCTGGCTGCTAATTTGTGCTGCGTGTTTTTTTCCAGAAAGTTGGAATCTCCCTTGAGAGCTTTGCATGTCTTCCAAATAGTCCAACTTCCTCCTTGGTCTTATGCCTGGTACACACCATGCAATTTCCCATTCGTGAAAGCACAGAGCTCTCTGATGAAGGTCTGGCAGGAAGGAGCAGTGGGAAGAGGAAGAGGGTAATAATGGGAAAGAGTGACATGAGTGACGGCAAAGCAATTCATCACGGCATGGATCGTTCGGGTGCCGCCGCGTGCTGTTCTCTGTTTAGTTGACTTATTTCACCGTCAGAAGGCTTGGGAGCCTTCATCTCTCCCTGGTGGTCTAGTGGCTAGGATTCGGCGCTCTCACCGCCGCGGCCCGGGTTCGATTCCCGGTCAGGGAAGGCCTCCTTCTTTTTTCTTGATCTCTCACGCAGCAGCGGCACTTCCTTGAGTCGCTTGT
Organism: Hyperolius riggenbachi; assembly: GCF_040937935.1. Classification (NCBI taxonomy): domain Eukaryota; kingdom Metazoa; phylum Chordata; class Amphibia; order Anura; family Hyperoliidae; genus Hyperolius; species Hyperolius riggenbachi. The sequence goes on along the minus strand of NC_090653.1, from coordinate 26,871,878 downwards.
CTTAACCGCTGGATTGACTCCTTATGCAGGCTCCATTGCCTGCAACAGTAAGATGGTAAGAGCAGTAAAGCCTGGTACACACCATGCAATTTCCCATCAGATAGATGGGTCGAATAGATCATTTCTGGCAGGTCCGATCTGATTCCCGATCGTTTTTCTGATCGATTTGCATACAAGTGACCGGAATATCGATCAGAAAAACGATCGGAAATCCGATCGGATCTGTCAGAAATTATCTATTGACTCATCTATCTGATGGGAAATTGCATGGTGTGTAACAGGCATAAGACCAAAGAGGAAGGTGGACCATTTGGAAGACATGCAAGACTGCAAAGCTTTCAAGGGAGATTCCAACTTTCTGGAAAAAACATGCAGCACACATTATCAGCCAGGTTTCACCCTGTCATTTTTCTCCTCAGCGTTCATGTGTATGAAAAAGAAAATGTAAAAACCCCTTTAACTCAGATCCAGATCATGGAATCATCCCTAGGAGGCAGTGTGCGACTGCCAAGAGGCATGCAGGGAGACCTCCATCAGCAGAAGCTGCACACAGTCTCCCTTTCCAAACAGCTATGCGACAGAAGAAAGCGGTTTGGTTCTTTTTGTTTTTTCCGAGTCAGCCTATAGTGAACGGACTGAAGACTTAACAAAGATGGCCAGCCAAGTGCAGGACTCCTGCATAAGGAGTCAATCCAGCGGTAAAGACAAGCATCTCAAGGAAGTGTCGCTGCTGCGTGAGAGATCAAGAAAGAGGCCTTCCCTGACCGGGAATCGAACCCGGGCCGCGGCGGTGAGAGCGCCGAATCCTAGCCACTAGACCACCAGGGAGAGATGACAGAACATCCACATGAACGCTGAGGAGAAAAGTGACAGGATGAAAGCTGGCTGCTAATTTGTGCTGCGTGTTTTTTTCCAGAAAGTTGGAATCTCCCTTGAGAGCTTTGCATGTCTTCCAAATAGTCCAACTTCCTCCTTGGTCTTATGCCTGGTACACACCATGCAATTTCCCATTCGTGAAAGCACAGAGCTCTCTGATGAAGGTCTGGCAGGAAGGAGCAGTGGGAAGAGGAAGAGGGTAATAATGGGAAAGAGTGACATGAGTGACGGCAAAGCAATTCATCACGGCATGGATCGTTCGGGTGCCGCCGCGTGCTGTTCTCTGTTTAGTTGACTTATTTCACCGTCAGAAGGCTTGGGAGCCTTCATCTCTCCCTGGTGGTCTAGTGGCTAGGATTCGGCGCTCTCACCGCCGCGGCCCGGGTTCGATTCCCGGTCAGGAAAGGCCTCCTTCTTTTTTCTTGATCTCTCACGCAGCAGCGGCACTTCCTTGAGTCGCTTGTCTTAACCGCTGGATTGACTCCTTATGCAGGCTCCATTGCCTGCAACAGTAAGATGGTAAGAGCAGTAAAGCCTGGTACACACCATGCAATTTCCCATCAGATAGATGGGTCGAATAGATCATTTCTGGCAGGTCCGATCTGATTCCCGATCGTTTTTCTGATCGATTTGCATACAAGTGACCGGAATATCGATCAGAAAAACGATCGGAAATCCGATCGGATCTGTCAGAAATTATCTATTGACTCATCTATCTGATGGGAAATTGCATGGTGTGTAACAGGCATAAGACCAAAGAGGAAGGTGGACCATTTGGAAGACATGCAAGACTGCAAAGCTTTCAAGGGAGATTCCAACTTTCTGGAAAAAACATGCAGCACACATTATCAGCCAGGTTTCACCCTGTCATTTTTCTCCTCAGCGTTCATGTGTATGAAAAAGAAAATGTAAAAACCCCTTTAACTCAGATCCAGATCATGGAATCATCCCTAGGAGGCAGTGTGCGACTGCCAAGAGGCATGCAGGGAGACCTCCATCAGCAGAAGCTGCACACAGTCTCCCTTTCCAAACAGCTATGCGACAGAAGAAAGCGGTTTGGTTCTTTTTGTTTTTTCCGAGTCAGCCTATAGTGAACAGACTGAAGACTTAACAAAGATGGCCAGCCAAGTGCAGGACTCCTGCATAAGGAGTCAATCCAGCGGTAAAGACAAGCATCTCAAGGAAGTGTCGCTGCTGCGTGAGAGATCAAGAAAGAGGCCTTCCCTGACCGGGAATCGAACCCGGGCCGCAGCGGTGAGAGCGCCGAATCCTAGCCACTAGACCACCAGGGAGAGATGACAGAACATCCACATGAACGCTGAGGAGAAAAGTGACAGGATGAAAGCTGGCTGCTAATTTGTGCTGCGTGTTTTTTTCCAGAAAGTTGGAATCTCCCTTGAGAGCTTTGCATGTCTTCCAAATAGTCCAACTTCCTCCTTGGTCTTATGCCTGGTACACACCATGCAATTTCCCATTCGTGAAAGCACAGAGCTCTCTGATGAAGGTCTGGCAGGAAGGAGCAGTGGGAAGAGGAAGAGGGTAATAATGGGAAAGAGTGACATGAGTGACGGCAAAGCAATTCATCACGGCATGGATCGTTCGGGTGCCGCCGCGTGCTGTTCTCTGTGGAGTTGACTTATTTTACCGTCAGAAGGCTTGGGAGCCTTCATCTCTCCCTGGTGGTCTAGTGGCTAGGATTCGGCGCTCTCACCGCCGCGGCCCAGGTTCGATTCCCGGTCAGGAAAGGCCTCCTTCTTTTTTCTTGATCTCTCACGCAGCAGCGGCACTTCCTTGAGTCGCTTGTCTTAACCGCTGGATTGACTCCTTATGCAGGCTCCATTGCCTGCAACAGTAAGATGGTAAGAGCAGTAAAGCCTGGTACACACCATGCAATTTCCCATCAGATAGATGGGTCGAATAGATCATTTCTGGCAGGTCCGATCTGATTCCCGATCGTTTTTCTGATCGATTTGCATACAAGTGACCGGAATATCGATCAGAAAAACGATCGGAAATCCGATCGGATCTGTCAGAAATTATCTATTGACTCATCTATCTGATGGGAAATTGCATGGTGTCACGTTCTGTGAAGGTAGATAGGTCCAGAGAGAGTCTGATTGCCGGTAATCTGCAGTATCACCGGAATGCAGATATATATCTGATTATAAGTGAGCTGCAGTCTCACCGACAATCAGATATATTAACTAACCTCTGGCACCTAAAGAGTGTAGTGATTGGTGCAACAGTAACACTAGAGGACTATGCCTCGGTACAGCAAGGCGTACTGTACAAATTCCTTCCGCAGCCCAAGCTCTCCTAGACAGAAGGAGTCGGGCAGCCAGCAGGAAGGATATACTGAAAGTAACCCTAAATAGGAAGGGTCACTGTCAGTGCGAGGAACCGCCTCTGACAGCAAGGTCGGTTCTCGAGGTCGGACAGGCCAGGTCGTACACACACAGGCAAATAAGGTACAATATCAGGAGGCTAAGGCGGAGTCTAAGAGCGAGCCGGGGTTCGGCAACAGGAGATCAGAAATATCAAGGTACAGTATCACAAGTTCAGAGGCGAAAACGAGAGACAAGGCAAGGTCGGCAACAGGAGATAAGATCGGCAGAAGTACAAGAGGATGAGGCAAGAGCAAGGTCAGAAACAGGCAAAAAGGTCAAAGGCACAGATAAATCACAATGGTATGGTCTTCCAGTACTTATATATTGGCCGTACCAATATATAGGTATACTGTGGATCCGAGAGCTAACACGGGTGTGATCGCTACAGCGGACACAGAATACTGACAGTCTGCTGCTTAAATGCAGACTGTCACTTCAGCAATCTCCACCCATCCCGATGACGTCAGAAAAGGGGCGGCAACTGTCCCGGCAATCTGCTCATGGGATCCTCCTTCTCAGGGCATAAAGGGCGTGACGCTCCGTGCGTGCGCGCGTTGCCCTGCCCTGCTGAGACATGCTCCTAGTGACCCGTTGAGCGGAGGAGGAGGCCGCCGGGACAGACCGGAAGTTCGGGGTCCCGATGACGTCAGCCGCGAGCGCGGCGTTCGTACTACCGCTGGCGGTGGGGGTGAGTCCATGCCTGACATTACCCCTCCCCTGAGGCGTGGTCTCCGAACGCGCCAATGAAGGTCTATCAGGATTAGTATCATGAAATTCTCGTATGAGTTCCTGTGCATGAAATTGATGTGCTGGTACCCAGGATCTCTCCTCCGGGCCATAACCCTTCCAATGAACCAGGTATTGAAGAGAATTCTGAACAAACCGGGAATCCAGAATTCTCTCAACCTTATATTCAGGTTCACCGTCAACAAGCACAGGAGGAGGACCAGAGTCCGCATGTACTGCGGGTTTCAGTAATGACACATGAAATGTTCTTACTCCCCGCATTGACTGAGGTAATGTCACTTGATAAGATACCCGATTGATCCTTTTAGCTATAGGATATGGACCTATAAATTTAGGTCCCAGTTTTGCTGATGGCTGTCGTAAGGCGATGTGCCGAGTAGAGATCCAGACAAGATCTCCGGGAGAAAACTCCCACTCGGGAGAACGCCTTCGGTCAGCCTGTTGTTTCTGGACCGACACTGTTTTCTTTAAATTATTATTAACCTCCCTCCAAAGAGATCTTAGGGTCTCTTGCCAGACCTCCAGAGCAGGGAAAGGTGAGGTCCTGACAGGGAGTGATGAAAACCTTGGGGACCTTCCATTGACAATTTGAAAAGGTGAAAACCCTGAGGAAGAACTCCGAAGATTATTATGGGCAAATTCAGAATATGGTAAGTACTGAACCCACTCCGTCTGATTGTCAGCCACATAACATCGGAGATACTGTTCCAAGGACTGATTCATTCTCTCCGTTTGCCCATTGGTCTGGGGATGAAACCCAGAAGAAAAGGAGAGGGTGATTCCCAGTACCTTGCAAAATTCTCTCCAGAATTCCGAAACGAACTGCACCCCCCTGTCAGATACTATGTTTTCAGGAACCCCGTGAAGACGAAGAACGTGGATTACGAAAAGGTCAGCAAGTTCTTTAGCGGAAGGAAGTTTCTTCAAAGGTACAAAATGGGCCATTTTAGAGAATCGGTCAACAATGACCCAGATCACCGTATTACCGTCCGAGGGTGGTAACTCCCCCACAAAATCCATGGATACATGAGTCCAGGGCTCGGAGGGTATGGGCAGCGGCTGGAGGGTACCCACCGGAGATACACGTGAGGGTTTACTCCGTGAGCACACTGAACAAGATACAACAAAATCCTCGACATCACTCCTCCAAGAAGGCCACCAGACGCTCCTGGACAATAATTCTCTAGTTCGAGCCACTCCAGGGTGACCAGCTAGCTTATGAGCATGAAAGAATTGAAGTATTTGTAATCTGAACTGTAACGGTACAAACATGAGATCGGACGGTTTCCCTGCAGGACTATCCTGTTGGTAGGGAAGCAGAACAGATGCAATATCCTCCATAGAGTCTATACTGGCTAACACCACCTTCTCGGATAAAATTGGCTCTGGTTCGGAGGGCAGTACTGATTCAATGTCAAAGCATCGTGAAAGAGCATCAGCCTTGATATTTTTACTTCCAGGTTTGAACGTGATGATGAAATCAAACCTAGAAAAGAATAAAGACCACCGTGCCTGTCTGGGATTTAACCTCTTAGCCCCCTTCAGATATTCCAAGTTCTTATGATCTGTATAGACCGTAATAACATGTTCCGCCCCCTCCAGCCAGTGTCGCCACTCTTCAAAAGCCAATTTTACAGCCAATAGCTCCCTGTTCCCAATATCGTAATTTCTCTCTGCCTCAGAAAATTTTTTCGAAAAAAATGCGCAAGGGTGAAGTCTCCCTTGTGATCCGGAGTACTGTGACAAGACTGCCCCAACCCCAATTTCTGATGCGTCTACCTCCACGATGAATGGCCTGGATGAATCGACATGGTGCAAAATGGGAGCAGAACAAAAAGCAGTTTTAAGACTCGAGAAAGCAGAAATGGCTTCAGGAGACCAATTGTTAACATTAGCCCCTTTCTTAGTCATGTCAGTAAGGGGAGCTACCAGAGCAGAGTACCCCTTTATAAATTTCCTGTAATAGTTAGCAAAACCCAGAAAACGTTGTAAAGCTTTTAGACCAACTGGTTGCGGCCAGTCCAAAACTGCCGCAACTTTACTGCTATCCATAGCTAACCCAGATCTGGAAATGATATAGCCAAGGAATGGAACTTCATTGATCTCAAACAAACATTTTTCCAACTTGGCATATAATGAATTCTCCCGTAACTTTTGTAATACATATTGGACCTGAGACCTATGCTCCTTGATATTGCGAGAAAAGATCAGAATATCGTCCAAATAAACGACCACAAATTTCCCCACCACCTCCCTAAAAATGTCATTAACTAATTCTTGGAAAACAGCGGGGGCATTACACAGACCGAAGGGCATGACTAGGTATTCGTAATGCCCATCCTGAGTATTAAATGCCGTCTTCCATTCGTCACCCTGTCTGATTCTGACCAGATTGTAAGCTCCCCTGAGATCTAGTTTAGTGAAGATCTGGGCACCTGTGACCTGAGAAAAAAGGTCATCAATCAGGGGAAGTGGGTAACGGTTCTTTATCGTTATGGCATTAAGGGCTCGATAGTCGATGCAGGGACGCAGCCCCCCATCTTTTTTCTTCACGAAGAAGAATCCTGCCCCCGCGGGAGATCTAGAGGGTCTAATGAACCCCTTATCTAAGTTCTCCTGAACGTACTCCCTCATGGCCACCTTTTCAGGTCCTGTGAGATTATAAAGATGACCTCTAGGGGGCATGGTTCCTGGTCTAAGCTCGATTGGGCAATCATAAGGCCTGTGAGGAGGTAGTGAATCGGCCGATCGAGGACAGAACACATCGGCAAAGGAGCTATAAGGCTGAGGTAAACATTGCGGAGTTAAGTGAGTGGCACGAAGAGGGCATTTTGATATGCAGTGCTTCTGACAGTAGGATGACCAAGACAGCAACTGACCAGAAGCCCAATCGATCTGTGGAGAATGTAGCCGTAGCCAGGGAAGCCCCAGTATAATCGAGCAAGAAGGCATTCTGATAAGGTAAAATCGTAATTTTTCACAATGTAATACCCCAACGGTACAGATTAATTCAGGAGTAATAGAGACAGGTTGACTACCTTGTAATGGGGAATCGTCAATTGCAGTGACTATAATGCGTTTCTCAAGAGGAACCACTGGAATGCCTAATTTAAGTGCTAAATTAAAATCCATAAAATTGGCTGCGGCGCCCGTATCAACAAAGGCCTGCAGTGCAATGTTTTGTTTGTCCCAAGAAATGGAAATAGGAAATAGGATTTTATCTTTTGGAGGTATGGAATTCTCGCCCAGGGTAGTACCCCCGACTAACCCTAGGCGGAGAAGTTTTCCGGCTTCTTGGTACAAACAGAGGCGATATGACCTTTGTCCCCACAATATAAGCACAAACCCTCCTTCCTCCTTCTTAATTTCTCTGTCTCAGATAATTTAGAGTGACCCAGCTGCATGGGCTCCTCAGTAGAAGAGGAAGAGGCAAAACTTGTGGAAGGCTGTGAGCGCATGAAGGGTCGTTGCCTGGTAGACCTGTGAAACCGTACTCTGCGGTCTATCTTGATAGCAAGACTTATAGCCTCATCTAAAGTTCTAGGTTCAGGATGACTCAACATTAATTCTGACACAGAATCAGACAACCCTGTTAAGAAGCGATCCAAGAGAGACTGCGCCTCCCACCTGGTGGAAAATGACCATTTGCGGAATTCTGCAGCATAGATTTCCACTGAGTTCTGACCCTGTTTGAGTCTTTTTAGTCTCCTCTCAGCGGTGGCGGAAGTATCTGGATCGTCATATACGACCGCCATGGCTTCGAAAAAATTCTCTACAGAGGTAAGAGCCTCATGACCCACGGGTAAACTGTAGGCCCATGTCTGTGAGTCTCCTTGCAAAAGGGTTTTTATGAGCGTGACCCTTTGCAATTCAGAACCAGAGGAAATGGGACGCATTTGAAAATATGATTGACACCGATCCCGGAAATTACGGAAATCGGAGCGTTCCCCTGAAAACAACTTGGGTAACGACATTTTGGGTTCAACTGGCAAAACAGGAGTGGGATTAACTGGTGCCTGCAGGTTTTGCACAACTTCTGCTAGACGGTTAAGCTGGACCTGTTGATCTTTAACGGTCTGGTTTAATTGAGCGACGGCTGTCGTCAAGTTGTTAACCTGCTGGACCAGAGCATCCATATTATTGGTCCGCTGTACTGTCACGTTCTGTGAAGGTAGATAGGTCCAGAGAGAGTCTGATTGCCGGTAATCTGCAGTATCACCGGAATGCAGATATATATCTGATTATAAGTGAGCTGCAGTCTCACCGACAATCCGATATATTAACTAACCTCTGGCACCTAAAGAGTGTAGTGATTGGTGCAACAGTAACACTAGAGGACTAGGCCTCGGTACAGCAAGGCGTACTGTACAAATTCCTTCCGCAGCCCAAGCTCTCCTAGACAGAAGGAGTCGGGCAGCCAGCAGGAAGGATATACTGAAAGTAACCCTAAATAGGAAGGGTCACTGTCAGTGCGAGGAACCGCCTCTGACAGCAAGGTCGGTTCTCGAGGTCGGACAGGCCAGGTCGTACACACACAGGCAAATAAGGTACAATATCAGGAGGCTAAGGCGGAGTCTAAGAGCGAGCCGGGGTTCGGCAACAGGAGATCAGAAATATCAAGGTACAGTATCACAAGTTCAGAGGCGAAAACGAGAGACAAGGCAAGGTCGGCAACAGGAGATAAGATCGGCAGAAGTACAAGAGGATGAGGCAAGAGCAAGGTCAGAAACAGGCAAAAAGGTCAAAGGCACAGATAAATCACAATGGTATGGTCTTCCAGTACTTATATATTGGCCGTACCAATATATAGGTATACTGTGGATCCGAGAGCTAACACGGGTGTGATCGCTACAGCGGACACAGAATACTGACAGTCTGCTGCTTAAATGCAGACTGTCACTTCAGCAATCTCCACCCCCCCCCGATGACGTCAGAAAAGGGGCGGCAACTGTCCCGGCAATCTGCTCATGGGATCCTCCTTCTCAGGGCATAAAGGGCGTGACGCTCCGTGCGTGCGCGCGTTGCCCTGCCCTGCTGAGACATGCTCCTAGTGACCCGTTGAGCGGAGGAGGAGGCCGCCGGGACAGACCGGAAGTTCGGGGTCCCGATGACGTCAGCCGCGAGCGCGGCGTTCGTACTACCGGTGGCGGTGGGGGTGAGTCCATGCCTGACACATGGTGTGTAACAGGCATAAGACCAAAGAGGAAGGTGGACCATTTGGAAGACATGCAAGACTGCAAAGCTTTCAAGGGAGATTCCAACTTTCTGGAAAAAACATGCAGCACACATTATCAGCCAGGTTTCACCCCGTCATTTTTCTCCTCAGCGTTCATGTGTATGAAAAAGAAAATGTAAAAACCCCTTTAACTCAGATCCAGATCATGGAATCATCCCTAGGAGGCAGTGTGCGACTGCCAAGAGGCATGCAGGGAGACCTCCATCAGCAGAAGCTGCACACAGTCTCCCTTTCCAAACAGCTATGCGACAGAAGAAAGCGGTTTGGTTCTTTTTGTTTTTTCCGAGTCAGCCTATAGTGAACAGACTGAAGACTTAACAAAGATGGCCAGCCAAGTGCAGGACTCCTGCATAAGGAGTCAATCCAGCGGTAAAGACAAGCATCTCAAGGAAGTGTCGCTGCTGCGTGAGAGATTAAGAAAGAGGCCTTCCCTGACTGGAAATCAAACCCGGGCTGCGGCGGTGAGAGCACCGAATCCTAGCCACTAGACCACCAGGGAGAGATGAAAGAACATCCACATGAACGCTGAGGAGAAAAGTGACAGGATGAAAGCTGGCTGCTAATTTGTGCTGCGTGTTTTTTTCCAGAAAGTTGGAATCTCCCTTGAGAGCTTTGCATGTCTTCCAAATAGTCCAACTTCCTCCTTGGTCTTATGCCTGGTACACACCATGCAATTTCCCATTCGTGAAAGCACAGAGCTCTCTGATGAAGGTCTGGCAGGAAGGAGCAGTGGGAAGAGGAAGAGGGTAATAATGGGAAAGAGTGACATGAGTGACGGCAAAGCAATTCATCACGGCATAGATTGTTCGGGTGCCGCCGCATGCTGTTCTCTGTGGAGTTGACTTATTTTACCGTCAGAAGGCTTGGGAGCCTTCATCTCTCCCTGGTGGTCTAGTGGCTAGGATTCGGCGCTCTCACCGCCGCGGCCCGGGTTTGATTCCCGGTCAGGGAAGGCCTCCTTCTTTTTTCTTGATCTCTCACGCAGCAGCGGCACTTCCTTGAGTCGCTTGTCTTAACCGCTGGATTGACTCCTTATGCAGGCTCCATTGCCTGCAACAGTAAGATGGTAAGAACAGTAAAGCCTGGTACACACCATGCAATTTCCCATCAGATAGATGGGTCGAATAGATCATTTCTGGCAGGTCCGATCTGATTCCCGATCGTTTTTCTGATCGATTTGCATACAAGTGACCGGAATATCGATCAGAAAAACGATCGGAAATCCGATCGGATCTGTCAGAAATTATCTATTGACTCATCTATCTGATGGGAAATTGCATGGTGTGTAACAGGCATAAGACCAAAGAGGAAGGTGGACCATTTGGAAGACATGCAAGACTGCAAAGCTTTCAAGGGAGATTCCAACTTTCTGGAAAAAACATGCAGCACACATTATCAGCCAGGTTTCACCCCGTCATTTTTCTCCTCAGCGTTCATGTGTATGAAAAAGAAAATGTAAAAACCCCTTTAACTCAGATCCAGATCATGGAATCATCCCTAGGAGGCAGTGTGCGACTGCCAAGAGGCATGCAGGGAGACCTCCATCAGCAGAAGCTGCACACAGTCTCCCTTTCCAAACAGCTATGCGACAGAAGAAAGCGGTTTGGTTCTTTTTGTTTTTTCCGAGTCAGCCTATAGTGAACAGACTGAAGACTTAACAAAGATGGCCAGCCAAGTGCAGGACTCCTGCATAAGGAGTCAATCCAGCGGTAAAGACAAGCATCTCAAGGAAGTGTCGCTGCTGCGTGAGAGATTAAGAAAGAGGCCTTCCCTGACCGGGAATCGAACCCGGGCCGCGGCGGTGAGAGCGCCGAATCCTAGCCACTAGACCACCAGGGAGAGATGAAAGAACATCCACATGAACGCTGAGGAGAAAAGTGACAGGATAAAAGCTGGCTGCTAATTTGTGCTGCGTGTTTTTTTCCAGAAAGTTGGAATCTCCCTTGAGAGCTTTGCATGTCTTCCAAATAGTCCAAATTCCTCCTTGGTCTTATGCCTGGTACACACCATGCAATTTCCCATTCGTGAAAGCACAGAGCTCTCTGATGAAGGTCTGGCAGGAAGGAGCAGTGGGAAGAGGAAGAGGGTAATAATGGGAAAGAGTGACATGAGTGACGGCAAAGCAATTCATCACGGCATGGATCGTTCGGGTGCCGCCGCGTGCTGTTCTCTGTGGAGTTGACTTATTTTACCGTCAGAAGGCTTGGGAGCCTTCATCTCTCCCTGGTGGTCTAGTGGCTAGGATTCGGCGCTCTCACCGCCGCGGCCCGGGTTCGATTCCCGGTCAGGGAAGGCCTCCTTCTTTTTTCTTGATCTCTCACGCAGCAGCGGCACTTCCTTGAGTCGCTTGTCTTAACCGCTGGATTGACTCCTTATGCAGGCTCCATTGCCTGCAACAGTAAGATGGTAAGAGCAGTAAAGCCTGGTACACACCATGCAATTTCCCATCAGATAGATGGGTCGAATAGATCATTTCTGGCAGGTCCGATCTGATTCCCGATCGTTTTTCTGATCGATTTGCATACAAGTGACCGGAATATCGATCAGAAAAACGATCGGAAATCCGATCGGATCTGTCAGAAATTATCTATTGACTCATCTATCTGATGGGAAATTGCATGGTGTGTAACAGGCATAAGACCAAAGAGGAAGGTGGACCATTTGGAAGACATGCAAGACTGCAAAGCTTTCAAGGGAGATTCCAACTTTCTGGAAAAAACATGCAGCACACATTATCAGCCAGGTTTCACCCCGTCATTTTTCTCCTCAGCGTTCATGTGTATGAAAAAGAAAATGTAAAAACCCCTTTAACTCAGATCCAGATCATGGAATCATCCCTAGGAGGCAGTGTGCGACTGCCAAGAGGCATGCAGGGAGACCTCCATCAGCAGAAGCTGCACACAGTCTCCCTTTCCAAACAGCTATGCGACAGAAGAAAGCGGTTTGGTTCTTTTTGTTTTTTCCGAGTCAGCCTATAGTGAACAGACTGAAGACTTAACAAAGATGGCCAGCCAAGTGCAGGACTCCTGCATAAGGAGTCAATCCAGCGGTAAAGACAAGCATCTCAAGGAAGTGTCGCTGCTGCGTGAGAGATTAAGAAAGAGGCCTTCCCTGACCAGGAATCGAACCCGGGCCGCAGCGGTGAGAGTGCCGAATCCTAGCCACTAGACCACCAGGGAGAGATGAAAGAACATCCACATGAACGCTGAGGAGAAAAGTGACAGGATGAAAGCTGGCTGCTAATTTGTGCTGCGTGTTTTTTTCCAGAAAGTTGGAATCTCCCTTGAGAGCTTTGCATGTCTTCCAAATAGTCCAACTTCCTCCTTGGTCTTATGCCTGGTACACACCATGCAATTTCCCATTCGTGAAAGCACAGAGCTCTCTGATGAAGGTCTGGCAGGAAGGAGCAGTGGGAAGAGGAAGAGGGTAATAATGGGAAAGAGTGACATGAGTGACGGCAAAGCAATTCATCACGGCATGGATCGTTCGGGTGCCGCCGCGTGCTGTTCTCTGTGGAGTTGACTTATTTCACCGTCAGAAGGCTTGGGAGCCTTCATCTCTCCCTGGTGGTCTAGTGGCTAGGATTCGGTGCTCTCACCGCCGCGGCCCGGGTTCGATTCCCGGTCAGGGAAGGCCTCCTTCTTTTTTCTTGATCTCTCACGCAGCAGTGGAACTTCCTTGAGTCGCTTGTCTTAACCGCTGGATTGACTCCTTATGCAGGCTCCATTGCCTGCAACAGTAAGATGGTAAGAGCAGTAAAGCCTGGTACACACCATGCAATTTCCCATCAGATAGATGGGTCGAATAGATCATTTCTGGCAGGTCCGATCTGATTCCCGATCGTTTTTCTGATCGATTTGCATACAAGTGACCGGAATATCGATCAGAAAAACGATCGGAAATCCGATCGGATCTGTCAGAAATTATCTATTGACTCATCTATCTGATGGGAAATTGCATGGTGTGTAACAGGCATAAGACCAAAGAGGAAGGTGGACCATTTGGAAGACATGCAAGACTGCAAAGCTTTCAAGGGAGATTCCAACTTTCTGGAAAAAACATGCAGCACACATTATCAGCCAGGTTTCACCCCGTCATTTTTCTCCTCAGCGTTCATGTGTATGAAAAAGAAAATGTAAAAACCCCTTTAACTCAGATCCAGATCATGGAATCATCCCTAGGAGGCAGTGTGCGACTGCCAAGAGGCATGCAGGGAGACCTCCATCAGCAGAAGCTGCACACAGTCTCCCTTTCCAAACAGCTATGCGACAGAAGAAAGCGGTTTGGTTCTTTTTGTTTTTTCCGAGTCAGCCTATAGTGAACAGACTGAAGACTTAACAAAGATGGCCAGCCAAGTGCAGGACTCCTGCATAAGGAGTCAATCCAGCGGTAAAGACAAGCATCTCAAGGAAGTGTCGCTGCTGCGTGAGAGATTAAGAAAGAGGCCTTCCCTGACCGGGAATCGAACCCGGGCCGCGGTGGTGAGAGCGCCGAATCCTAGCCACTAGACCACCAGGGAGAGATGAAAGAACATCCACATGAACGCTGAGGAGAAAAGTGACAGGATGAAAGCTGGCTGCTAATTTGTGCTGCGTGTTTTTTTCCAGAAAGTTGGAATCTCCCTTGAGAGCTTTGCATGTCTTCCAAATAGTCCAACTTGCTCCTTGGTCTTATGCCTGGTACACACCATGCAATTTCCCATTCGTGAAAGCACAGAGCTCTCTGATGAAGGTCTGGCAGGAAGGAGCAGTGGGAAGAGGAAGAGGGTAATAATGGGAAAGAGTGACATGAGTGACGGCAAAGCAATTCATCACGGCATGGATCGTTCGGGTGCCGCCGCGTGCTGTTCTCTGTGGAGTTGACTTATTTTACCGTCAGAAGGCTTGGGAGCCTTCATCTCTCCCTGGTGGTCTAGTGGCTAGGATTCGGCGCTCTCACCGCCGCGGCCCGGGTTCGATTCCCGGTCAGGGAAGGCCTCCTTCTTTTTTCTTGATCTCTCACGCAGCAGCGGCACTTCCTTGAGTCGCTTGTCTTAACCGCTGGATTGACTCCTTATGCAGGCTCCATTGCCTGCAACAGTAAGATGGTAAGAGCAGTAAAGCCTGGTACACACCATGCAATTTCCCATCAGATAGATGGGTCGAATAGATCATTTCTGGCAGGTCCGATCTGATTCCCGATCGTTTTTCTGATCGATTTGCATACAAGTGACCGGAATATCGATCAGAAAAACGATCGGAAATCCGATCGGATCTGTCAGAAATTATCTATTGACTCATCTATCTGATGGGAAATTGCATGGTGTGTAACAGGCATAAGACCAAAGAGGAAGGTGGACCATTTGGAAGACATGCAAGACTGCAAAGCTTTCAAGGGAGATTCCAACTTTCTGGAAAAAACATGCAGCACACATTATCAGCCAGGTTTCACCCCGTCATTTTTCTCCTCAGCGTTCATGTGTATGAAAAAGAAAATGTAAAAACCCCTTTAACTCAGATCCAGATCATGGAATCATCCCTAGGAGGCAGTGTGCGACTGCCAAGAGGCATGCAGGGAGACCTCCATCAGCAGAAGCTGCACACAGTCTCCCTTTCCAAACAGCTATGCGACAGAAGAAAGCGGTTTGGTTCTTTTTGTTTTTTCCGAGTCAGCCTATAGTGAACAGACTGAAGACTTAACAAAGATGGCCAGCCAAGTGCAGGACTCCTGCATAAGGAGTCAATCCAGCGGTAAAGACAAGCATCTCAAGGAAGTGTCGCTGCTGCGTGAGAGATTAAGAAAGAGGCCTTCCCTGACCAGGAATCGAACCCGGGCCGCGGCGGTGAGAGTGCCGAATCCTAGCCACTAGACCACCAGGGAGAGATGAAAGAACATCCACATGAACGCTGAGGAGAAAAGTGACAGGATGAAAGCTGGCTGCTAATTTGTGCTGCGTGTTTTTTTCCAGAAAGTTGGAATCTCCCTTGAGAGCTTTGCATGTCTTCCAAATAGTCTAACTTCCTCCTTGGTCTTATGCCTGGTACACACCATGCAATTTCCCATTCGTGAAAGCACAGAGCTCTCTGATGAAGGTCTGGCAGGAAGGAGCAGTGGGAAGAGGAAGAGGGTAATAATGGGAAAGAGTGACATGAGTGACGGCAAAGCAATTCATCACGGCATGGATCGTTCGGGTGCCGCCGCGTGCTGTTCTCTGTGGAGTTGACTTATTTCACCGTCAAAAGGCTTGGGAGCCTTCATCTCTCCCTGGTGGTCTAGTGGCTAGGATTCGGCGCTCTCACCGCCGCGGCCCGGGTTCGATTCCCGGTCAGGGAAGGCCTCCTTCTTTTTTCTTGATCTCTCACGCAGCAGTGGAACTTCCTTGAGTCGCTTGTCTTAACCGCTGGATTGACTCCTTATGCAGGCTCCATTGCCTGCAACAGTAAGATGGTAAGAGCAGTAAAGCCTGGTACACACCATGCAATTTCCCATCAGATAGATGGGTCGAATAGATCATTTCTGGCAGGTCCGATCTGATTCCCGATCGTTTTTCTGATCGATTTGCATACAAGTGACCGGAATATCGATCAGAAAAACGATCGGAAATCCGATCGGATCTGTCAGAAATTATCTATTGACTCATCTATCTGATGGGAAATTGCATGGTGTGTAACAGGCATAAGACCAAAGAGGAAGGTGGACCATTTGGAAGACATGCAAGACTGCAAAGCTTTCAAGGGAGATTCCAACTTTCTGGAAAAAACATGCAGCACACATTATCAGCCAGGTTTCACCCCGTCATTTTTCTCCTCAGCGTTCATGTGTATGAAAAAGAAAATGTAAAAACCCCTTTAACTCAGATCCAGATCATGGAATCATCCCTAGGAGGCAGTGTGCGACTGCCAAGAGGCATGCAGGGAGACCTCCATCAGCAGAAGCTGCACACAGTCTCCCTTTCCAAACAGCTATGCGACAGAAGAAAGCGGTTTGGTTCTTTTTGTTTTTTCCGAGTCAGCCTATAGTGAACAGACTGAAGACTTAACAAAGATGGCCAGCCAAGTGCAGGACTCCTGCATAAGGAGTCAATCCAGCGGTAAAGACAAGCATCTCAAGGAAGTGTTGCTGCTGCGTGAGAGATTAAGAAAGAGGCCTTCCCTGACCGGGAATCGAACCCGGGCCGCGGCAGTGAGAGCGCCGAATCCTAGCCACTAGACCACCAGGGAGAGATGAAAGAACATCCACATGAACGCTGAGGAGAAAAGTGACAGGATGAAAGCTGGCTGCTAATTTGTGCTGCGTGTTTTTTTCCAGAAAGTTGGAATCTCCCTTGAGAGCTTTGCATGTCTTCCAAATAGTCCAACTTCCTCCTTGGTCTTATGCCTGGTACACACCATGCAATTTCCCATTCGTGAAAGCACAGAGCTCTCTGATGAAGGTCTGGCAGGAAGGAGCAGTGGGAAGAGGAAGAGGGTAATAATGGGAAAGAGTGACATGAGTGACGGCAAAGCAATTCATCACGGCATGGATCGTTCGGGTGCCGCCGCGTGCTGTTCTCTGTGGAGTTGACTTATTTTACCGTCAGAAGGCTTGGGAGCCTTCATCTCTCCCTGGTGGTCTAGTGGCTAGGATTCGGCGCTCTCACCGCCGCGGCCCGGGTTCGATTCCCGGTCAGGGAAGGCCTCCTTCTTTTTTCTTGATCTCTCACGCAGCAGCGGCACTTCCTTGAGTCGCTTGTCTTAACCGCTGGATTGACTCCTTATGCAGGCTCCATTGCCTGCAACAGTAAGATGGTAAGAGCAGTAAAGCCTGGTACACACCATGCAATTTCCCATCAGATAGATGGGTCGAATAGATCATTTCTGGCAGGTCCGATCTGATTCCCGATCGTTTTTCTGATCGATTTGCATACAAGTGACCGGAATATCGATCAGAAAAACGATCGGAAATCCGATCGGATCTGTCAGAAATTATCTATTGACTCATCTATCTGATGGGAAATTGCATGGTGTGTAACAGGCATAAGACCAAAGAGGAAGGTGGACCATTTGGAAGACATGCAAGACTGCAAAGCTTTCAAGGGAGATTCCAACTTTCTGGAAAAAACATGCAGCACACATTATCAGCCAGGTTTCACCCCGTCATTTTTCTCCTCAGCGTTCATGTGTATGAAAAAGAAAATGTAAAAACCCCTTTAACTCAGATCCAGATCATGGAATCATCCCTAGGAGGCAGTGTGCGACTGCCAAGAGGCATGCAGGGAGACCTCCATCAGCAGAAGCTGCACACAGTCTCCCTTTCCAAACAGCTATGCGACAGAAGAAAGCGGTTTGGTTCTTTTTGTTTTTTCCGAGTCAGCCTATAGTGAACAGACTGAAGACTTAACAAAGATGGCCAGCCAAGTGCAGGACTCCTGCATAAGGAGTCAATCCAGCGGTAAAGACAAGCATCTCAAGGAAGTGTCGCTGCTGCGTGAGAGATTAAGAAAGAGGCCTTCCCTGACCGGGAATCGAACCCGGGCCACGGCGGTGAGAGCGCCGAATCCTAGCCACTAGACCACCAGGGAGAGATGAAAGAACATCCACATGAACGCTGAGGAGAAAAGTGACAGGATGAAAGCTGGCTGCTAATTTGTGCTGCGTGTTTTTTTCCAGAAAGTTGGAATCTCCCTTGAGAGCTTTGCATGTCTTCCAAATAGTCCAACTTCCTCCTTGGTCTTATGCCTGGTACACACCATGCAATTTCCCATTCGTGAAAGCACAGAGCTCTCTGATGAAGGTCTGGCAGGAAGGAGCAGTGGGAAGAGGAAGAGGGTAATAATGGGAAAGAGTGACATGAGTGACAGCAAAGCAATTCATCATGGCATGGATCGTTCGGGTGCCGCCGCGTGCTGTTCTCTGTAGAGTTGACTTATTTTACCGTCAGAAGGCTTGGGAGCCTTCATCTCTCCCTGGTGGTCTAGTGGCTAGTATTCGGTGCTTTCACCGCCGCGGCCCGGGTTCGATTCCTGGTCAGGGAAGGCCTCCTTCTTTTTTCTTGATCTCTCACGCAGCAGCGGCACTTCCTTGAGTCGCTTGTCTTAACCGCTGGATTGACTCCTTATGCAGGCTCCATTGCCTGCAACAGTAAGATGGTAAGAGCAGTAAAGCCTGGTACACACCATGCAATTTCCCATCAGATAGATGGGTCGAATAGATCATTTCTGGCAGGTCCGATCTGATTCCCGATCGGTTTACTGATCGATTTGCATACAAGGGACCGGAATATCGATCAGAAAAACGATCGGAAATCCGATCGGATCTGTCAGAAATTATCTATTGACTCATCTATCTGATGGGAAATTGCATGGTGTGTAACAGGCATAAGACCAAAGAGGAAGGTGGACCATTTGGAAGACATGCAAGACTGCAAAGCTTTCAAGGGAGATTCCAACTTTCTGGAAAAAACATGCAGCACACATTATCAGCCAGGTTTCACCCCGTCATTTTTCTCCTCAGCGTTCATGTGTATGAAAAAGAAAATGTAAAAACCCCTTTAACTCAGATCCAGATCATGGAATCATCCCTAGGAGGCAGTGTGCGACTGCCAAGAGGCATGCAGGGAGACCTCCATCAGCAGAAGCTGCACACAGTCTCCCTTTCCAAACAGCTATGCGACAGAAGAAAGCGGTTTGGTTCTTTTTGTTTTTTCCGAGTCAGCCTATAGTGAACAGACTGAAGACTTAACAAAGATGGCCAGCCAAGTGCAGGACTCCTGCATAAGGAGTCAATCCAGCGGTAAAGACAAGCATCTCAAGGAAGTGTCGCTGCTGCGTGAGAGATTAAGAAAGAGGCCTTCCCTGACCGGGAATCGAACCCAGGCCGCGGCGGTGAGAGCGCCGAATCCTAGCCACTAGACCACCAGGGAGAGATGAAAGAACATCCACATAAACGCTGAGGAGAAAAGTGACAGGATGAAAGCTGGCTGCTAATTTGTGCTGCGTGTTTTTTTCCAGAAAGTTGGAATCTCCCTTGAGAGCTTTGCATGTCTTCCAAATAGTCCAACTTCCTCCTTGGTCTTATGCCTGGTACACACCATGCAATTTCCCATTCGTGAAAGCACAGAGCTCTCTGATGAAGGTCTGGCAGGAAGGAGCAGTGGGAAGAGGAAGAGGGTAATAATGGGAAAGAGTGACATGAGTGACGGCAAAGCAATTCATCACGGCATGGATCGTTTGGGTGCCGCCGCGTGCTGTTCTCTGTGGAGTTGACTTATTTTACCGTCAGAAGGCTTGGGAGCCTTCATCTCTCCCTGGTGGTCTAGTGGCTAGGATTCGGCGCTCTCACCGCCGCGGCCCGGGTTCGATTCCCGGTCAGGGAAGGCCTCCTTCTTTTTTCTTGATCTCTCACGCAGCAGCGGCACTTCCTTGAGTCGCTTGTCTTAACCGCTGGATTGACTCCTTATGCAGGCTCCATTGCCTGCAACAGTAAGATGGTAAGAGCAGTAAAGCCTGGTACACACCATGCAATTTCCCATCAGATAGATGGGTCGAATAGATCATTTCTGGCAGGTCCGATCTGATTCCCGATCGTTTTTCTGATCGATTTGCATACAAGTGACCGGAATATCGATCAGAAAAACGATCGGAAATCCGATCGGATCTGTCAGAAATTATCTATTGACTCATCTATCTGATGGGAAATTGCATGGTGTGTAACAGGCATAAGACCAAAGAGGAAGGTGGACCATTTGGAAGACATGCAAGACTGCAAAGCTTTCAAGGGAGATTCCAACTTTCTGGAAAAAACATGCAGCACACATTATCAGCCAGGTTTCACCCCGTCATTTTTCTCCTCAGCGTTCATGTGTATGAAAAAGAAAATGTAAAAACCCCTTTAACTCAGATCCAGATCATGGAATCATCCCTAGGAGGCAGTGTGCGACTGCCAAGAGGCATGCAGGGAGACCTCCATCAGCAGAAGCTGCACACAGTCTCCCTTTCCAAACAGCTATGCGACAGAAGAAAGCGGTTTGGTTCTTTTTGTTTTTTCCGAGTCAGCCTATAGTGAACAGACTGAAGACTTAACAAAGATGGCCAGCCAAGTGCAGGACTCCTGCATAAGGAGTCAATCCAGCGGTAAAGACAAGCATCTCAAGGAAGTGTCGCTGCTGCGTGAGAGATTAAGAAAGAGGCCTTCCCTGACCGGGAATCGAACCCGGGCCGCGGTGGTGAGAGCGCCGAATCCTAGCCACTAGACCACGAGGGAGAGATGAAAGAACATCCACATGAACGCTGAGGAGAAAAGTGACAGGATGAAAGCTGGCTGCTAATTTGTGCTGCGTGTTTTTTTCCAGAAAGTTGGAATCTCCCTTGAGAGCTTTGCATGTCTTCCAAATAGTCCAACTTGCTCCTTGGTCTTATGCCTGGTACACACCATGCAATTTCCCATTCGTGAAAGCACAGAGCTCTCTGATGAAGGTCTGGCAGGAAGGAGCAGTGGGAAGAGGAAGAGGGTAATAATGGGAAAGAGTGACATGAGTGACGGCAAAGCAATTCATCACGGCATGGATCGTTCGGGTGCCGCCGCGTGCTGTTCTCTGTGGAGTTGACTTATTTTACCGTCAGAAGGCTTGGGAGCCTTCATCTCTCCCTGGTGGTCTAGTGGCTAGGATTCGGCGCTCTCACCGCCGCGGCCCGGGTTCGATTCCCGGTCAGGGAAGGCCTCCTTCTTTTTTCTTGATCTCTCACGCAGCAGCGGCACTTCCTTGAGTCGCTTGTCTTAACCGCTGGATTGACTCCTTATGCAGGCTCCATTGCCTGCAACAGTAAGATGGTAAGAGCAGTAAAGCCTGGTACACACCATGCAATTTCCCATCAGATAGATGGGTCGAATAGATCATTTCTGGCAGGTCCGATCTGATTCCCGATCGTTTTTCTGATCGATTTGCATACAAGTGACCGGAATATCGATCAGAAAAACGATCGGAAATCCGATCGGATCTGTCAGAAATTATCTATTGACTCATCTATCTGATGGGAAATTGCATGGTGTGTAACAGGCATAAGACCAAAGAGGAAGGTGGACCATTTGGAAGACATGCAAGACTGCAAAGCTTTCAAGGGAGATTCCAACTTTCTGGAAAAAACATGCAGCACACATTATCAGCCAGGTTTCACCCCGTCATTTTTCTCCTCAGCGTTCATGTGTATGAAAAAGAAAATGTAAAAACCCCTTTAACTCAGATCCAGATCATGGAATCATCCCTAGGAGGCAGTGTGCGACTGCCAAGAGGCATGCAGGGAGACCTCCATCAGCAGAAGCTGCACACAGTCTCCCTTTCCAAACAGCTATGCGACAGAAGAAAGCGGTTTGGTTCTTTTTGTTTTTTCCGAGTCAGCCTATAGTGAACAGACTGAAGACTTAACAAAGATGGCCAGCCAAGTGCAGGACTCCTGCATAAGGAGTCAATCCAGCGGTAAAGACAAGCATCTCAAGGAAGTGTCGCTGCTGCGTGAGAGATTAAGAAAGAGGCCTTCCCTGACCAGGAATCGAACCCGGGCCGCGGCGGTGAGAGTGCCGAATCCTAGCCACTAGACCACCAGGGAGAGATGAATGAACATCCACATGAACGCTGAGGAGAAAAGTGACAGGATGAAAGCTGGCTGCTAATTTGTGCTGCGTGTTTTTTTCCAGAAAGTTGGAATCTCCCTTGAGAGCTTTGCATGTCTTCCAAATAGTCTAACTTCCTCCTTGGTCTTATGCCTGGTACACACCATGCAATTTCCCATTCGTGAAAGCACAGAGCTCTCTGATGAAGGTCTGGCAGGAAGGAGCAGTGGGAAGAGGAAGAGGGTAATAATGGGAAAGAGTGACATGAGTGACGGCAAAGCAATTCATCACGGCATGGATCGTTCGGGTGCCGCCGCGTGCTGTTCTCTGTGGAGTTGACTTATTTCACCGTCAAAAGGCTTGGGAGCCTTCATCTCTCCCTGGTGGTCTAGTGGCTAGGATTCGGCGCTCTCACCGCCGCGGCCCGGGTTCGATTCCCGGTCAGGGAAGGCCTCCTTCTTTTTTCTTGATCTCTCACGCAGCAGTGGAACTTCCTTGAGTCGCTTGTCTTAACCGCTGGATTGACTCCTTATGCAGGCTCCATTGCCTGCAACAGTAAGATGGTAAGAGCAGTAAAGCCTGGTACACACCATGCAATTTCCCATCAGATAGATGGGTCGAATAGATCATTTCTGGCAGGTCCGATCTGATTCCCGATCGTTTTTCTGATCGATTTGCATACAAGTGACCGGAATATCGATCAGAAAAACGATCGGAAATCCGATCGGATCTGTCAGAAATTATCTATTGACTCATCTATCTGATGGGAAATTGCATGGTGTGTAACAGGCATAAGACCAAAGAGGAAGGTGGACCATTTGGAAGACATGCAAGACTGCAAAGCTTTCAAGGGAGATTCCAACTTTCTGGAAAAAACATGCAGCACACATTATCAGCCAGGTTTCACCCCGTCATTTTTCTCCTCAGCGTTCATGTGTATGAAAAAGAAAATGTAAAAACCCCTTTAACTCAGATCCAGATCATGGAATCATCCCTAGGAGGCAGTGTGCGACTGCCAAGAGGCATGCAGGGAGACCTCCATCAGCAGAAGCTGCACACAGTCTCCCTTTCCAAACAGCTATGCGACAGAAGAAAGCGGTTTGGTTCTTTTTGTTTTTTCCGAGTCAGCCTATAGTGAACAGACTGAAGACTTAACAAAGATGGCCAGCCAAGTGCAGGACTCCTGCATAAGGAGTCAATCCAGCGGTAAAGACAAGCATCTCAAGGAAGTGTTGCTGCTGCGTGAGAGATTAAGAAAGAGGCCTTCCCTGACCGGGAATCGAACCCGGGCCGCGGCAGTGAGAGCGCCGAATCCTAGCCACTAGACCACCAGGGAGAGATGAAAGAACATCCACATGAACGCTGAGGAGAAAAGTGACAGGATGAAAGCTGGCTGCTAATTTGTGCTGCGTGTTTTTTTCCAGAAAGTTGGAATCTCCCTTGAGAGCTTTGCATGTCTTCCAAATAGTCCAACTTCCTCCTTGGTCTTATGCCTGGTACACACCATGCAATTTCCCATTCGTGAAAGCACAGAGCTCTCTGATGAAGGTCGGGCAGGAAGGAGCAGTGGGAAGAGGAAGAGGGTAATAATGGGAAAGAGTGACATGAGTGACGGCAAAGCAATTCATCACGGCATGGATCGTTCGGGTGCCGCCGCGTGCTGTTCTCTGTGGAGTTGACTTATTTTACCGTCAGAAGGCTTGGGAGCCTTCATCTCTCCCTGGTGGTCTAGTGGCTAGGATTCGGCGCTCTCACCGCCGCGGCCCGGGTTCGATTCCCGGTCAGGGAAGGCCTCCTTCTTTTTTCTTGATCTCTCACGCAGCAGCGGCACTTCCTTGAGTCGCTTGTCTTAACCGCTGGATTGACTCCTTATGCAGGCTCCATTGCCTGCAACAGTAAGATGGTAAGAGCAGTAAAGCCTGGTACACACCATGCAATTTCCCATCAGATAGATGGGTCGAATAGATCATTTCTGGCAGGTCCGATCTGATTCCCGATCGTTTTTCT
This sequence comes from Hyperolius riggenbachi, assembly GCF_040937935.1. Classification (NCBI taxonomy): domain Eukaryota; kingdom Metazoa; phylum Chordata; class Amphibia; order Anura; family Hyperoliidae; genus Hyperolius; species Hyperolius riggenbachi. Next base: position 26,848,062 of record NC_090653.1, on the reverse strand, counting down.
GATCGATTTGCATACAAGTGACCGGAATATCGATCAGAAAAACGATCGGAAATCCGATCGGATCTGTCAGAAATTATCTATTGACTCATCTATCTGATGGGAAATTGCATGGTGTGTAACAGGCATAAGACCAAAGAGGAAGGTGGACCATTTGGAAGACATGCAAGACTGCAAAGCTTTCAAGGGAGATTCCAACTTTCTGGAAAAAACATGCAGCACACATTATCAGCCAGGTTTCACCCCGTCATTTTTCTCCTCAGCGTTCATGTGTATGAAAAAGAAAATGTAAAAACCCCTTTAACTCAGATCCAGATCATGGAATCATCCCTAGGAGGCAGTGTGCGACTGCCAAGAGGCATGCAGGGAGACCTCCATCAGCAGAAGCTGCACACAGTCTCCCTTTCCAAACAGCTATGCGACAGAAGAAAGCGGTTTGGTTCTTTTTGTTTTTTCCGAGTCAGCCTATAGTGAACAGACTGAAGACTTAACAAAGATGGCCAGCCAAGTGCAGGACTCCTGCATAAGGAGTCAATCCAGCGGTAAAGACAAGCATCTCAAGGAAGTGTCGCTGCTGCGTGAGAGATTAAGAAAGAGGCCTTCCCTGACCGGGAATCGAACCCGGGCCACGGCGGTGAGAGCGCCGAATCCTAGCCACTAGACCACCAGGGAGAGATGAAAGAACATCCACATGAACGCTGAGGAGAAAAGTGACAGGATGAAAGCTGGCTGCTAATTTGTGCTGCGTGTTTTTTTCCAGAAAGTTGGAATCTCCCTTGAGAGCTTTGCATGTCTTCCAAATAGTCCAACTTCCTCCTTGGTCTTATGCCTGGTACACACCATGCAATTTCCCATTCGTGAAAGCACAGAGCTCTCTGATGAAGGTCTGGCAGGAAGGAGCAGTGGGAAGAGGAAGAGGGTAATAATGGGAAAGAGTGACATGAGTGACAGCAAAGCAATTCATCATGGCATGGATCGTTCGGGTGCCGCCGCGTGCTGTTCTCTGTAGAGTTGACTTATTTTACCGTCAGAAGGCTTGGGAGCCTTCATCTCTCCCTGGTGGTCTAGTGGCTAGTATTCGGTGCTTTCACCGCCGCGGCCCGGGTTCGATTCCCGGTCAGGGAAGGCCTCCTTCTTTTTTCTTGATCTCTCACGCAGCAGCGGCACTTCCTTGAGTCGCTTGTCTTAACCGCTGGATTGACTCCTTATGCAGGCTCCATTGCCTGCAACAGTAAGATGGTAAGAGCAGTAAAGCCTGGTACACACCATGCAATTTCCCATCAGATAGATGGGTCGAATAGATCATTTCTGGCAGGTCCGATCTGATTCCCGATCGGTTTACTGATCGATTTGCATACAAGGGACCGGAATATCGATCAGAAAAACGATCGGAAATCCGATCGGATCTGTCAGAAATTATCTATTGACTCATCTATCTGATGGGAAATTGCATGGTGTGTAACAGGCATAAGACCAAAGAGGAAGGTGGACCATTTGGAAGACATGCAAGACTGCAAAGCTTTCAAGGGAGATTCCAACTTTCTGGAAAAAACATGCAGCACACATTATCAGCCAGGTTTCACCCCGTCATTTTTCTCCTCAGCGTTCATGTGTATGAAAAAGAAAATGTAAAAACCCCTTTAACTCAGATCCAGATCATGGAATCATCCCTAGGAGGCAGTGTGCGACTGCCAAGAGGCATGCAGGGAGACCTCCATCAGCAGAAGCTGCACACAGTCTCCCTTTCCAAACAGCTATGCGACAGAAGAAAGCGGTTTGGTTCTTTTTGTTTTTTCCGAGTCAGCCTATAGTGAACAGACTGAAGACTTAACAAAGATGGCCAGCCAAGTGCAGGACTCCTGCATAAGGAGTCAATCCAGCGGTAAAGACAAGCATCTCAAGGAAGTGTCGCTGCTGCGTGAGAGATTAAGAAAGAGGCCTTCCCTGACCGGGAATCGAACCCAGGCCACGGCGGTGAGAGCGCCGAATCCTAGCCACTAGACCACCAGGGAGAGATGAAAGAACATCCACATAAACGCTGAGGAGAAAAGTGACAGGATGAAAGCTGGCTGCTAATTTGTGCTGCGTGTTTTTTTCCAGAAAGTTGGAATCTCCCTTGAGAGCTTTGCATGTCTTCCAAATAGTCCAACTTCCTCCTTGGTCTTATGCCTGGTACACACCATGCAATTTCCCATTCGTGAAAGCACAGAGCTCTCTGATGAAGGTCTGGCAGGAAGGAGCAGTGGGAAGAGGAAGAGGGTAATAATGGGAAAGAGTGACATGAGTGACGGCAAAGCAATTCATCACGGCATGGATCGTTCGGGTGCCGCCGCGTGCTGTTCTCTGTGGAGTTGACTTATTTTACCGTCAGAAGGCTTGGGAGCCTTCATCTCTCCCTGGTGGTCTAGTGGCTAGGATTCGGCGCTCTCACCGCCGCGGCCCGGGTTCGATTCCCGGTCAGGGAAGGCCTCCTTCTTTTTTCTTGATCTCTCACGCAGCAGCGGCACTTCCTTGAGTCGCTTGTCTTAACCGCTGGATTGACTCCTTATGCAGGCTCCATTGCCTGCAACAGTAAGATGGTAAGAGCAGTAAAGCCTGGTACACACCATGCAATTTCCCATCAGATAGATGGGTCGAATAGATCATTTCTGGCAGGTCCGATCTGATTCCCGATCGTTTTTCTGATCGATTTGCATACAAGTGACCGGAATATCGATCAGAAAAACGATCGGAAATCCGATCGGATCTGTCAGAAATTATCTATTGACTCATCTATCTGATGGGAAATTGCATGGTGTGTAACAGGCATAAGACCAAAGAGGAAGGTGGACCATTTGGAAGACATGCAAGACTGCAAAGCTTTCAAGGGAGATTCCAACTTTCTGGAAAAAACATGCAGCACACATTATCAGCCAGGTTTCACCCCGTCATTTTTCTCCTCAGCGTTCATGTGTATGAAAAAGAAAATGTAAAAACCCCTTTAACTCAGATCCAGATCATGGAATCATCCCTAGGAGGCAGTGTGCGACTGCCAAGAGGCATGCAGGGAGACCTCCATCAGCAGAAGCTGCACACAGTCTCCCTTTCCAAACAGCTATGCGACAGAAGAAAGCGGTTTGGTTCTTTTTGTTTTTTCCGAGTCAGCCTATAGTGAACAGACTGAAGACTTAACAAAGATGGCCAGCCAAGTGCAGGACTCCTGCATAAGGAGTCAATCCAGCGGTAAAGACAAGCATCTCAAGGAAGTGTCGCTGCTGCGTGAGAGATTAAGAAAGAGGCCTTCCCTGACCGGGAATCGAACCCGGGCCACGGCGGTGAGAGCGCCGAATCCTAGCCACTAGACCACCAGGGAGAGATGAAAGAACATCCACATGAACGCTGAGGAGAAAAGTGACAGGATGAAAGCTGGCTGCTAATTTGTGCTGCGTGTTTTTTTCCAGAAAGTTGGAATCTCCCTTGAGAGCTTTGCATGTCTTCCAAATAGTCCAACTTCCTCCTTGGTCTTATGCCTGGTACACACCATGCAATTTCCCATTCGTGAAAGCACAGAGCTCTCTGATGAAGGTCTGGCAGGAAGGAGCAGTGGGAAGAGGAAGAGGGTAATAATGGGAAAGAGTGACATGAGTGACAGCAAAGCAATTCATCATGGCATGGATCGTTCGGGTGCCGCCGCGTGCTGTTCTCTGTAGAGTTGACTTATTTTACCGTCAGAAGGCTTGGGAGCCTTCATCTCTCCCTGGTGGTCTAGTGGCTAGTATTCGGTGCTTTCACCGCCGCGGCCCGGGTTCGATTCCCGGTCAGGGAAGGCCTCCTTCTTTTTTCTTGATCTCTCACGCAGCAGCGGCACTTCCTTGAGTCGCTTGTCTTAACCGCTGGATTGACTCCTTATGCAGGCTCCATTGCCTGCAACAGTAAGATGGTAAGAGCAGTAAAGCCTGGTACACACCATGCAATTTCCCATCAGATAGATGGGTCGAATAGATCATTTCTGGCAGGTCCGATCTGATTCCCGATCGGTTTACTGATCGATTTGCATACAAGGGACCGGAATATCGATCAGAAAAACGATCGGAAATCCGATCGGATCTGTCAGAAATTATCTATTGACTCATCTATCTGATGGGAAATTGCATGGTGTGTAACAGGCATAAGACCAAAGAGGAAGGTGGACCATTTGGAAGACATGCAAGACTGCAAAGCTTTCAAGGGAGATTCCAACTTTCTGGAAAAAACATGCAGCACACATTATCAGCCAGGTTTCACCCCGTCATTTTTCTCCTCAGCGTTCATGTGTATGAAAAAGAAAATGTAAAAACCCCTTTAACTCAGATCCAGATCATGGAATCATCCCTAGGAGGCAGTGTGCGACTGCCAAGAGGCATGCAGGGAGACCTCCATCAGCAGAAGCTGCACACAGTCTCCCTTTCCAAACAGCTATGCGACAGAAGAAAGCGGTTTGGTTCTTTTTGTTTTTTCCGAGTCAGCCTATAGTGAACAGACTGAAGACTTAACAAAGATGGCCAGCCAAGTGCAGGACTCCTGCATAAGGAGTCAATCCAGCGGTAAAGACAAGCATCTCAAGGAAGTGTCGCTGCTGCGTGAGAGATTAAGAAAGAGGCCTTCCCTGACCGGGAATCGAACCCGGGCCGCGGCGGTGAGAGCGCCGAATCCTAGCCACTAGACCACCAGGGAGAGATGAAAGAACATCCACATGAACGCTGAGGAGAAAAGTGACAGGATGAAAGCTGGCTGCTAATTTGTGCTGCGTGTTTTTTTCCAGAAAGTTGGAATCTCCCTTGAGAGCTTTGCATGTCTTCCAAATAGTCCAACTTCCTCCTTGGTCTTATGCCTGGTACACACCATGCAATTTCCCATTCGTGAAAGCACAGAGCTCTCTGATGAAGGTCTGGCAGGAAGGAGCAGTGGGAAGAGGAAGAGGGTAATAATGGGAAAGAGTGACATGAGTGACAGCAAAGCAATTCATCATGGCATGGATCGTTCGGGTGCCGCCGCGTGCTGTTCTCTGTGGAGTTGACTTATTTTACCGTCAGAAGGCTTGGGAGCCTTTATCTCTCCCTGGTGGTCTAGTGGCTAGGATTCGGTGCTCTCACCGCCGCGGCCTGGGTTCGATTCCTGGTCAGGGAAGGCCTCCTTCTTTTTTCTTGATCTCTCACGCAGCAGCGGCACTTCCTTGAGTCGCTTGTCTTAACCGCTGGATTGACTCCTTATGCAGGCTCCATTGCCTGCAACAGTAAGATGGTAAGAGCAGTAAAGCCTGGTACACACCATGCAATTTCCCATCAGATAGATGGGTCGAATAGATCATTTCTGGCAGGTCCGATCTGATTCCCGATCGGTTTTCTGATCGATTTGCATACAAGTGACCGGAATATCGATCAGAAAAACGATCGGAAATCCGATCGGATCTGTCAGAAATTATCTATTGACTCATCTATCTGATGGGAAATTGCATGGTGTGTAACAGGCATAAGACCAAAGAGGAAGGTGGACCATTTGGAAGACATGCAAGACTGCAAAGCTTTCAAGGGAGATTCCAACTTTCTGGAAAAAACATGCAGCACACATTATCAGCCAGGTTTCACCCCGTCATTTTTCTCCTCAGCGTTCATGTGTATGAAAAAGAAAATGTAAAAAACCCTTTAACTCAGATCCAGATCATGGAATCATCCCTAGGAGGCAGTGTGCGACTGCCAAGAGGCATGCAGGGAGACCTCCATCAGCAGAAGCTGCACACAGTCTCCCTTTCCAAACAGCTATGCGACAGAAGAAAGCGGTTTGGTTCTTTTTGTTTTTTCCGAGTCAGCCTATAGTGAACAGACTGAAGACTTAACAAAGATGGCCAGCCAAGTGCAGGACTCCTGCATAAGGAGTCAATCCAGCGGTAAAGACAAGCATCTCAAGGAAGTGTCGCTGCTGCGTGAGAGATTAAGAAAGAGGCCTTCCCTGACCGGGAATCGAACCCGGGCTGCGGCGGTGAGAGCGCCGAATCCTAGCCACTAGACCACCAGGGAGAGATGAAAGAACATCCACATGAACGCTGAGGAGAAAAGTGACAGGATGAAAGCTGGCTGCTAATTTGTGCTGCGTGTTTTTTTCCAGAAAGTTGGAATCTCCCTTGAGAGCTTTGCATGTCTTCCAAATAGTCCAACTTCCTCCTTGGTCTTATGCCTGGTACACACCATGCAATTTCCCATTCGTGAAAGCACAGAGCTCTCTGATGAAGGTCTGGCAGGAAGAAGCAGTGGGAAGAGGAAGAGGGTAATAATGGGAAAGAGTGACATGAGTGACGGCAAAGCAATTCATCACGGCATGGATCGTTCGGGTGCCGCCGCGTGCTGTTCTCTGTGGAGTTGACTTATTTTACCGTCAGAAGGCTTGGGAGCCTTCATCTCTCCCTGGTGGTCTAGTGGCTAGGATTCGGCGCTCTCACCGCCGCGGCCTGGGTTCGATTCCCGGTCAGGGAAGGCCTCCTTCTTTTTTCTTGATCTCTCATGCAGCAGCGGCACTTCCTTGAGTCGCTTGTCTTAACCGCTGGATTGACTCCTTATGCAGGCTCCATTGCCTGCAACAGTAAGATGGTAAGAGCAGTAAAGCCTGGTACACACCATGCAATTTCCCATCAGATAGATGGGTCGAATAGATCATTTCTGGCAGGTCCGATCTGATTCCTGATCGTTTTTCTGATCGATTTGCATACAAGTGACCGGAATATCGATCAGAAAAACGATCGGAAATCCGATCGGATCTGTCAGAAATTATCTATTGACTCATCTATCTGATGGGAAATTGCATGGTGTGTAACAGGCATAAGACCAAAGAGGAAGGTGGACCATTTGGAAGACATGCAAGACTGCAAAGCTTTCAAGGGAGATTCCAACTTTCTGGAAAAAACATGCAGCACACATTATCAGCCAGGTTTCACCCCGTCATTTTTCTCCTCAGCATTCATGTGTATGAAAAAGAAAATGTAAAAACCCCTTTAACTCAGATCCAGATCATGGAATCATCCCTAGGAGGCAGTGTGCGACTGCCAAGAGGCATGCAGGGAGACCTCCATCAGCAGAAGCTGCACACAGTCTCCCTTTCCAAACAGCTATGCGACAGAAGAAAGCGGTTTGGTTCTTTTTGTTTTTTCCGAGTCAGCCTATAGTGAACAGACTGAAGACTTAACAAAGATGGCCAGCCAAGTGCAGGACTCCTGCATAAGGAGTCAATCCAGCGGTAAAGACAAGCATCTCAAGGAAGTGTCGCTGCTGCGTGAGAGATTAAGAAAGAGGCCTTTCCTGACCGGGAATCGAACCCAAGCCACGGCGGTGAGAGCGCCGAATCCTAGCCACTAGACCACCAGGGAGAGATGAAAGAACATCCACATGAATGCTGAGGAGAAAAGTGACAGGATGAAAGCTGGCTGCTAATTTGTGCTGCGTGTTTTTTTCCAGAAAGTTGGAATCTCCCTTGAGAGCTTTGCATGTCTTCCAAATAGTCCAACTTCCTCCTTGGTCTTATGCCTGGTACACACCATGCAATTTCCCATTCGTGAAAGCACAGAGCTCTCTGATGAAGGTCTGGCAGGAAGGAGCAGTGGGAAGAGGAAGAGGGTAATAATGGGAAAGAGTGACATGAGTGACGGCAAAGCAATTCATCACGGCATGGATCGTTCGGGTGCCGCCGCGTGCTGTTCTCTGTGGAGTTGACTTATTTTACCGTCAGAAGGCTTGGGAGCCTTCATGTCTCCCTGGTGGTCTAGTGGCTAGGATTCGGCGCTCTCACCGCCGCGGCCCAGGTTCGATTCCTGGTCAGGGAAGGCCTCCTTCTTTTTTCTTGATCTCTCACGCAGCAGCGGCACTTCCTTGAGTCGCTTGTCTTAACCGCTGGATTGACTCCTTATGCAGGCTCCATTGCCTGCAACAGTAAGATGGTAAGAGCAGTAAAGCCTGGTACACACCATGCAATTTCCCATCAGATAGATGGGTCGAATAGATCATTTCTGGCAGGTCCGATCTGATTCCCGATCGTTTTTCTGATCGATTTGCATACAAGTGACCGGAATATCGATCAGAAAAACGATCGGAAATCCGATCGGATCTGTCAGAAATTATCTATTGACTCATCTATCTGATGGGAAATTGCATGGTGTGTAACAGGCATAAGACCAAAGAGGAAGGTGGACCATTTGGAAGACATGCAAGACTGCAAAGCTTTCAAGGGAGATTCCAACTTTCTGGAAAAAACATGCAGCACACATTATCAGCCAGGTTTCACCCCGTCATTTTTCTCCTCAGCGTTCATGTGTATGAAAAAGAAAATGTAAAAACCCCTTTAACTCAGATCCAGATCATGGAATCATCCCTAGGAGGCAGTGTGCGACTGCCAAGAGGCATGCAGGGAGACCTCCATCAGCAGAAGCTGCACACAGTCTCCCTTTCCAAACAGCTATGCGACAGAAGAAAGCGGTTTGGTTCTTTTTGTTTTTTCCGAGTCAGCCTATAGTGAACAGACTGAAGACTTAACAAAGATGGCCAGCCAAGTGCAGGACTCCTGCATAAGGAGTCAATCCAGCGGTAAAGACAAGCATCTCAAGGAAGTGTCGCTGCTGCGTGAGAGATTAAGAAAGAGGCCTTCCCTGACCGGGAATCGAACCCGGGCCGCGGCGGTGAGAGCGCCAAATCCTAGCCACTAGACCACCAGGGAGAGATGAAAGAACATCCACATGAACGCTGAGGAGAAAAGTGACAGGATGAAAGCTGGCTGCTAATTTGTGCTGCGTGTTTTTTTCCAGAAAGTTGGAATCTCCCTTGAGAGCTTTGCATGTCTTCCAAATAGTCCAACTTCCTCCTTGGTCTTATGCCTGGTACACACCATGCAATTTCCCATTCGTGAAAGCACAGAGCTCTCTGATGAAGGTCTGGCAGGAAGGAGCAGTGGGAAGAGGGTAATAATGGGAAAGAGTGACATGAGTGACGGCAAAGCAATTCATCACGGCATAGATCGTTCGGGTGCCGCCGCGTGCTGTTCTCTGTGGAGTTGACTTATTTTACCGTCAGAAGGCTTGGGAGCCTTCATCTCTCCCTGGTGGTCTAGTGGCTAGGATTCGGCTCTCTCACCGCCGCGGCCCGGGTTCGATTCCCGGTCAGGGAAGGCCTCCTTCTTTTTTCTTGATCTCTCACGCAGCAGCGGCACTTCCTTGAGTCGCTTGTCTTAACCGCTGGATTGACTCCTTATGCAGGCTCCATTGCCTGCAACAGTAAGATGGTAAGAGCAGTAAAGCCTGGTACACACCATGCAATTTCCCATCAGATAGATGGGTCGAATAGATCATTTCTGGCAGGTCCGATCTGATTCCCGATCGGTTTTCTGATCGATTTGCATACAAGTGACCGGAATATCGATCAGAAAAACGATCGGAAATCCGATCGGATCTGTCAGAAATTATCTATTGACTCATCTATCTGATGGGAAATTGCATGGTGTGTAACAGGCATAAGACCAAAGAGGAAGGTGGACCATTTGGAAGACATGCAAGACTGCAAAGCTTTCAAGGGAGATTCCAACTTTCTGGAAAAAACATGCAGCACACATTATCAGCCAGGTTTCACCCCGTCATTTTTCTCCTCAGCGTTCATGTGTATGAAAAAGAAAATGTAAAAACCCCTTTAACTCAGATCCAGATCATGGAATCATCCCTAGGAGGCAGTGTGCGACTGCCAAGAGGCATGCAGGGAGACCTCCATCAGCAGAAGCTGCACACAGTCTCCCTTTCCAAACAGCTATGCGACAGAAGAAAGCGGTTTGGTTCTTTTTGTTTTTTCCGAGTCAGCCTATAGTGAACAGACTGAAGACTTAACAAAGATGGCCAGCCAAGTGCAGGACTCCTGCATAAGGAGTCAATCCAGCGGTAAAGACAAGCATCTCAAGGAAGCGTCGCTGCTGCGTGAGAGATTAAGAAAGAGGCCTTCCCTGACCGGGAATCGAACCAGGGCCGCGGCGGTGAGAGCGCCGAATCCTAGCCACTAGACCACCACGGAGAGATGAAAGAGCATCCACATGAACGCTGAGGAGAAAAGTGACAGGATGAAAGCTGGCTGCTAATTTGTGCTGCGTGTTTTTTTCCAGAAAGTTGGAATCTCCCTTGAGAGCTTTGCATGTCTTCCAAATAGTCCAACTTCCTCCTTGGTCTTATGCCTGGTACACACCATGCAATTTCCCATTCGTGAAAGCACAGAGCTCTCTGATGAAGGTCTGGCAGGAAGGAGCAGTGGGAAGAGGAAGAGGGTAATAATGGGAAAGAGTGACATGAGTGACGGCAAAGCAATTCATCACGGCATAGATCGTTCGGGTGCCGCCGCGTGCTGTTCTCTGTGGAGTTGACTTATTTTACCGTCAGAAGGCTTGGGAGCCTTCATCTCTCCCTGGTGGTCTAGTGGCTAGGATTCGGCGCTCTCACCGCCGCGGCCCGGGTTCGATTCCCGGTCAGGGAAGGCCTCCTTCTTTTTTCTTGATCTCTCACGCAGCAGCGGCACTTCCTTGAGTCGCTTGTCTTAACCGCTGGATTGACTCCTTATGCAGGCTCCATTGCCTGCAACAGTAAGATGGTAAGAGCAGTAAAGCCTGGTACACACCATGCAATTTCCCATCAGATAGATGGGTCGAATAGATCATTTCTGGCAGGTCCGATCTGATTCCCGATCGTTTTTCTGATCGATTTGCATACAAGTGACCGGAATATCGATCAGAAAAACGATCGGAAATCCGATCGGATCTGTCAGAAATTATCTATTGACTCATCTATCTGATGGGAAATTGCATGGTGTGTAACAGGCATAAGACCAAAGAGGAAGGTGGACCATTTGGAAGACATGCAAGACTGCAAAGCTTTCAAGGGAGATTCCAACTTTCTGGAAAAAACATGCAGCACACATTATCAGCCAGGTTTCACCCCGTCATTTTTCTCCTCAGCGTTCATGTGTATGAAAAAGAAAATGTAAAAACCCCTTTAACTCAGATCCAGATCATGGAATCATCCCTAGGAGGCAGTGTGCGACTGCCAAGAGGCATGCAGGGAGACCTCCATCAGCAGAAGCTGCACACAGTCTCCCTTTCCAAACAGCTATGCGACAGAAGAAAGCGGTTTGGTTCTTTTTGTTTTTTCCGAGTCAGCCTATAGTGAACAGACTGAAGACTTAACAAAGATGGCCAGCCAAGTGCAGGACTCCTGCATAAGGAGTCAATCCAGCGGTAAAGACAAGCATCTCAAGGAAGTGTCGCTGCTGCGTGAGAGATTAAGAAAGAGGCCTTCCCTGACCGGGAATCGAACCCGGGCCGCGGCGGTGAGAGCGCCAAATCCTAGCCACTAGACCACCAGGGAGAGATGAAAGAACATCCACATGAACGCTGAGGAGAAAAGTGACAGGATGAAAGCTGGCTGCTAATTTGTGCTGCGTGTTTTTTTCCAGAAAGTTGGAATCTCCCTTGAGAGCTTTGCATGTCTTCCAAATAGTCCAACTTCCTCCTTGGTCTTATGCCTGGTACACACCATGCAATTTCCCATTCGTGAAAGCACAGAGCTCTCTGATGAAGGTCTGGCAGGAAGGAGCAGTGGGAAGAGGAAGAGGGTAATAATGGGAAAGAGTGACATGAGTGACGGCAAAGCAATTCATCACGGCATAGATCGTTCGGGTGCCGCCGCGTGCTGTTCTCTGTGGAGTTGACTTATTTTACCGTCAGAAGGCTTGGGAGCCTTCATCTCTCCCTGGTGGTCTAGTGGCTAGGATTCGGCGCTCTCACCGCCGCGGCCCAGGTTCGATTCCTGGTCAGGGAAGGCCTCCTTCTTTTTTCTTGATCTCTCACGCAGCAGCGGCACTTCCTTGAGTCGCTTGTCTTAACCGCTGGATTGACTCCTTATGCAGGCTCCATTGCCTGCAACAGTAAGATGGTAAGAGCAGTAAAGCCTGGTACACACCATGCAATTTCCCATCAGATAGATGGGTCGAATAGATCATTTCTGGCAGGTCCGATCTGATTCCCGATCGTTTTTCTGATCGATTTGCATACAAGTGACCGGAATATCGATCAGAAAAACGATCGGAAATCCGATCGGATCTGTCAGAAATTATCTATTGACTCATCTATCTGATGGGAAATTGCATGGTGTGTAACAGGCATAAGACCAAAGAGGAAGGTGGACCATTTGGAAGACATGCAAGACTGCAAAGCTTTCAAGGGAGATTCCAACTTTCTGGAAAAAACATGCAGCACACATTATCAGCCAGGTTTCACCCCGTCATTTTTCTCCTCAGCGTTCATGTGTATGAAAAAGAAAATGTAAAAACCCCTTTAACTCAGATCCAGATCATGGAATCATCCCTAGGAGGCAGTGTGCGACTGCCAAGAGGCATGCAGGGAGACCTCCATCAGCAGAAGCTGCACACAGTCTCCCTTTCCAAACAGCTATGCGACAGAAGAAAGCGGTTTGGTTCTTTTTGTTTTTTCCGAGTCAGCCTATAGTGAACAGACTGAAGACTTAACAAAGATGGCCAGCCAAGTGCAGGACTCCTGCATAAGGAGTCAATCCAGCGGTAAAGACAAGCATCTCAAGGAAGTGTCGCTGCTGCGTGAGAGATTAAGAAAGAGGCCTTCCCTGACCGGGAATCTAACCCGGGCCGCGGCGGTGAGAGCGCCGAATCCTAGCCACTAGACCACCAGGGAGAGATGAAAGAACATCCACATGAACGCTGAGGAGAAAAGTGACAGGATGAAAGCTGGCTGCTAATTTGTGCTGCGTGTTTTTTTCCAGAAAGTTGGAATCTCCCTTGAGAGCTTTGCATGTCTTCCAAATAGTCCAACTTCCTCCTTGGTCTTATGCCTGGTACACACCATGCAATTTCCCATTCGTGAAAGCACAGAGCTCTCTGATGAAGGTCTGGCAGGAAGGAGCAGTGGGAAGAGGAAGAGGGTAATAATGGGAAAGAGTGACATGAGTGACGGCAAAGCAATTCATCACGGCATAGATCGTTCGGGTGCCGCCGCGTGCTGTTCTCTGTGGAGTTGACTTATTTTACCGTCAGAAGGCTTGGGAGCCTTCATCTCTCCCTGGTGGTCTAGTGGCTAGGATTCGGTGCTCTTGCCGCCGCGGCCCGGGTTCGATTCCCGGTCAGGGAAGGCCTCCTTCTTTTTTCTTGATCTCTCACGCAGCAGCGGCACTTCCTTGAGTCGCTTGTCTTAACCGCTGGATTGACTCCTTATGCAGGCTCCATTGCCTGCAACAGTAAGATGGTAAGAGCAGTAAAGCCTGGTACACACCATGCAATTTCCCATCAGATAGATGGGTCGAATAGATCATTTCTGGCAGGTCCGATCTGATTCCCGATCGGTTTTCTGATCGATTTGCATACAAGTGACCGGAATATCGATCAGAAAAACGATCGGAAATCCGATCGGATCTGTCAGAAATTATCTATTGACTCATCTATCTGATGGGAAATTGCATGGTGTGTAACAGGCATAAGACCAAAGAGGAAGGTGGACCATTTGGAAGACATGCAAGACTGCAAAGCTTTCAAGGGAGATTCCAACTTTCTGGAAAAAACATGCAGCACACATTATCAGCCAGGTTTCACCCCGTCATTTTTCTCCTCAGCGTTCATGTGTATGAAAAAGAAAATGTAAAAACCCCTTTAACTCAGATCCAGATCATGGAATCATCCCTAGGAGGCAGTGTGCGACTGCCAAGAGGCATGCAGGGAGACCTCCATCAGCAGAAGCTGCACACAGTCTCCCTTTCCAAACAGCTATGCGACAGAAGAAAGCGGTTTGGTTCTTTTTGTTTTTTCCGAGTCAGCCTATAGTGAACAGACTGAAGACTTAACAAAGATGGCCAGCCAAGTGCAGGACTCCTGCATAAGGAGTCAATCCAGCGGTAAAGACAAGCATCTCAAGGAAGCGTCGCTGCTGCGTGAGAGATTAAGAAAGAGGCCTTCCCTGACCGGGAATTGAACCAGGGCCGCGGCGGTGAGAGCGCCGAATCCTAGCCACTAGACCACCAGGGAGAGATGAAAGAGCATCCACATGAACGCTGAGGAGAAAAGTGACAGGATGAAAGCTGGCTGCTAATTTGTGCTGCGTGTTTTTTTCCAGAAAGTTGGAATCTCCCTTGAGAGCTTTGCATGTCTTCCAAATAGTCCAACTTCCTCCTTGGTCTTATGCCTGGTACACACCATGCAATTTCCCATTCGTGAAAGCACAGAGCTCTCTGATGAAGGTCTGGCAGGAAGGAGCAGTGGGAAGAGGAAGAGGGTAATAATGGGAAAGAGTGACATGAGTGACGGCAAAGCAATTCATCACGGCATAGATCGTTCGGGTGCCGCCGCGTGCTGTTCTCTGTGGAGTTGACTTATTTTACCGTCAGAAGGCTTGGGAGCCTTCATCTCTCCCTGGTGGTCTAGTGGCTAGGATTCGGCGCTCTCACCGCCGCGGCCCGGGTTCGATTCCCGGTCAGGGAAGGCCTCCTTCTTTTTTCTTGATCTCTCACGCAGCAGCGGCACTTCCTTGAGTCGCTTGTCTTAACCGCTGGATTGACTCCTTATGCAGGCTCCATTGCCTGCAACAGTAAGATGGTAAGAGCAGTAAAGCCTGGTACACACCATGCAATTTCCCATCAGATAGATGGGTCGAATAGATCATTTCTGGCAGGTCCGATCTGATTCCCGATCGTTTTTCTGATCGATTTGCATACAAGTGACCGGAATATCGATCAGAAAAACGATCGGAAATCCGATCGGATCTGTCAGAAATTATCTATTGACTCATCTATCTGATGGGAAATTGCATGGTGTGTAACAGGCATAAGACCAAAGAGGAAGGTGGACCATTTGGAAGACATGCAAGACTGCAAAGCTTTCAAGGGAGATTCCAACTTTCTGGAAAAAACATGCAGCACACATTATCAGCCAGGTTTCACCCCGTCATTTTTCTCCTCAGCGTTCATGTGTATGAAAAAGAAAATGTAAAAACCCCTTTAACTCAGATCCAGATCATGGAATCATCCCTAGGAGGCAGTGTGCGACTGCCAAGAGGCATGCAGGGAGACCTCCATCAGCAGAAGCTGCACACAGTCTCCCTTTCCAAACAGCTATGCGACAGAAGAAAGCGGTTTGGTTCTTTTTGTTTTTTCCGAGTCAGCCTATAGTGAACAGACTGAAGACTTAACAAAGATGGCCAGCCAAGTGCAGGACTCCTGCATAAGGAGTCAATCCAGCGGTAAAGACAAGCATCTCAAGGAAGTGTCGCTGCTGCGTGAGAGATTAAGAAAGAGGCCTTCCCTGACCGGGAATCGAACCCGGGCCACGGCGGTGAGAGCGCCGAATCCTAGCCACTAGACCACCAGGGAGAGATTAAATAACATCCACATGAACGCTGAGGAGAAAAGTGACAGGATGAAAGCTGGCTGCTAATTTGTGCTGCGTGTTTTTTTCCAGAAAGTTGGAATCTCCCTTGAGAGCTTTGCATGTCTTCCAAATAGTCCAACTTCCTCCTTGGTCTTATGCCTGGTACACACCATGCAATTTCCCATTCGTGAAAGCACAGAGCTCTCTGATGAAGGTCTGGCAGGAAGGAGCAGTGGGAAGAGGAAGAGGGTAATAATGGGAAAGAGTGACATGAGTGACAGCAAAGCAATTCATCACGGCATGGATCGTTCGGGTGCCGCCGCGTGCTGTTCTCTGTGGAGTTGACTTATTTTACCGTCAGAAGGCTTGGGAGCCTTCATCTCTCCCTGGTGGTCTAGTGGCTAGGATTCGGCGCTCTCACCGCCGCGGCCCGGGTTCGATTCCCGGTCAGGGAAGGCCACCTTCTTTTTTCTTGATCTCTCACGCAGCAGCGGCACTTCCTTGGGTCGCTTGTCTTAACCGCTGGATTGACTCCTTATGCAGGCTCCATTGCCTGCAACAGTAAGATGGTAAGAGCAGTAAAGCCTGGTACACACCATGCAATTTCCCATCAGATAGATGGGTCGAATAGATCATTTCTGGCAGGTCCGATCTGATTCCCGATCGTTTTTCTGATCGATTTGCATACAAGTGACCGGAATATCGATCAGAAAAACGATCGGAAATCCGATCGGATCTGTCAGAAATTATCTATTGACTCATCTATCTGATGGGAAATTGCATGGTGTGTAACAGGCATAAGACCAAAGAGGAAGGTGGACCATTTGGAAGACATGCAAGACTGCAAAGCTTTCAAGGGAGATTCCAACTTTCTGGAAAAAACATGCAGCACACATTATCAGCCAGGTTTCACCCCGTCATTTTTCTCCTCAGCGTTCATGTGTATGAAAAAGAAAATGTAAAAACCCCTTTAACTCAGATCCAGATCATGGAATCATCCCTAGGAGGCAGTGTGCGACTGCCAAGAGGCATGCAGGGAGACCTCCATCAGCAGAAGCTGCACACAGTCTCCCTTTCCAAACAGCTATGCGACAGAAGAAAGCGGTTTGGTTCTTTTTGTTTTTTCCGAGTCAGCCTATAGTGAACAGACTGAAGACTTAACAAAGATGGCCAGCCAAGTGCAGGACTCCTGCATAAGGAGTCAATCCAGCGGTAAAGACAAGCATCTCAAGGAAGTGTCGCTGCTGCGTGAGAGATTAAGAAAGAGGCCTTCCCTGACCGGGAATCGAACCCGGGCCGCAGCGGTGAGAGCGCCGAATCCTAGCCACTAGACCACCAGGGAGAGATGAAAGAACATCCACATGAACGCTGAGGAGAAAAGTGACAGGATGAAAGCTGGCTGCTAATTTGTGCTGCGTGTTTTTTTCCAGAAAGTTGGAATCTCCCTTGAGAGCTTTGCATGTCTTCCAAATAGTCCAACTTCCTCCTTGGTCTTATGCCTGGTACACACCATGCAATTTCCCATTCGTGAAAGCACAGAGCTCTCTGATGAAGGTCTGGCAGGAAGGAGCAGTGGGAAGAGGAAGAGGGTAATAATGGGAAAGAGTGACATAAGTGACGGCAAAGCAATTCAACACGGCATGGATCGTTCGGGTGCCGCCGCGTGCTGTTCTCTGTGGAGTTGACTTATTTTACCGTCAGAAGGCTTGGGAGCCTTCATCTCTCCCTGGTGGTCTAGTGGCTAGGATTCGGCGCTCTCACCGCCGCGGCCCGGGTTCGATTCCCGGTCAGGGAAGGCCTCCTTTTTTTTTCTTGATCTCTCACGCAGCAGCGGCACTTCCTTGAGTCGCTTGTCTTAACCGCTGGATTGACTCCTTATGCAGGCTCCATTGCCTGCAACAGTAAGATGGTAAGAGCAGTAAAGCCTGGTACACACCATGCAATTTCCCATCAGATAGATGGGTCGAATAGATCATTTCTGGCAGGTCCGATCTGATTCCCGATCGTTTTTCTGATCGATTTGCATACAAGTGACCGGAATATCGATCAGAAAAACGATCGGAAATCCGATCGGATCTGTCAGAAATTATCTATTGACTCATCTATCTGATGGGAAATTGCATGGTGTGTAACAGGCATAAGACCAAAGAGGAAGGTGGACCATTTGGAAGACATGCAAGACTGCAAAGCTTTCAAGGGAGATTCCAACTTTCTGGAAAAAACATGCAGCACACATTATCAGCCAGGTTTCACCCCGTCATTTTTCTCCTCAGCGTTCATGTGTATGAAAAAGAAAATGTAAAAACCCCTTTAACTCAGATCCAGATCATGGAATCATCCCTAGGAGGCAGTGTGCGACTGCCAAGAGGCATGCAGGGAGACCTCCATCAGCAGAAGCTGCACACAGTCTCCCTTTCCAAACAGCTATGCGACAGAAGAAAGCGGTTTGGTTCTTTTTGTTTTTTCCGAGTCAGCCTATAGTGAACAGACTGAAGACTTAACAAAGATGGCCAGCCAAGTGCAGGACTCCTGCATAAGGAGTCAATCCAGCGGTAAAGACAAGCATCTCAAGGAAGTGTCGCTGCTGCGTGAGAGATCAAGAAAGAGGCCTTCCCTGACCGGGAATCGAACCTGGGCCGCGGCGGTGAGAGCGCCGAATCCTAGCCACTAGACCACCAGGGAGAGATGAAAGAACATCCACATGAACGCTGAGGAGAAAAGTGACAGGATGAAAGCTGGCTGCTAATTTGTGCTGCGTGTTTTTTTCCAGAAAGTTGGAATCTCCCTTGAGAGCTTTGCATGTCTTCCAAATAGTCCAACTTCCTCCTTGGTCTTATGCCTGGTACACACCATGCAATTTCCCATTCGTGAAAGCACAGAGCTCTCTGATGAAGGTCTGGCAGGAAGGAGCAGTGGGAAGAGGAAGAGGGTAATAATGGGAAAGAGTGACATGAGTGACGGCAAAGCAATTCATCACGGCATGGATCGTTCGGGTGCCGCCGCGTGCTGTTCTCTGTGGAGTTGACTTATTTTACCGTCAGAAGGCTTGGGAGCCTTATCTCTCCCTGGTGGTCTAGTGGCTAGGATTCGGCGCTCTCACCGCCGCGGCCCGGGTTCGATTCCCGGTCAGGGAAGGCCTCCTTCTTTTTTCTTGATCTCTCACGCAGCAGCGGCACTTCCTTGAGTCGCTTGTCTTAACCGCTGGATTGACTCCTTATGCAGGCTCCATTGCCTGCAACAGTAAGATGGTAAGAGCAGTAAAGCCTGGTACACACCATGCAATTTCCCATCAGATAGATGGGTCGAATAGATCATTTCTGGCAGGTCCGATCTGATTCCCGATCGTTTTTCTGATCGATTTGCATACAAGTGACCGGAATATCGATCAGAAAAACGATCGGAAATCCGATCGGATCTGTCAGAAATTATCTATTGACTCATCTATCTGATGGGAAATTGCATGGTGTGTAACAGGCATAAGACCAAAGAGGAAGGTGGACCATTTGGAAGACATGCAAGACTGCAAAGCTTTCAAGGGAGATTCCAACTTTCTGGAAAAAACATGCAGCACACATTATCAGCCAGGTTTCACCCCGTCATTTTTCTCCTCAGCGTTCATGTGTATGAAAAAGAAAATGTAAAAACCCCTTTAACTCAGATCCAGATCATGGAATCATCCCTAGGAGGCAGTGTGCGACTGCCTAGAGGCATGCAGGGAGACCTCCATCAGCAGAAGCTGCACACAGTCTACCTTTCCAAACAGCTATGCGACAGAAGAAAGCGGTTTGGTTCTTTTTGTTTTTTCCGAGTCAGCCTATAGTGAACAGACTGAAGACTTAACAAAGATGGCCAGCCAAGTGCAGGACTCCTGCATAAGGAGTCAATCCAGCGGTAAAGACAAGCATCTCAAGGAAGTGTCGCTGCTGCGTGAGAGATTAAGAAAGAGGCCTTCCCTGACCGGGAATCGAACCCGGGCCGCGGCGGTGAGAGCGCCGAATCCTAGCCACTAGACCACCAGGGAGAGATGAAAGAACATCCACATGAACGCTGAGGAGAAAAGTGACAGGATGAAAGCTGGCTGCTAATTTGTGCTGCGTGTTTTTTTCCAGAAAGTTGGAATCTCCCTTGAGAGCTTTGCATGTCTTCCAAATAGTCCAACTTCCTCCTTGGTCTTATGCCTGGTACACACCATGCAATTTCCCATTCGTGAAAGCACAGAGCTCTCTGATGAAGGTCTGGCAGGAAGAAGCAGTGGGAAGAGGAAGAGGGTAATAATGGGAAAGAGTGACATGAGTGACGGCAAAGCAATTCATCACGGCATGGATCGTTCGGGTGCCGCCGCGTGCTGTTCTCTGTGGAGTTGACTTATTTTACCGTCAGAAGGCTTGGGAGCCTTCATCTCTCCCTGGTGGTCTAGTGGCTAGGATTCGGCGCTCTCACCGCCGCGGCCCGGGTTCGATTCCCGGTCAGGGAAGGCCTCCTTCTTTTTTCTTGATCTCTCATGCAGCAGCGGCACTTCCTTGAGTCGCTTGTCTTAACCGCTGGATTGACTCCTTATGCAGGCTCCATTGCCTGCAACAGTAAGATGGTAAGAGCAGTAAAGCCTGGTACACACCATGCAATTTCCCATCAGATAGATGGGTCGAATAGATCATTTCTGGCAGGTCCGATCTGATTCCTGATCGTTTTTCTGATCGATTTGCATACAAGTGACCGGAATATCGATCAGAAAAACGATCGGAAATCCGATCGGATCTGTCAGAAATTATCTATTGACTCATCTATCTGATGGGAAATTGCATGGTGTGTAACAGGCATAAGACCAAAGAGGAAGGTGGACCATTTGGAAGACATGCAAGACTGCAAAGCTTTCAAGGGAGATTCCAACTTTCTGGAAAAAACATGCAGCACACATTATCAGCCAGGTTTCACCCCGTCATTTTTCTCCTCAGCATTCATGTGTATGAAAAAGAAAATGTAAAAACCCCTTTAACTCAGATCCAGATCATGGAATCATCCCTAGGAGGCAGTGTGCGACTGCCTAGAGGCATGCAGGGAGACCTCCATCAGCAGAAGCTGCACACAGTCCACCTTTCCAAACAGCTATGCGACAGAAGAAAGCGGTTTGGTTCTTTTTGTTTTTTCCGAGTCAGCCTATAGTGAACAGACTGAAGACTTAACAAAGATGGCCAGCCAAGTGCAGGACTCCTGCATAAGGAGTCAATCCAGCGGTAAAGACAAGCATCTCAAGGAAGTGTCGCTGCTGCGTGAGAGATTAAGAAAGAGGCCTTCCCTGACCGGGAATCGAACCCGGGCCGCGGCGGTGAGAGCGCCGAATCCTAGCCACTAGACCACCTGGGAGAGATGAAAGAACATCCACATGAACGCTGAGGAGAAAAGTGACAGGATGAAAGCTGGCTGCTAATTTGTGCTGCGTGTTTTTTTCCAGAAAGTTGGAATCTCCCTTGAGAGCTTTGCATGTCTTCCAAATAGTCCAACTTCCTCCTTGGTCTTATGCCTGGTACACACCATGCAATTTCCCATTCGTGAAAGCACAGAGCTCTCTGATGAAGGTCTGGCAGGAAGAAGCAGTGGGAAGAGGAAGAGGGTAATAATGGGAAAGAGTGACATGAGTGACGGCAAAGCAATTCATCACGGCATGGATCGTTCGGGTGCCGCCGCGTGCTGTTCTCTGTGGAGTTGACTTATTTTACCGTCAGAAGGCTTGGGAGCCTTCATCTCTCCCTGGTGGTCTAGTGGCTAGGATTCGGCGCTCTCACCGCCGTGGCCCGGGTTCGATTCCCGGTCAGGGAAGGCCTCCTTCTTTTTTCTTGATCTCTCATGCAGCAGCGGCACTTCCTTGAGTCGCTTGTCTTAACCGCTGGATTGACTCCTTATGCAGGCTCCATTGCCTGCAACAGTAAGATGGTAAGAGCAGTAAAGCCTGGTACACACCATGCAATTTCCCATCAGATAGATGGGTCGAATAGATCATTTCTGGCAGGTCCGATCTGATTCCTGATCGTTTTTCTGATCGATTTGCATACAAGTGACCGGAATATCGATCAGAAAAACGATCGGAAATCCGATCGGATCTGTCAGAAATTATCTATTGACTCATCTATCTGATGGGAAATTGCATGGTGTGTAACAGGCATAAGACCAAAGAGGAAGGTGGACCATTTGGAAGACATGCAAGACTGCAAAGCTTTCAAGGGAGATTCCAACTTTCTGGAAAAAACATGCAGCACACATTATCAGCCAGGTTTCACCCCGTCATTTTTCTCCTCAGCATTCATGTGTATGAAAAAGAAAATGTAAAAACCCCTTTAACTCAGATCCAGATCATGGAATCATCCCTAGGAGGCAGTGTGCGACTGCCAAGAGGCATGCAGGGAGACCTCCATCAGCAGAAGCTGCACACAGTCTCCCTTTCCAAACAGCTATGCGACAGAAGAAAGCGGTTTGGTTCTTTTTGTTTTTTCCGAGTCAGCCTATAGTGAACAGACTGAAGACTTAACAAAGATGGCCAGCCAAGTGCAGGACTCCTGCATAAGGAGTCAATCCAGCGGTAAAGACAAGCATCTCAAGGAAGTGTCGCTGCTGCGTGAGAGATTAAGAAAGAGGCCTTCCCTGACCGGGAATCGAACCCGGGCCGCGGCGGTGAGAGCGCCGAATCCTAGCCACTAGACCACCAGGGAGAGATGAAAGAACATCCACATGAACGCTGAGGAGAAAAGTGACAGGATGAAAGCTGGCTGCTAATTTGTGCTGCGTGTTTTTTTCCAGAAAGTTGGAATCTCCCTTGAGAGCTTTGCATGTCTTCCAAGTAGTCCAACTTCCTCCTTGGTCTTATGCCTGGTACACACCATGCAATTTCCCATTCGTGAAAGCACAGAGCTCTCTGATGAAGGTCTGGCAGGAAGGAGCAGTGGGAAGAGGAAGAGGGTAATAATGGGAAAGAGTGACATGAGTGACGGCAAAGCAATTCATCACGGCATGGATCGTTCGGGTGCCGCCGCGTGCTGTTCTCTGTGGAGTTGACTTATTTTACCGTCAGAAGGCTTGGGAGCCTTCATCTCTCCCTGGTGGTCTAGTGGCTAGGATTCGGCGCTCTCACCACCGCGGCCCGGGTTCGATTCCCGGTCAGGGAAGGCCTCCTTCTTTTTTCTTGATCTCTCACGCAGCAGCGGCACTTCCTTGAGTCGCTTGTCTTAACCGCTGGATTGACTCCTTATGCAGGCTCCATTGCCTGCAACAGTAAGATTATAAGAGCAGTAAAGCCTGGTACACACCATGCAATTTCCCATCAGATAGATGGGTCGAATAGATCATTTCTGGCAGGTCCGATCTGATTCCCTATCGTTTTTCTGATCGATTTGCATACAAGTGACCGGAATATCGATCAGAAAAACGATCGGAAATCCGATCGGATCTGTCAGAAATTATCTATTGACTCATCTATCTGATGGGAAATTGCATGGTGTGTAACAGGCATAAGACCAAAGAGGAAGGTGGACCATTTGGAAGACATGCAAGACTGCAAAGCTTTCAAGGGAGATTCCAACTTTCTGGAAAGAACATGCAGCACACATTATCAGCCAGGTTTCACCCCGTCATTTTTCTCCTCAGCGTTCATGTGTATGAAAAAGAAAATGTAAAAACCCCTTTAACTCAGATCCAGATCATGGAATCATCCCTAGGAGGCAGTGTGCGACTGCCAAGAGGCATGCAGGGAGACCTCCATCAGCAGAAGCTGCACACAGTCTCCCTTTCCAAACAGCTATGCGACATAAAAGAAAGCGGTTTGGTTCTTTTTGTTTTTTCCGAGTCAGCCTATAGTGAACAGACTGAAGACTTAACAAAGATGGCCAGCCAAGTGCAGGACTCCTGCATAAGGAGTCAATCCAGCGGTAAAGACAAGCATCTCAAGGAAGTGTCGCTGCTGCGTGAGAGATTAAGAAAGAGGCCTTCCCTGACCAGGAATTGAACCCGGGCCGCGGCGGTGAGAGCGCCGAATCCTAGCCACTAGACCACCAGGGAGAGATGAAAGAACATCCACATGAACGCTGAGGAGAAAAGTGACAGGATGAAAGCTGGCTGCTAATTTGTGCTGCGTGTTTTTTTCCAGAAAGTTGGAATCTCCCTTGAGAGCTTTGCATGTCTTCCAAATAGTCCAACTTCCTCCTTGGTCTTATGCCTGGTACACACCATGCAATTTCCCATTCGTGAAAGCACAGAGCTCTCTGATGAAGGTCTGGCAGGAAGGAGCAGTGGGAAGAGGAAGAGGGTAATAATGGGAAAGAGTGACATGAGTGACGGCAAAGCAATTCATCACGGCATGGATCGTTCGGGTGCCGCCGCGTGCTGTTCTCTGTGGAGTTGACTTATTTTACCGTCAGAAGGCTTGGGAGCCTTCATCTCTCCCTGGTGGTCTAGTGGCTAGGATTCGGCGCTCTCACCGCCGCAGCCCGGGTTCGATTCCCGGTCAGGGAAGGCCTCCTTCTTTTTTCTTGATCTCTCACGCAGCAGCGGCACTTCCTTGAGTCGCTTGTCTTAACCGCTGGATTGACTCCTTATGCAGGCTCCATTGCCTGCAACAGTAAGATGGTAAGAGCAGTAAAGCCTGGTACACACCATGCAATTTCCCATCAGATAGATGGGTCGAATAGATCATTTCTGGCAGGTCCGATCTGATTCCCGATCGTTTTTCTGATCGATTTGCATACAAGTGACCGGAATATCGATCAGAAAAACGATCGGAAATCCGATCGGATCTGTCAGAAATTATCTATTGACTCATCTATCTGATGGGAAATTGCATGGTGTGTAACAGGCATAAGACCAAAGAGGAAGGTGGACCATTTGGAAGACATGCAAGACTGCAAAGCTTTCAAGGGAGATTCCAACTTTCTGGAAAGAACATGCAGCACACATTATCAGCCAGGTTTCACCCCGTCATTTTTCTCCTCAGCGTTCATGTGTATGAAAAAGAAAATGTAAAAACCCCTTTAACTCAGATCCAGATCATGGAATCATCCCTAGGAGGCAGTGTGCGACTGCCAAGAGGCATGCAGGGAGACCTCCATCAGCAGAAGCTGCACACAGTCTCCCTTTCCAAACAGCTATGCGACAGAAGAAAGCGGTTTGGTTCTTTTTGTTTTTTCCGAGTCAGCCTATAGTGAACAGACTGAAGACTTAACAAAGATGGCCAGCCAAGTGCAGGACTCCTGCATAAGGAGTCAATCCAGCGGTAAAGACAAGCATCTCAAGGAAGTGTTGCTGCTGCGTGAGAGATTAAGAAAGAGGCCTTCCCTGACCAGGAATCGAACCCGGGCCGCGGCGGTGAGAGCGCCGAATCCTAGCCACTAGACCACCAGGGAGAGATGAAAGAACATCCACATGAACGCTGAGGAGAAAAGTGACAGGATGAAAGCTGGCTGCTAATTTGTGCTGCGTGTTTTTTTCCAGAAAGTTGGAATCTCCCTTGAGAGCTTTGCATGTCTTCCAAATAGTCCAACTTCCTCCTTGGTCTTATGCCTGGTACACACCATGCAATTTCCCATTCGTGAAAGCACAGAGCTCTCTGATGAAGGTCTGGCAGGAAGGAGCAGTGGGAAGAGGAAGAGGGTAATAATGGGAAAGAGTGACATGAGTGACGGCAAAGCAATTCATCACGGCATGGATCGTTCGGGTGCCGCCGCGTGCTGTTCTCTGTGGAGTTGACTTATTTTACCGTCAGAAGGCTTGGGAGCCTTCATCTCTCCCTGGTGGTCTAGTGGCTAGGATTCGGCGTTCTCACCGCCGCAGCCCGGGTTCGATTCCCGGTCAGGGAAGGCCTCCTTCTTTTTTCTTGATCTCTCACGCAGCAGCGGCACTTCCTTGAGTCGCTTGTCTTAACCGCTGGATTGACTCCTTATGCAGGCTCCATTGCCTGCAACAGTAAGATGGTAAGAGCAGTAAAGCCTGGTACACACCATGCAATTTCCCATCAGATAGATGGGTCGAATAGATCATTTCTGGCAGGTCCGATCTGATTCCCGATCGTTTTTCTGATCGATTTGCATACAAGTGACCGGAATATCGATCAGAAAAACGATCGGAAATCCGATCGGATC
Organism: Hyperolius riggenbachi; assembly: GCF_040937935.1. NCBI lineage: Eukaryota > Metazoa > Chordata > Amphibia > Anura > Hyperoliidae > Hyperolius > Hyperolius riggenbachi. The sequence continues at coordinate 26,822,543 of NC_090653.1, read as the reverse complement.
TGACAGAAATTATCTATTGACTCATCTATCTGATGGGAAATTGCATGGTGTGTAACAGGCATAAGACCAAAGAGGAAGGTGGACCATTTGGAAGACATGCAAGACTGCAAAGCTTTCAAGGGAGATTCCAACTTTCTGGAAAAAACATGCAGCACACATTATCAGCCAGGTTTCACCCCGTCATTTTTCTCCTCAGCGTTCATGTGTATGAAAAAGAAAATGTAAAAACCCCTTTAACTCAGATCCAGATCATGGAATCATCCCTAGGAGGCAGTGTGCGACTGCCAAGAGGCATGCAGGGAGACCTCCATCAGCAGAAGCTGCACACAGTCTCCCTTTCCAAACAGCTATGCGACAGAAGAAAGCGGTTTGGTTCTCTTTGTTTTTTCCGAGTCAGCCTATAGTGAACAGACTGAAGACTTAACAAAGATGGCCAGCCAAGTGCAGGACTCCTGCATAAGGAGTCAATCCAGCGGTAAAGACAAGCATCTCAAGGAAGTGTCGCTGCTGCGTGAGAGATTAAGAAAGAGGCCTTCCCTGACCGGGAATCGAACCCGGGCCGCGGCGGTGAGAGCGCCGAATCCTAGCCACTAGACCACCAGGGAGAGATGAAAGAACATCCACATGAATGCTGAGGAGAAAAGTGACAGGATGAAAGCTGGCTGCTAATTTGTGCTGCGTGTTTTTTTCCAGAAAGTTGGAATCTCCCTTGAGAGCTTTGCATGTCTTCCAAATAGTCCAACTTCCTCCTTGGTCTTATGCCTGGTACACACCATGCAATTTCCCATTCGTGAAAGCACAGAGCTCTCTGATGAAGGTCTGGCAGGAAGGAGCAGTGGGAAGAGGAAGAGGGTAATAATGGGAAAGAGTGACATGAGTGACGGCAAAGCAATTCATCACGGCATGGATCGTTCGGGTGCCGCCGCGTGCTGTTCTCTGTGGAGTTGACTTATTTTACCGTCAGAAGGCTTGGGAGCCTTCATCTCTCCCTGGTGGTCTAGTGGCTAGGATTCGGTGCTCTCACCGCCGCGGCCCAGGTTCGATTCCCGGTCAGGGAAGGCCTCCTTCTTTTTTCTTGATCTCTCACGCAGCAGCGGCACTTCCTTGAGTCGCTTGTCTTAACCGCTGGATTGACTCCTTATGCAGGCTCCATTGCCTGCAACAGTAAGATGGTAAGAGCAGTAAAGCCTGGTACACACCATGCAATTTCCCATCAGATAGATGGGTCGAATAGATCATTTCTGGCAGGTCCGATCTGATTCCCGATCGTTTTTCTGATCGATTTGCATACAAGTGACCGGAATATCGATCAGAAAAACGATCGGAAATCCGATCGGATCTGACAGAAATTATCTATTGACTCATCTATCTGATGGGAAATTGCATGGTGTGTAACAGGCATAAGACCAAAGAGGAAGGTGGACCATTTGGAAGACATGCAAGACTGCAAAGCTTTCAAGGGAGATTCCAACTTTCTGGAAAAAACATGCAGCACACATTATCAGCCAGGTTTCACCCCGTCATTTTTCTCCTCAGCGTTCATGTGTATGAAAAAGAAAATGTAAAAACCCCTTTAACTCAGATCCAGATCATGGAATCATCCCTAGGAGGCAGTGTGCGACTGCCAAGAGGCATGCAGGGAGACCTCCATCAGCAGAAGCTGCACACAGTCTCCCTTTCCAAACAGCTATGCGACAGAAGAAAGCGGTTTGGTTCTTTTTGTTTTTTCCGAGTCAGCCTATAGTGAACAGACTGAAGACTTAACAAAGATGGCCAGCCAAGTGCAGGACTCCTGCATAAGGAGTCAATCCAGCGGTAAAGACAAGCATCTCAAGGAAGTGTCGCTGCTGCGTGAGAGATTAAGAAAGAGGCCTTCCCTGACCAGGAATTGAACCCGGGCCGCGGCGGTGAGAGCGCCGAATCCTAGCCACTAGACCACCAGGGAGAGATGAAAGAACATCCACATGAACGCTGAGGAGAAAAGTGACAGGATGAAAGCTGGCTGCTAATTTGTGCTGCGTGTTTTTTTCCAGAAAGTTGGAATCTCCCTTGAGAGCTTTGCATGTCTTCCAAATAGTCCAACTTCCTCCTTGGTCTTATGCCTGGTACACACCATGCAATTTCCCATTCGTGAAAGCACAGAGCTCTCTGATGAAGGTCTGGCAGGAAGGAGCAGTGGGAAGAGGAAGAGGGTAATAATGGGAAAGAGTGACATGAGTGACGGCAAAGCAATTCATCACGGCATGGATCGTTCGGGTGCCGCCGCGTGCTGTTCTCTGTGGAGTTGACTTATTTTACCGTCAGAAGGCTTGGGAGCCTTCATCTCTCCCTGGTGGTCTAGTGGCTAGGATTCGGCGCTCTCACCGCCGCAGCCCGGGTTCGATTCCCGGTCAGGGAAGGCCTCCTTCTTTTTTCTTGATCTCTCACGCAGCAGCGGCACTTCCTTGAGTCGCTTGTCTTAACCGCTGGATTGACTCCTTATGCAGGCTCCATTGCCTGCAACAGTAAGATGGTAAGAGCAGTAAAGCCTGGTACACACCATGCAATTTCCCATCAGATAGATGGGTCGAATAGATCATTTCTGGCAGGTCCGATCTGATTCCCGATCGGTTTTCTGATCGATTTGCATACAAGTGACCGGAATATCGATCAGAAAAACGATCGGAAATCCGATCGGATCTGTCAGAAATTATCTATTGACTCATCTATCTGATGGGAAATTGCATGGTGTGTAACAGGCATAAGACCAAAGAGGAAGGTGGACCATTTGGAAGACATGCAAGACTGCAAAGCTTTCAAGGGAGATTCCAACTTTCTGGAAAGAACATGCAGCACACATTATCAGCCAGGTTTCACCCCGTCATTTTTCTCCTCAGCGTTCATGTGTATGAAAAAGAAAATGTAAAAACCCCTTTAACTCAGATCCAGATCATGGAATCATCCCTAGGAGGCAGTGTGCGACTGCCAAGAGGCATGCAGGGAGACCTCCATCAGCAGAAGCTGCACACAGTCTCCCTTTCCAAACAGCTATGCGACAGAAGAAAGCGGTTTGGTTCTTTTTGTTTTTTCCGAGTCAGCCTATAGTGAACAGACTGAAGACTTAACAAAGATGGCCAGCCAAGTGCAGGACTCCTGCATAAGGAGTCAATCCAGCGGTAAAGACAAGCATCTCAAGGAAGTGTTGCTGCTGCGTGAGAGATTAAGAAAGAGGCCTTCCCTGACCAGGAATCGAACCCGGGCCGCGGCGGTGAGAGCGCCGAATCCTAGCCACTAGACCACCAGGGAGAGATGAAAGAACATCCACATGAACGCTGAGGAGAAAAGTGACAGGATGAAAGCTGGCTGCTAATTTGTGCTGCGTGTTTTTTTCCAGAAAGTTGGAATCTCCCTTGAGAGCTTTGCATGTCTTCCAAATAGTCCAACTTCCTCCTTGGTCTTATGCCTGGTACACACCATGCAATTTCCCATTCGTGAAAGCACAGAGCTCTCTGATGAAGGTCTGGCAGGAAGGAGCAGTGGGAAGAGGAAGAGGGTAATAATGGGAAAGAGTGACATGAGTGACGGCAAAGCAATTCATCACGGCATGGATCGTTCGGGTGCCGCCGCGTGCTGTTCTCTGTGGAGTTGACTTATTTTACCGTCAGAAGGCTTGGGAGCCTTCATCTCTCCCTGGTGGTCTAGTGGCTAGGATTCGGCGTTCTCACCGCCGCAGCCCGGGTTCGATTCCCGGTCAGGGAAGGCCTCCTTCTTTTTTCTTGATCTCTCACGCAGCAGCGGCACTTCCTTGAGTCGCTTGTCTTAACCGCTGGATTGACTCCTTATGCAGGCTCCATTGCCTGCAACAGTAAGATGGTAAGAGCAGTAAAGCCTGGTACACACCATGCAATTTCCCATCAGATAGATGGGTCGAATAGATCATTTCTGGCAGGTCCGATCTGATTCCCGATCGTTTTTCTGATCGATTTGCATACAAGTGACCGGAATATCGATCAGAAAAACGATCGGAAATCCGATCGGATCTGACAGAAATTATCTATTGACTCATCTATCTGATGGGAAATTGCATGGTGTGTAACAGGCATAAGACCAAAGAGGAAGGTGGACCATTTGGAAGACATGCAAGACTGCAAAGCTTTCAAGGGAGATTCCAACTTTCTGGAAAAAACATGCAGCACACATTATCAGCCAGGTTTCACCCCGTCATTTTTCTCCTCAGCGTTCATGTGTATGAAAAAGAAAATGTAAAAACCCCTTTAACTCAGATCCAGATCATGGAATCATCCCTAGGAGGCAGTGTGCGACTGCCAAGAGGCATGCAGGGAGACCTCCATCAGCAGAAGCTGCACACAGTCTCCCTTTCCAAACAGCTATGCGACAGAAGAAAGCGGTTTGGTTCTCTTTGTTTTTTCCGAGTCAGCCTATAGTGAACAGACTGAAGACTTAACAAAGATGGCCAGCCAAGTGCAGGACTCCTGCATAAGGAGTCAATCCAGCGGTAAAGACAAGCATCTCAAGGAAGTGTCGCTGCTGCGTGAGAGATTAAGAAAGAGGCCTTCCCTGACTGGGAATCGAACCCGGGCCGCGGCGGTGAGAGCGCCGAATCCTAGCCACTAGACCACCAGGGAGAGATGAAAGAACATCCACATGAATGCTGAGGAGAAAAGTGACAGGATGAAAGCTGGCTGCTAATTTGTGCTGCGTGTTTTTTTCCAGAAAGTTGGAATCTCCCTTGAGAGCTTTGCATGTCTTCCAAATAGTCCAACTTCCTCCTTGGTCTTATGCCTGGTACACACCATGCAATTTCCCATTCGTGAAAGCACAGAGCTCTCTGATGAAGGTCTGGCAGGAAGGAGCAGTGGGAAGAGGAAGAGGGTAATAATGGGAAAGAGTGACATGAGTGACGGCAAAGCAATTCATCACGGCATGGATCGTTCGGGTGCCGCCGCGTGCTGTTCTCTGTGGAGTTGACTTATTTTACCGTCAGAAGGCTTGGGAGCCTTCATCTCTCCCTGGTGGTCTAGTGGCTAGGATTCGGTGCTCTCACCGCCGCGGCCCAGGTTCGACTCCCGGTCAGGGAAGGCCTCCTTCTTTTTTCTTGATCTCTCACGCAGCAGCGGCACTTCCTTGAGTCGCTTGTCTTAACCGCTGGATTGACTCCTTATGCAGGCTCCATTGCCTGCAACAGTAAGATGGTAAGAGCAGTAAAGCCTGGTACACACCATGCAATTTCCCATCAGATAGATGGGTCGAATAGATCATTTCTGGCAGGTCCGATCTGATTCCCGATCGTTTTTCTGATCGATTTGCATACAAGTGACCGGAATATCGATCAGAAAAACGATCGGAAATCCGATCGGATCTGTCAGAAATTATCTATTGACTCATCTATCTGATGGGAAATTGCATGGTGTGTAACAGGCATAAGACCAAAGAGGAAGGTGGACCATTTGGAAGACATGCAAGACTGCAAAGCTTTCAAGGGAGATTCCAACTTTCTGGAAAGAACATGCAGCACACATTATCAGCCAGGTTTCACCCCGTCATTTTTCTCCTCAGCGTTCATGTGTATGAAAAAGAAAATGTAAAAACCCCTTTAACTCAGATCCAGATCATGGAATCATCCCTAGGAGGCAGTGTGCGACTGCCAAGAGGCATGCAGGGAGACCTCCATCAGCAGAAGCTGCACACAGTCTCCCTTTCCAAACAGCTATGCGACAGAAGAAAGCGGTTTGGTTCTTTTTGTTTTTTCCGAGTCAGCCTATAGTGAACAGACTGAAGACTTAACAAAGATGGCCAGCCAAGTGCAGGACTCCTGCATAAGGAGTCAATCCAGCGGTAAAGACAAGCATCTCAAGGAAGTGTTGCTGCTGCGTGAGAGATTAAGAAAGAGGCCTTCCCTGACCAGGAATCGAACCCGGGCCGCGGCGGTGAGAGCGCCGAATCCTAGCCACTAGACCACCAGGGAGAGATGAAAGAACATCCACATGAACGCTGAGGAGAAAAGTGACAGGATGAAAGCTGGCTGCTAATTTGTGCTGCGTGTTTTTTTCCAGAAAGTTGGAATCTCCCTTGAGAGCTTTGCATGTCTTCCAAATAGTCCAACTTCCTCCTTGGTCTTATGCCTGGTACACACCATGCAATTTCCCATTCGTGAAAGCACAGAGCTCTCTGATGAAGGTCTGGCAGGAAGGAGCAGTGGGAAGAGGAAGAGGGTAATAATGGGAAAGAGTGACATGAGTGACGGCAAAGCAATTCATCACGGCATGGATCGTTCGGGTGCCGCCGCGTGCTGTTCTCTGTGGAGTTGACTTATTTTACCGTCAGAAGGCTTGGGAGCCTTCATCTCTCCCTGGTGGTCTAGTGGCTAGGATTCGGCGTTCTCACCGCCGCAGCCCGGGTTCGATTCCCGGTCAGGGAAGGCCTCCTTCTTTTTTCTTGATCTCTCACGCAGCAGCGGCACTTCCTTGAGTCGCTTGTCTTAACCGCTGGATTGACTCCTTATGCAGGCTCCATTGCCTGCAACAGTAAGATGGTAAGAGCAGTAAAGCCTGGTACACACCATGCAATTTCCCATCAGATAGATGGGTCGAATAGATCATTTCTGGCAGGTCCGATCTGATTCCCGATCGTTTTTCTGATCGATTTGCATACAAGTGACCGGAATATCGATCAGAAAAACGATCGGAAATCCGATCGGATCTGACAGAAATTATCTATTGACTCATCTATCTGATGGGAAATTGCATGGTGTGTAACAGGCATAAGACCAAAGAGGAAGGTGGACCATTTGGAAGACATGCAAGACTGCAAAGCTTTCAAGGGAGATTCCAACTTTCTGGAAAAAACATGCAGCACACATTATCAGCCAGGTTTCACCCCGTCATTTTTCTCCTCAGCGTTCATGTGTATGAAAAAGAAAATGTAAAAACCCCTTTAACTCAGATCCAGATCATGGAATCATCCCTAGGAGGCAGTGTGCGACTGCCAAGAGGCATGCAGGGAGACCTCCATCAGCAGAAGCTGCACACAGTCTCCCTTTCCAAACAGCTATGCGACAGAAGAAAGCGGTTTGGTTCTCTTTGTTTTTTCCGAGTCAGCCTATAGTGAACAGACTGAAGACTTAACAAAGATGGCCAGCCAAGTGCAGGACTCCTGCATAAGGAGTCAATCCAGCGGTAAAGACAAGCATCTCAAGGAAGTGTCGCTGCTGCGTGAGAGATTAAGAAAGAGGCCTTCCCTGACCGGGAATCGAACCCGGGCCGCGGCGGTGAGAGCGCCGAATCCTAGCCACTAGACCACCAGGGAGAGATGAAAGAACATCCACATGAATGCTGAGGAGAAAAGTGACAGGATGAAAGCTGGCTGCTAATTTGTGCTGCGTGTTTTTTTCCAGAAAGTTGGAATCTCCCTTGAGAGCTTTGCATGTCTTCCAAATAGTCCAACTTCCTCCTTGGTCTTATGCCTGGTACACACCATGCAATTTCCCATTCGTGAAAGCACAGAGCTCTCTGATGAAGGTCTGGCAGGAAGGAGCAGTGGGAAGAGGAAGAGGGTAATAATGGGAAAGAGTGACATGAGTGACGGCAAAGCAATTCATCACGGCATGGATCGTTCGGGTGCCGCCGCGTGCTGTTCTCTGTGGAGTTGACTTATTTTACCGTCAGAAGGCTTGGGAGCCTTCATCTCTCCCTGGTGGTCTAGTGGCTAGGATTCGGTGCTCTCACCGCCGCGGCCCAGGTTCGATTCCCGGTCAGGGAAGGCCTCCTTCTTTTTTCTTGATCTCTCACGCAGCAGCGGCACTTCCTTGAGTCGCTTGTCTTAACCGCTGGATTGACTCCTTATGCAGGCTCCATTGCCTGCAACAGTAAGATGGTAAGAGCAGTAAAGCCTGGTACACACCATGCAATTTCCCATCAGATAGATGGGTCGAATAGATCATTTCTGGCAGGTCCGATCTGATTCCCGATCGTTTTTCTGATCGATTTGCATACAAGTGACCGGAATATCGATCAGAAAAACGATCGGAAATCCGATCGGATCTGACAGAAATTATCTATTGACTCATCTATCTGATGGGAAATTGCATGGTGTGTAACAGGCATAAGACCAAAGAGGAAGGTGGACCATTTGGAAGACATGCAAGACTGCAAAGCTTTCAAGGGAGATTCCAACTTTCTGGAAAAAACATGCAGCACACATTATCAGCCAGGTTTCACCCCGTCATTTTTCTCCTCAGCGTTCATGTGTATGAAAAAGAAAATGTAAAAACCCCTTTAACTCAGATCCAGATCATGGAATCATCCCTAGGAGGCAGTGTGCGACTGCCAAGAGGCATGCAGGGAGACCTCCATCAGCAGAAGCTGCACACAGTCTCCCTTTCCAAACAGCTATGCGACAGAAGAAAGCGGTTTGGTTCTTTTTGTTTTTTCCGAGTCAGCCTATAGTGAACAGACTGAAGACTTAACAAAGATGGCCAGCCAAGTGCAGGACTCCTGCATAAGGAGTCAATCCAGCGGTAAAGACAAGCATCTCAAGGAAGTGTCGCTGCTGCGTGAGAGATTAAGAAAGTGGCCTTCCCTGACCAGGAATTGAACCCGGGCCGCGGCGGTGAGAGCGCCGAATCCTAGCCACTAGACCACCAGGGAGAGATGAAAGAACATCCACATGAACGCTGAGGAGAAAAGTGACAGGATGAAAGCTGGCTGCTAATTTGTGCTGCGTGTTTTTTTCCAGAAAGTTGGAATCTCCCTTGAGAGCTTTGCATGTCTTCCAAATAGTCCAACTTCCTCCTTGGTCTTATGCCTGGTACACACCATGCAATTTCCCATTCGTGAAAGCACAGAGCTCTCTGATGAAGGTCTGGCAGGAAGGAGCAGTGGGAAGAGGAAGAGGGTAATAATGGGAAAGAGTGACATGAGTGACGGCAAAGCAATTCATCACGGCATGGATCGTTCGGGTGCCGCCGCGTGCTGTTCTCTGTGGAGTTGACTTATTTTACCGTCAGAAGGCTTGGGAGCCTTCATCTCTCCCTGGTGGTCTAGTGGCTAGGATTCGGCGCTCTCACCGCCGCAGCCCGGGTTCGATTCCCGGTCAGGGAAGGCCTCCTTCTTTTTTCTTGATCTCTCACGCAGCAGCGGCACTTCCTTGAGTCGCTTGTCTTAACCGCTGGATTGACTCCTTATGCAGGCTCCATTGCCTGCAACAGTAAGATGGTAAGAGCAGTAAAGCCTGGTACACACCATGCAATTTCCCATCAGATAGATGGGTCGAATAGATCATTTCTGGCAGGTCCGATCTGATTCCCGATCGGTTTTCTGATCGATTTGCATACAAGTGACCGGAATATCGATCAGAAAAACGATCGGAAATCCGATCGGATCTGTCAGAAATTATCTATTGACTCATCTATCTGATGGGAAATTGCATGGTGTGTAACAGGCATAAGACCAAAGAGGAAGGTGGACCATTTGGAAGACATGCAAGACTGCAAAGCTTTCAAGGGAGATTCCAACTTTCTGGAAAGAACATGCAGCACACATTATCAGCCAGGTTTCACCCCGTCATTTTTCTCCTCAGCGTTCATGTGTATGAAAAAGAAAATGTAAAAACCCCTTTAACTCAGATCCAGATCATGGAATCATCCCTAGGAGGCAGTGTGCGACTGCCAAGAGGCATGCAGGGAGACCTCCATCAGCAGAAGCTGCACACAGTCTCCCTTTCCAAACAGCTATGCGACAGAAGAAAGCGGTTTGGTTCTTTTTGTTTTTTCCGAGTCAGCCTATAGTGAACAGACTGAAGACTTAACAAAGATGGCCAGCCAAGTGCAGGACTCCTGCATAAGGAGTCAATCCAGCGGTAAAGACAAGCATCTCAAGGAAGTGTTGCTGCTGCGTGAGAGATTAAGAAAGAGGCCTTCCCTGACCAGGAATCGAACCCGGGCCGCGGCGGTGAGAGCGCCGAATCCTAGCCACTAGACCACCAGGGAGAGATGAAAGAACATCCACATGAACGCTGAGGAGAAAAGTGACAGGATGAAAGCTGGCTGCTAATTTGTGCTGCGTGTTTTTTTCCAGAAAGTTGGAATCTCCCTTGAGAGCTTTGCATGTCTTCCAAATAGTCCAACTTCCTCCTTGGTCTTATGCCTGGTACACACCATGCAATTTCCCATTCGTGAAAGCACAGAGCTCTCTGATGAAGGTCTGGCAGGAAGGAGCAGTGGGAAGAGGAAGAGGGTAATAATGGGAAAGAGTGACATGAGTGACGGCAAAGCAATTCATCACGGCATGGATCGTTCGGGTGCCGCCGCGTGCTGTTCTCTGTGGAGTTGACTTATTTTACCGTCAGAAGGCTTGGGAGCCTTCATCTCTCCCTGGTGGTCTAGTGGCTAGGATTCGGCGTTCTCACCGCCGCAGCCCGGGTTCGATTCCCGGTCAGGGAAGGCCTCCTTCTTTTTTCTTGATCTCTCACGCAGCAGCGGCACTTCCTTGAGTCGCTTGTCTTAACCGCTGGATTGACTCCTTATGCAGGCTCCATTGCCTGCAACAGTAAGATGGTAAGAGCAGTAAAGCCTGGTACACACCATGCAATTTCCCATCAGATAGATGGGTCGAATAGATCATTTCTGGCAGGTCCGATCTGATTCCCGATCGTTTTTCTGATCGATTTGCATACAAGTGACCGGAATATCGATCAGAAAAACGATCGGAAATCCGATCGGATCTGACAGAAATTATCTATTGACTCATCTATCTGATGGGAAATTGCATGGTGTGTAACAGGCATAAGACCAAAGAGGAAGGTGGACCATTTGGAAGACATGCAAGACTGCAAAGCTTTCAAGGGAGATTCCAACTTTCTGGAAAAAACATGCAGCACACATTATCAGCCAGGTTTCACCCCGTCATTTTTCTCCTCAGCGTTCATGTGTATGAAAAAGAAAATGTAAAAACCCCTTTAACTCAGATCCAGATCATGGAATCATCCCTAGGAGGCAGTGTGCGACTGCCAAGAGGCATGCAGGGAGACCTCCATCAGCAGAAGCTGCACACAGTCTCCCTTTCCAAACAGCTATGCGACAGAAGAAAGCGGTTTGGTTCTCTTTGTTTTTTCCGAGTCAGCCTATAGTGAACAGACTGAAGACTTAACAAAGATGGCCAGCCAAGTGCAGGACTCCTGCATAAGGAGTCAATCCAGCGGTAAAGACAAGCATCTCAAGGAAGTGTCGCTGCTGCGTGAGAGATTAAGAAAGAGGCCTTCCCTGACTGGGAATCGAACCCGGGCCGCGGCGGTGAGAGCACCGAATCCTAGCCACTAGACCACCAGGGAGAGATGAAAGAACATCCACATGAATGCTGAGGAGAAAAGTGACAGGATGAAAGCTGGCTGCTAATTTGTGCTGCGTGTTTTTTTCCAGAAAGTTGGAATCTCCCTTGAGAGCTTTGCATGTCTTCCAAATAGTCCAACTTCCTCCTTGGTCTTATGCCTGGTACACACCATGCAATTTCCCATTCGTGAAAGCACAGAGCTCTCTGATGAAGGTCTGGCAGGAAGGAGCAGTGGGAAGAGGAAGAGGGTAATAATGGGAAAGAGTGACATGAGTGACGGCAAAGCAATTCATCACGGCATGGATCGTTCGGGTGCCGCCGCGTGCTGTTCTCTGTGGAGTTGACTTATTTTACCGTCAGAAGGCTTGGGAGCCTTCATCTCTCCCTGGTGGTCTAGTGGCTAGGATTCGGTGCTCTCACCGCCGCGGCCCAGGTTCGACTCCCGGTCAGGGAAGGCCTCCTTCTTTTTTCTTGATCTCTCACGCAGCAGCGGCACTTCCTTGAGTCGCTTGTCTTAACCGCTGGATTGACTCCTTATGCAGGCTCCATTGCCTGCAACAGTAAGATGGTAAGAGCAGTAAAGCCTGGTACACACCATGCAATTTCCCATCAGATAGATGGGTCGAATAGATCATTTCTGGCAGGTCCGATCTGATTCCCGATCGTTTTTCTGATCGATTTGCATACAAGTGACCGGAATATCGATCAGAAAAACGATCGGAAATCCGATCGGATCTGTCAGAAATTATCTATTGACTCATCTATCTGATGGGAAATTGCATGGTGTGTAACAGGCATAAGACCAAAGAGGAAGGTGGACCATTTGGAAGACATGCAAGACTGCAAAGCTTTCAAGGGAGATTCCAACTTTCTGGAAAAAACATGCAGCACACATTATCAGCCAGGTTTCACCCCGTCATTTTTCTCCTCAGCGTTCATGTGTATGAAAAAGAAAATGTAAAAACCCCTTTAACTCAGATCCAGATCATGGAATCATCCCTAGGAGGCAGTGTGCGACTGCCAAGAGGCATGCAGGGAGACCTCCATCAGCAGAAGCTGCACACAGTCTCCCTTTCCAAACAGCTATGCGACAGAAGAAAGCGGTTTGGTTCTTTTTGTTTTTTCCGAGTCAGCCTATAGTGAACAGACTGAAGACTTAACAAAGATGGCCAGCCAAGTGCAGGACTCCTGCATAAGGAGTCAATCCAGCGGTAAAGACAAGCATCTCAAGGAAGTGTCGCTGCTGCGTGAGAGATTAAGAAAGAGGCCTTCCCTGACCGGGAATCGAACGCGGGCCGCGGCGGTGAGAGCGCCAAATCCTAGCCACTAGACCACCAGGGAGAGATGAAAGAACATCCACATGAACGCTGAGGAGAAAAGTGACAGGATGAAAGCTGGCTGCTAATTTGTGCTGCGTGTTTTTTTCCAGAAAGTTGGAATCTCCCTTGAGAGCTTTGCATGTCTTCCAAATAGTCCAACTTCCTCCTTGGTCTTATGCCTGGTACACACCATGCAATTTCCCATTCGTGAAAGCACAGAGCTCTCTGATGAAGGTCTGGCAGGAAGGAGCAGTGGGAAGAGGAAGAGGGTAATAATGGGAAAGAGTGACATGAGTGACGGCAAAGCAATTCATCACGGCATAGATTGTTCGGGTGCCGCCGCGTGCTGTTCTCTGTGGAGTTGACTTATTTTACCGTCAGAAGGCTTGGGAGCCTTCATCTCTCCCTGGTGGTCTAGTGGCTAGGATTTGGCGCTCTCACCGCCGCGGCCCGGGTTCGATTCCCGGTCAGGGAAGGCCTCCTTCTTTTTTCTTGATCTCTCACGCAGCAGCGGCACTTCCTTGAGTCGCTTGTCTTAACCGCTGGATTGACTCCTTATGCAGGCTCCATTGCCTGCAACAGTAAGATGGTAAGAGCAGTAAAGCCTGGTACACACCATGCAATTTCCCATCAGATAGATGGGTCGAATAGATCATTTCTGGCAGGTCCGATCTGATTCCCGATCGTTTTTCTGATCGATTTGCATACAAGTGACCGGAATATCGATCAGAAAAACGATCGGAAATCCGATCGGATCTGTCAGAAATTATCTATTGACTCATCTATCTGATGGGAAATTGCATGGTGTGTAACAGGCATAAGACCAAAGAGGAAGGTGGACCATTTGGAAGACATGCAAGACTGCAAAGCTTTCAAGGGAGATTCCAACTTTCTGGAAAAAACATGCAGCACACATTATCAGCCAGGTTTCACCCCGTCATTTTTCTCCTCAGCGTTCATGTGTATGAAAAAGAAAATGTAAAAACCCCTTTAACTCAGATCCAGATCATGGAATCATCCCTAGGAGGCAGTGTGCGACTGCCAAGAGGCATGCAGGGAGACCTCCATCAGCAGAAGCTGCACACAGTCTCCCTTTCCAAACAGCTATGCGACAGAAGAAAGCGGTTTGGTTCTTTTTGTTTTTTCCGAGTCAGCCTATAGTGAACAGACTGAAGACTTAACAAAGATGGCCAGCCAAGTGCAGGACTCCTGCATAAGGAGTCAATCCAGCGGTAAAGACAAGCATCTCAAGGAAGTGTCGCTGCTGCGTGAGAGATTAAGAAAGAGGCCTTCCCTGACCGGGAATCAAACCCGGGCCGCAGCGGTGAGAGCGCCGAATCCTAGCCACTAGACCACCAGGGAGAGATGAAAGCACATCCACATGAACGCTGAGGAGAAAAGTGACAGGATGAAAGCTGGCTGCTAATTTGTGCTGCGTGTTTTTTTCCAGAAAGTTGGAATCTCCCTTGAGAGCTTTGCATGTCTTCCAAATAGTCCAACTTCCTCCTTGGTCTTATGCCTGGTACACACCATGCAATTTCCCATTCGTGAAAGCACAGAGCTCTCTGATGAAGGTCTGGCAGGAAGGAGCAGTGGGAAGAGGAAGAGGGTAATAATGGGAAAGAGTGACATGAGTGACGGCAAAGCAATTCATCACGGCATGGATCGTTCGGGTGCCGCCGCGTGCTGTTCTCTGTGGAGTTGACTTATTTTACCGTCAGAAGGCTTGGGAGCCTTCATCTCTCCCTGGTGGTCTAGTGGCTAGGATTCGGCGCTCTCACCGCCGCGGCCCGGGTTCGATTCCCGGTCAGGGAAGGCCTCCTTCTTTTTTCTTGATCTCTCACGCAGCAGCGGCACTTCCTTGAGTCGCTTGTCTTAACCGCTGGATTGACTCCTTATGCAGGCTCCATTGCCTGCAACAGTAAGATGGTAAGAGCAGTAAAGCCTGGTACACACCATGCAATTTCCCATCAGATAGATGGGTCGAATAGATCATTTCTGGCAGGTCCGATCTGATTCCCGATCGTTTTTCTGATCGATTTGCATACAAGTGACCGGAATATCGATCAGAAAAACGATCGGAAATCCGATCGGATCTGTCAGAAATTATCTATTGACTCATCTATCTGATGGGAAATTGCATGGTGTGTAACAGGCATAAGACCAAAGAGGAAGGTGGACCATTTGGAAGACATGCAAGACTGCAAAGCTTTCAAGGGAGATTCCAACTTTCTGGAAAAAACATGCAGCACACATTATCAGCCAGGTTTCACCCCGTCATTTTTCTCCTCAGCGTTCATGTGTATGAAAAAGAAAATGTAAAAACCCCTTTAACTCAGATCCAGATCATGGAATCATCCCTAGGAGGCAGTGTGCGACTGCCAAGAGGCATGCAGGGAGACCTCCATCAGCAGAAGCTGCACACAGTCTCCCTTTCCAAACAGCTATGCGACAGAAGAAAGCGGTTTGGTTCTTTTTGTTTTTTCCGAGTCAGCCTATAGTGAACAGACTGAAGACTTAACAAAGATGGCCAGCCAAGTGCAGGACTCCTGCATAAGGAGTCAATCCAGCGGTAAAGACAAGCATCTCAAGGAAGTGTCGCTGCTGCGTGAGAGATTAAGAAAGAGGCCTTCCCTGACCGGGAATCGAACCCGGGCCGCGGCGGTGAGAGCGCCGAATCCTAGCCACTAGACCACCAGGGAGAGATGAAAGAACATCCACATGAACGCTGAGGAGAAAAGTGACAGGATGAAAGCTGGCTGCTAATTTGTGCTGCGTGTTTTTTTCCAGAAAGTTGGAATCTCCCTTGAGAGCTTTGCATGTCTTCCAAATAGTCCAACTTCCTCCTTGGTCTTATGCCTGGTACACACCATGCAATTTCCCATTCGTAAAAGCACAGAGCTCTCTGATGAAGGTCTGGCAGGAAGGAGCAGTGGGAAGAGGAAGAGGGTAATAATGGGAAAGAGTGACATGAGTGACGGCAAAGCAATTCATCACGGCATGGATCGTTCGGGTGCCGCCGCGTGCTGTTCTCTGTGGAGTTGACTTATTTTACCGTCAGAAGGCTTGGGAGCCTTCATCTCTCCCTGGTGGTCTAGTGGCTAGGATTCGGCGCTCTCACCGCTGCGGCCCGGGTTCGATTCCCGGTCAGGGAAGGCCTCCTTCTTTTTTCTTGATCTCTCACGCAGCAGCGGCACTTCCTTAGGTCGCTTGTCTTAACCGCTGGATTGACTCCTTATGCAGGCTCCATTGCCTGCAACAGTAAGATGGTAAGAGCAGTAAAGCCTGGTACACACCATGCAATTTCCCATCAGATAGATGGGTCGAATAGATCATTTCTGGCAGGTCCGATCTGATTCCCGATCGTTTTTCTGATCGATTTGCATACAAGTGACCGGAATATCGATCAGAAAAACGATCGGAAATCCGATCGGATCTGTCAGAAATTATCTATTGACTCATCTATCTGATGGGAAATTGCATGGTGTGTAACAGGCATAAGACCAAAGAGGAAGGTGGACCATTTGGAAGACATGCAAGACTGCAAAGCTTTCAAGGGAGATTCCAACTTTCTGGAAAGAACATGCAGCACACATTATCAGCCAGGTTTCACCCCGTCATTTTTCTCCTCAGCGTTCATGTGTATGAAAAAGAAAATGTAAAAACCCCTTTAACTCAGATCCAGATCATGGAATCATCCCTAGGAGGCAGTGTGCGACTGCCAAGAGGCATGCAGGGAGACCTCCATCAGCAGAAGCTGCACACAGTCTCCCTTTCCAAACAGCTATGCGACAGAAGAAAGCGGTTTGGTTCTTTTTGTTTTTTCCGAGTCAGCCTATAGTGAACAGACTGAAGACTTAACAAAGATGGCCAGCCAAGTGCAGGACTCCTGCATAAGGAGTCAATCCAGCGGTAAAGACAAGCATCTCAAGGAAGTGTCGCTGCTGCGTGAGAGATTAAGAAAGAGGCCTTCCCTGACCGGGAATCGAACCCGGGCCGCGGCGGTGAGAGCGCCGAATCCTAGCCACTAGACCACCAGGGAGAGATGAAAGAACATCCACATGAACGCTGAGGAGAAAAGTGACAGGATGAAAGCTGGCTGCTAATTTGTGCTGCGTGTTTTTTTCCAGAAAGTTGGAATCTCCCTTGAGAGCTTTGCATGTCTTCCAAATAGTCCAACTTCCTCCTTGGTCTTATGCCTGGTACACACCATGCAATTTCCCATTCGTAAAAGCACAGAGCTCTCTGATGAAGGTCTGGCAGGAAGGAGCAGTGGGAAGAGGAAGAGGGTAATAATGGGAAAGAGTGACATGAGTGACGGCAAAGCAATTCATCACGGCATGGATCGTTCGGGTGCCGCCGCGTGCTGTTCTCTGTGGAGTTGACTTATTTTACCGTCAGAAGGCTTGGGAGCCTTCATCTCTCCCTGGTGGTCTAGTGGCTAGGATTCGGCGCTCTCACCGCCGCGGCCCGGGTTCGATTCCCGGTCAGGGAAGGCCTCCTTCTTTTTTCTTGATCTCTCACGCAGCAGCGGCACTTCCTTGGGTCGCTTGTCTTAACCGCTGGATTGACTCCTTATGCAGGCTCCATTGCCTGCAACAGTAAGATGGTAAGAGCAGTAAAGCCTGGTACACACCATGCAATTTCCCATCAGATAGATGGGTCGAATAGATCATTTCTGGCAGGTCCGATCTGATTCCCGATCGTTTTTCTGATCGATTTGCATACAAGTGACCGGAATATCGATCAGAAAAACGATCGGAAATCCGATCGGATCTGTCAGAAATTATCTATTGACTCATCTATCTGATGGGAAATTGCATGGTGTGTAACAGGCATAAGACCAAAGAGGAAGGTGGACCATTTGGAAGACATGCAAGACTGCAAAGCTTTCAAGGGAGATTCCAACTTTCTGGAAAAAACATGCAGCACACATTATCAGCCAGGTTTCACCCCGTCATTTTTCTCCTCAGCGTTCATGTGTATGAAAAAGAAAATGTAAAAACCCCTTTAACTCAGATCCAGATCATGGAATCATCCCTAGGAGGCAGTGTGCGACTGCCAAGAGGCATGCAGGGAGACCTCCATCAGCAGAAGCTGCACACAGTCTCCCTTTCCAAACAGCTATGCGACAGAAGAAAGCGGTTTGGTTCTTTTTGTTTTTTCCGAGTCAGCCTATAGTGAACAGACTGAAGACTTAACAAAGATGGCCAGCCAAGTGCAGGACTCCTGCATAAGGAGTCAATCCAGCGGTAAAGACAAGCATCTCAAGGAAGTGTCGCTGCTGCGTGAGAGATTAAGAAAGAGGCCTTCCCTGACCGGGAATCGAACCCGGGCCGCGGCGGTGAGAGCGCCGAATCCTAGCCACTAGACCACCAGGGAGAGATGAAAGAACATCCACATGAACGCTGAGGAGAAAAGTGACAGGATGAAAGCTGGCTGCTAATTTGTGCTGCGTGTTTTTTTCCAGAAAGTTGGAATCTCCCTTGAGAGCTTTGCATGTCTTCCAAATAGTCCAACTTCCTCCTTGGTCTTATGCCTGGTACACACCATGCAATTTCCCATTCGTGAAAGCACAGAGCTCTCTGATGAAGGTCTGGCAGGAAGGAGCAGTGGGAAGAGGAAGAGGGTAATAATGGGAAAGAGTGACATGAGTGACGGCAAAGCAATTCATCACGGCATGGATCGTTCGGGTGCCGCCGCGTGTAGTGTTGGGCGAACAGTGTTCGCCACTGTTCGGGTTCTGCAGAACATCACCCTGTTCGGGTGATGTTCGAGTTCGGCCGAACACCTGACGGTGCTCGGCCAAACCGTTCGGCCATATGGCCGAACTAAGAGCGCATGGCCGAACGTTCCCCGAACGTTCGGCTAGCGCTGTGATTGGCCGAACGGGTCACGTGGTTCGGACCCGAACGCGCTCTGATTGGCCGAACTGTCACGTGGTTCGGGTAAATAAATACCCGAACCACGTCATATCTCCGCCATTTGTCTGTGGGTTTAGCTTTGGGTAGGCAGGCAGGGTAGTTCGCGCTCCAGCCACGCTAGCCAGGGTCCCCCCCAGTCATTGTGTGTCGCTGCTGGGAATAGTAGTACACCGCTCGCTCAGCATTCTGTTTACTGCCACTCTGTGTACCTCGCTCAGCCACACTATATAGCATTCTGTTTACTGCCACTCTGTGTCTGCTGGGAATAGTAGTACACCGCTTGCACAGCCACACTATATAGCATTCTGTTTACTGCCACTCTGTGTACCTCGCTCAGCCACACTATATAGCATTCTGTTTACTGCCACTCTGTGTCTGCTGGGAATAGTGGTACACCGCTCGCTCAGCCACACTATATAGCATTCTGTTCACTGTTCTGTGTCTGCTTGGAATAGTGGTACACCGCTCGTTCAGCCACACTATATAGCATTCTGTGTACTGTTCTGTGTCTGCTGGGAACAGTAGTACACCGCTCGTTCAGCCACACTATATAGCATTCTGTGTACTGTTCTGTGTCTGCTGGGAACAGTAGTACACCGCTCGCTCAGCCACACTATATAGCATTCTGTTCACTGTTCTGTGTCTGCTGGGAATAGTGGTACACCGCTCGCTCAGCCACACTATATAGCATTCTGTTCACTGTTCTGTGTCTGCTGGGAATAGTGGTACACCGCTCGCTCAGCCACACTATATAGCATTCTGTTTACTGTTCTGTGTCTGCTGGGAATAGTGGTACACCGCTCGCTCATCCACACTATATAGCATTCTGTTCACTGTTCTGTGTCTGCTGGGAATAGTGGTACACCGCTCGCTCAGCCACACTATATAGCATTCTGTTCACTGTTCTGTGTCTGCTGGGAATAGTGGTACACCGCTCGCTCAGCCACACTATATAGCATTCTGTTTACTGCCACTCTGTGTACCTCGCTCAGCCACACTATATAGCATTGCGTACTCTGCCAGTCAGTGTGTATATTGCTGGGATCAGTAATACTCCACTCACCGTCAACCACTATATGAGCTCAACATGAGTTCCCCAGAGACCTCCGCTGTGAGCAGCACTCCCAACAACAGCAACAGCCAACGCCCCACGCAAGCTATAACATCCACCCCAGCAGCCAGTGGTCAGCAGCAGCCCTCCCCGGAGGAGAACGTTGTGTCCATCAGTCCGTCGCCAGAGCGATTAATGAGGGCTGCCATTGAGGAGATGATGGGGCCTGATGTGGAGGAGGAGGTCTGGCTCAGGCCAGCATCCCAAGTTAATGTTGAGGACGATGAGGGGTCTGTGTCTGGGGATGTTGGGGTGGCAGAGGTGGTGGGTGGGTCAGACTCAGGAGAAGAGTTGTATGATGAGGATGATGATCGGGACCATCTGTATGTGCCTCAGAGTCCGACCCCGGAAAACATGTTGTATCGTGTGTTTAGGTACTAAAATCTGCGTTCCCTCCCAGTAGTGTTGGGCGAACAGTGTTTGCCACTGTTCGGGTTCTGCAGAACATCACCCTGTTCGGGGTGACTATATAGCAGACTATATAGCATTGTGTTTAATGCCACTCTGTGTACACGGCTCAGCCACACTATATAGCATTGTGTTTACTTCCACTCTGTGTCTGCTGGGAACAGTAGTACACCGCTCACCCGCCACTGTATAGCATTGTGCTCTGTGTCACTGCTGACAATAGTGGTACACCGCTCACCCACCACTGTATAGCATTTCTGTACTGCCACTGTACTGCTGCCAGTCAGCGTGTACTTTAAGGATAAGTGAAATGAGGAAGAAATCCGGTGAAAGAGGGAGGGGCAAGGGAAGAGGTGTTTCCCCTGACGGTTCACGTACAGGCCACAGGGGAGCACCCAAGAAAACCCACTCAATACTGCCCATGTTGTCCAGGACAACAACCCTCACAGATCCAAAAGAACAGGACCAGATAATTACTTGGATGACCTCTCAAGCGTCCAGCAGTGGGTTAAGCAGCACCAGCACATCACGCACGAGGTCCGAGTCCTCAGCCAGTTAAAGTCTGGGCTTTCTTTGAAGACTGCACTGAGGATGTTACCATGGCGATTTGCAAGGTGTGCAAGACCCGCCTGAGCAGGGGGAAAAGTATTAACAACCTCTCCACCACCAGCATGAGCCGCCACATTCTATCCAAACATCCCACTCTGTGGGCAAACGCGGCAGGACAGGGTACCACCAGCAACACTGCCTCCCTTGGGTTCACCAGACTCACCACCAGACCCGCCTCAGCAGCAGCAGTAGCCCAGCCATTGCGTGGTTCACAACATTCACAAACATCAGACGATGCTGACACTGTCACTTTCCGGACTAGTGCTCTTGAGGTCTCCCAGTGTTCATCAAACACAACAACCAACAGCCCTTCGGTGTGCAGCGCTACGGTTGAGTTGTCTGTTTCTGAGATGTTTGAGCACAAGAGGAAATTGCCAGCAAATGACCCCCGGGCCGTGGCAGTAACAGCCAGCCAGCATAGCCAAGCTTCTGGCCTGCGAAATGCTGCCATATCGAGTGGTGGAGACAAACAGCTTCAAGGGCATGATGTCAGTGGCCATCCCACGTTACGTGGTTCCCAGCCGCTACCACTTTGCGCGCTCTGCAGTGCCTGAGTTGCATGAGCACGTGGTCAGCTAAATAACCCGAAGCTTGAAGAATGCCGTTGCCTGCAAGGTTCACCTCACCACTGACACCTGGACGAGTGCGTTCGGCCAGGGTCGATACATCTCCCTTACCGCGCACTGGGTGAACCTTGTGGAGCCTGGCAGCGATTCCTCACCTGCTACGGCGCGGGTGTTGCCCACGCCGCAAACAGCTGGATAACAACAGCAGCACCTACCTCTCTGACTCCTTCTCCTCCAACGCATCTCAAAGCTGTACCTCATCCGGAAATGCTAACCCAGCACCAGCAGCAGTAGGATCGTGGAAGCAGTGCAGCACAGCTGTTGGCATGCGTCAGCAAGCGTTGCTGAAGCTGATCTGCCTTGGGGATAAGCAGCACACAGGGGAGGAAATTTGGAGGGGAATAAAGGAACAGACGGATTTGTGGCTGGCACCGCTGGACCTGAAACCGGGCATGAAGCTAGACACCTGGCACGAACTGGCAATGTACGCAATAGAGGTGCTGGCTTGCCCGGCAGCCAGCGTTATGTCGGAACGCTGTTTCAGTGCTGCCGGAGGCATCATCACAGATCGGCGTATCCGCCTCTCCACAGAAAATGCAGACCGTCTGACTCAAATTAAAATGAATCAATCCTGGATTGGAAACGACTACGCAACACTCCTGGACCCCAACCAAGTAACATGACCGATGAACATCTGGGATGGTTTAGCGTTTCCGGTCCCTGTTTATTGAACCTCTCATCTGTATTACATTTATGACTGCATGGCGGCAAAAAGCATTGCTGCTATATCCGCACGCTTTTTGTCCTCATGCAAGGCCTGGGTTGTTGTGTCTCACAAAGCGTGGCCTTCTCCTCCTGCGCCTCCTCCTGTTCCATCACGTGTGCTGCTGCTGCTGCTGCTGCTGGGTTAGCGTTGCCGCGTGGTCCCTGTTTATTGAACCTCTTATCTTTATTACATTTATGACTACATGGCGGTACAAAGCATGCTATCCGCACGCTTTTTGTCCTCATGCAAGGCCTGGGTTGTTGTGTCTCACAAAGCGTGGCCTTCTCCTCCTGCGCCTCCTCCTGTTCCATCACGTGTGCTGCTGCTGGGTTAGCGTTGCCGCGTGGTCCCTGTTTATTGAACCACTTATCTTTATTACATTTATGACTGCATGGTGGTACAAAGCATGCTATCCGCACGCTTCTTGTCCTCATGCAAGGCCTGGGTTGTTGTGTCTCAAAGCGTGGCCTTCTCCTCCTGCGCCACCCTCCTCCTGTTCCATCACGTGTGCTGCTGCTGGGTTAGCATTACCGGTCCCTTTTCCTGGAACCTCTTATATGTATTACATTTATGACTGCATGCCGACAAAAAGCATGTTACCTGTGCAAAGAAAACAGACATTTCCCGCATTTAAAAGACAGTTTTCCCTTTGAAACTTTAAAATCGATTTTCTCAAAAACTATAAGCTCTTTTTGCTAAATTTTTTTTTCCTCTTGTACCCACTCCCAAGGTGCACATACCCTGTAAATTTGGGGTATGTAGCATATAAGGAGGCTTTACAAAGCACAAAAGTTCGGGTCCCCATTGACTTCCATTATGTTCGGAGTTCGGGTCGAACACCCGAACATCGCGGCCATGTTCGGCCTGTTCGGCCCGAACCCGAACATCTAGATGTTCGCCCAACACTAGCCGCGTGCTGTTCTCTGTGGAGTTGACTTATTTTACCGTCAGAAGGCTTGGGAGCCTTCATCTCTCCCTGGTGGTCTAGTGGCTAGGATTCGGCGCTCTCACCGCCGCGGCCCGGGTTCGATTCCCGGTCAGGGAAGGCCTCCTTCTTTTTTCTTGATCTCTCACGCAGCAGCGGCACTTCCTTGGGTCGCTTGTCTTAACCGCTGGATTGACTCCTTATGCAGGCTCCATTGCCTGCAACAGTAAGATGGTAAGAGCAGTAAAGCCTGGTACACACCATGCAATTTCCCATCAGATAGATGGGTCGAATAGATCATTTCTGGCAGGTCCGATCTGATTCCCGATCGTTTTTCTGATCGATTTGCATACAAGTGACCGGAATATCGATCAGAAAAACGATCGGAAATCCGATCGGATCTGTCAGAAATTATCTATTGACTCATCTATCTGATGGGAAATTGCATGGTGTGTAACAGGCATAAGACCAAAGAGGAAGGTGGACCATTTGGAAGACATGCAAGACTGCAAAGCTTTCAAGGGAGATTCCAACTTTCTGGAAAAAACATGCAGCACACATTATCAGCCAGGTTTCACCCCGTCATTTTTCTCCTCAGCGTTCATGTGTATGAAAAAGAAAATGTAAAAACCCCTTTAACTCAGATCCAGATCATGGAATCATCCCTAGGAGGCAGTGTGCGACTGCCAAGAGGCATGCAGGGAGACCTCCATCAGCAGAAGCTGCACACAGTCGCCCTTTCCAAACAGCTATGCGACAGAAGAAAGCGGTTTGGTTCTTTTTGTTTTTTCCGAGTCAGCCTATAGTGAACAGACTGAAGACTTAACAAAGATGGCCAGCCAAGTGCAGGACTCCTGCATAAGGAGTCAATCCAGCGGTAAAGACAAGCATCTCAAGGAAGTGTCGCTGCTGCGTGAGAGATTAAGAAAGAGGCCTTCCCTGACCGGGAATCGAACCCGGGCCGCGGCGGTGAGAGCGCCGAATCCTAGCCACTAGACCACCAGGGAGAGATGAAAGAACATCCACATGAACGCTGAGGAGAAAAGTGACAGGATGAAAGCTGGCTGCTAATTTGTGCTGCGTGTTTTTTTCCAGAAAGTTGGAATCTCCCTTGAGAGCTTTGCATGTCTTCCAAATAGTCCAACTTCCTCCTTGGTCTTATGCCTGGTACACACCATGCAATTTCCCATTCGTGAAAGCACAGAGCTCTCTGATGAAGGTCTGGCAGGAAGGAGCAGTGGGAAGAGGAAGAGGGTAATAATGGGAAAGAGTGACATAAGTGACGGCAAAGCAATTCATCACGGCATGGATCGTTCGGGTGCCGCCGCGTGCTGTTCTCTGTGGAGTTGACTTATTTTACCGTCAGAAGGCTTGGGAGCCTTCATCTCTCCCTGGTGGTCTAGTGGCTAGGATTCGGCGCTCTCACCGCCGCGGCCCGGGTTCGATTCCCGGTCAGGGAAGGCCTCCTTCTTTTTTCTTGATCTCTCACGCAGCAGCAGCACTTCCTTGAGTCGCTTGTCTTAACCGCTGGATTGACTCCTTATGCAGGCTCCATTGCCTGCAACAGTAAGATGGTAAGAGCAGTAAAGCCTGGTACACACCATGCAATTTCCCATCAGATAGATGGGTCGAATAGATCGTTTCTGGCAGGTCCGATCTGATTCCCGATCGTTTTTCTGATCGATTTGCATACAAGTGACCGGAATATCGATCAGAAAAACGATCGGAAATCCGATCGGATCTGTCAGAAATTATCTATTGACTCATCTATCTGATGGGAAATTGCATGGTGTGTAACAGGCATAAGACCAAAGAGGAAGGTGGACCATTTGGAAGACATGCAAGACTGCAAAGCTTTCAAGGGAGATTCCAACTTTCTGGAAAAAACATGCAGCACACATTATCAGCCAGGTTTCACCCCGTCATTTTTCTCCTCAGCGTTCATGTGTATGAAAAAGAAAATGTAAAAACCCCTTTAACTCAGATCCAGATCATGGAATCATCCCTAGGAGGCAGTGTGCGACTGCCAAGAGGCATGCAGGGAGACCTCCATCAGCAGAAGCTGCACACAGTCTCCCTTTCCAAACAGCTATGCGACAGAAGAAAGCGGTTTGGTTCTTTTTGTTTTTTCCGAGTCAGCCTATAGTGAACAGACTGAAGACTTAACAAAGATGGCCAGCCAAGTGCAGGACTCCTGCATAAGGAGTCAATCCAGCGGTAAAGACAAGCATCTCAAGGAAGCGTCGCTGCTGTGTGAGAGATTAAGAAAGAGGCCTTCCCTGACCGGTAATCGAACCCGGGCCGCGGCGGTGAGAGCGCCGAATCCTAGCCACTAGACCACCCGGGAGAGATGAAAGAACATCCACATGAACGCTGAGGAGAAAAGTGACAGGATGAAAGCTGGCTGCTAATTTGTGCTGCGTGTTTTTTTCCAGAAAGTTGGAATCTCCCTTGAGAGCTTTGCATGTCTTCCAAATAGTCCAACTTCCTCCTTGGTCTTATGCCTGGTACACACCATGCAATTTCCCATTCGTGAAAGCACAGAGCTCTCTGATGAAGGTCTGGCAGGAAGGAGCAGTGGGAAGAGGAAGAGGGTAATAATGGGAAAGAGTGACATGAGTGACGGCAAAGCAATTCATCACGGCATGGATCGTTCGGGTGCCGCCGCGTGCTGTTCTCTGTGGAGTTGACTTATTTTACCGTCAGAAGGCTTGGGAGCCTTCATCTCTCCCTGGTGGTCTAGTGGCTAGGATTCGGCGCTCTCACCGCCGCGGCCCGGGTTCGATTCCCGGTCAGGGAAGGCCTCCTTCTTTTTTATTGATCTCTCACGCAGCAGCGGCACTTCCTTGAGTCGCTTGTCTTAACCGCTGGATTGACTCCTTATGCAGGCTCCATTGCCTGCAACAGTAAGATGGTAAGAGCAGTAAAGCCTGGTACACACCATGCAATTTCCCATCAGATAGATGGGTCGAATAGATCATTTCTGGCAGGTCCGATCTGATTCCCGATCGTTTTTCTGATCGATTTGCATACAAGTGACCGGAATATCGATCAGAAAAACGATCGGAAATCCGATCGGATCTGTCAGAAATTATCTATTGACTCATCTATCTGATGGGAAATTGCATGGTGTGTAACAGGCATAAGACCAAAGAGGAAGGTGGACCATTTGGAAGACATGCAAGACTGCAAAGCTTTCAAGGGAGATTCCAACTTTCTGGAAAAAACATGCAGCACACATTATCAGCCAGGTTTCACCCCGTCATTTTTCTCCTCAGCGTTCATGTGTATGAAAAAGAAAATGTAAAAACCCCTTTAACTCAGATCCAGATCATGGAATCATCCCTAGGAGGCAGTGTGCGACTGCCAAGAGGCATGCAGGGAGACCTCCATCAGCAGAAGCTGCACACAGTCTCCCTTTCCAAACAGCTATGCGACAGAAGAAAGCGGTTTGGTTCTTTTTGTTTTTTCCGAGTCAGCCTATAGTGAACAGACTGAAGACTTAACAAAGATGGCCAGCCAAGTGCAGGACTCCTGCATAAGGAGTCAATCCAGCGGTAAAGACAAGCATCTCAAGGAAGTGTCGCTGCTGCGTGAGAGATTAAGAAAGAGGCCTTCCCTGACCGGGAATTGAACCCGGGCCACGGCGGTGAGAGCGCCGAATCCTAGCCACTAGACCACCAGGGAGAGATGAAAGAACATCCACATGAACGCTGAGGAGAAAAGTGACAGGATGAAAGCTGGCTGCTAATTTGTGCTGCGTGTTTTTTTCCAGAAAGTTGGAATCTCCCTTGAGAGCTTTGCATGTCTTCCAAATAGTCCAACTTCCTCCTTGGTCTTATGCCTGGTACACACCATGCAATTTCCCATTCGTGAAAGCACAGAGCTCTCTGATGAAGGTCTGGCAGGAAGGAGCAGTGGGAAGAGGAAGAGGGTAATAATGGGAAAGAGTGACATGAGTGACGGCAAAGCAATTCATCACGGCATGGATCGTTCGGGTGCCGCCGCGTGCTGTTCTCTGTGGAGTTGACTTATTTTACCGTCAGAAGGCTTGGGAGCCTTCATCTCTCCCTGGTGGTCTTGTGGCTAGGATTCGGCGCTCTCACCGCCGCGGCCCGGGTTCGATTCCCGG
Organism: Hyperolius riggenbachi; assembly: GCF_040937935.1. Lineage (NCBI taxonomy): Eukaryota > Metazoa > Chordata > Amphibia > Anura > Hyperoliidae > Hyperolius > Hyperolius riggenbachi. Next base: position 26,795,459 of record NC_090653.1, on the reverse strand, counting down.
TCAGGGAAGGCCTCCTTCTTTTTTCTTGATCTCTCACGCAGCAGCGGCACTTCCTTGGGTCGCTTGTCTTAACCGCTGGATTGACTCCTTATGCAGGCTCCATTGCCTGCAACAGTAAGATGGTAAGAGCAGTAAAGCCTGGTACACACCATGCAATTTCCCATCAGATAGATGGGTCGAATAGATCATTTCTGGCAGGTCCGATCTGATTCCCGATCGTTTTTCTGATCGATTTGCATACAAGTGACCGGAATATCGATCAGAAAAACGATCGGAAATCCGATCGGATCTGTCAGAAATTATCTATTGACTCATCTATCTGATGGGAAATTGCATGGTGTGTAACAGGCATAAGACCAAAGAGGAAGGTGGACCATTTGGAAGACATGCAAGACTGCAAAGCTTTCAAGGGAGATTCCAACTTTCTGGAAAAAACATGCAGCACACATTATCAGCCAGGTTTCACCCCGTCATTTTTCTCCTCAGCGTTCATGTGTATGAAAAAGAAAATGTAAAAACCCCTTTAACTCAGATCCAGATCATGGAATCATCCCTAGGAGGCAGTGTGCGACTGCCAAGAGGCATGCAGGGAGACCTCCATCAGCAGAAGCTGCACACAGTCTCCCTTTCCAAACAGCTATGCGACAGAAGAAAGCGGTTTGGTTCTTTTTGTTTTTTCCGAGTCAGCCTATAGTGAACAGACTGAAGACTTAACAAAGATGGCCAGCCAAGTGCAGGACTCCTGCATAAGGAGTCAATCCAGCGGTAAAGACAAGCATCTCAAGGAAGTGTCGCTGCTGCGTGAGAGATTAAGAAAGAAGAAGGAGGCCTTCCCTGACCGGGAATCGAACCCGGGCCGCGGCGGTGAGAGCGCCGAATCCTAGCCACTAGACCACCAGGGAGAGATGAAAGAACATCCACATGAACGCTGAGGAGAAAAGTGACAGGATGAAAGCTGGCTGCTAATTTGTGCTGCGTGTTTTTTTCCAGAAAGTTGGAATCTCCCTTGAGAGCTTTGCATGTCTTCCAAATAGTTCAACTTCCTCCTTGGTCTTATGCCTGGTACACACCATGCAATTTCCCATTCGTGAAAGCACAGAGCTCTCTGATGAAGGTCTGGCAGGAAGGAGCAGTGGGAAGAGGAAGAGGGTAATAATGGGAAAGAGTGACATGAGTGACGGCAAAGCAATTCATCACGGCATGGATCGTTCGGGTGCCGCCGCGTGCTGTTCTCTGTGGAGTTGACTTATTTTACCGTCAGAAGGCTTGGGAGCCTTCATCTCTCCCTGGTGGTCTAGTGGCTAGGATTCGGCGCTCTCACCGCCGCGGCCCGGGTTCGATTCCCGGTCAGGGAAGGCCTCCTTCTTTTTTCTTGATCTCTCACGCAGCAGCGGCACTTCCTTGAGTCGCTTGTCTTAACCGCTGGATTGACTCCTTATGCAGGCTCCATTGCCTGCAACAGTAAGATGGTAAGAGCAGTAAAGCCTGGTACACACCATGCAATTTCCCATCAGATAGATGGGTCGAATAGATCGTTTCTGGCAGGTCCGATCTGATTCCCGATCGTTTTTCTGATCGATTTGCATACAAGTGACCGGAATATCGATCAGAAAAACGATCGGAAATCCGATCGGATCTGTCAGAAATTATCTATTGACTCATCTATCTGATGGGAAATTGCATGGTGTGTAACAGGCATAAGACCAAAGAGGAAGGTGGACCATTTGGAAGACATGCAAGACTGCAAAGCTTTCAAGGGAGATTCCAACTTTCTGGAAAAAACATGCAGCACACATTATCAGCCAGGTTTCACCCCGTCATTTTTCTCCTCAGCGTTCATGTGTATGAAAAAGAAAATGTAAAAACCCCTTTAACTCAGATCCAGATCATGGAATCATCCCTAGGAGGCAGTGTGCGACTGCCAAGAGGCATGCAGGGAGACCTCCATCAGCAGAAGCTGCACACAGTCTCCCTTTCCAAACAGCTATGCGACAGAAGAAAGCGGTTTGGTTCTTTTTGTTTTTTCCGAGTCAGCCTATAGTGAACAGACTGAAGACTTAACAAAGATGGCCAGCCAAGTGCAGGACTCCTGCATAAGGAGTCAATCCAGCGGTAAAGACAAGCATCTCAAGGAAGCGTCGCTGCTGTGTGAGAGATTAAGAAAGAGGCCTTCCCTGACCGGTAATCGAACCCGGGCCGCGGCGGTGAGAGCGCCGAATCCTAGCCACTAGACCACCCGGGAGAGATGAAAGAACATCCACATGAACGCTGAGGAGAAAAGTGACAGGATGAAAGCTGGCTGCTAATTTGTGCTGCGTGTTTTTTTCCAGAAAGTTGGAATCTCCCTTGAGAGCTTTGCATGTCTTCCAAATAGTCCAACTTCCTCCTTGGTCTTATGCCTGGTACACACCATGCAATTTCCCATTCGTGAAAGCACAGAGCTCTCTGATGAAGGTCTGGCAGGAAGGAGCAGTGGGAAGAGGAAGAGGGTAATAATGGGAAAGAGTGACATGAGTGACGGCAAAGCAATTCATCACGGCATGGATCGTTCGGGTGCCGCCGCGTGCTGTTCTCTGTGGAGTTGACTTATTTTACCGTCAGAAGGCTTGGGAGCCTTCATCTCTCCCTGGTGGTCTAGTGGCTAGGATTCGGCGCTCTCACCGCCGCGGCCCGGGTTCGATTCCCGGTCAGGGAAGGCCTCCTTCTTTTTTATTGATCTCTCACGCAGCAGCGGCACTTCCTTGAGTCGCTTGTCTTAACCGCTGGATTGACTCCTTATGCAGGCTCCATTGCCTGCAACAGTAAGATGGTAAGAGCAGTAAAGCCTGGTACACACCATGCAATTTCCCATCAGATAGATGGGTCGAATAGATCATTTCTGGCAGGTCCGATCTGATTCCCGATCGTTTTTCTGATCGATTTGCATACAAGTGACCGGAATATCGATCAGAAAAACGATCGGAAATCCGATCGGATCTGTCAGAAATTATCTATTGACTCATCTATCTGATGGGAAATTGCATGGTGTGTAACAGGCATAAGACCAAAGAGGAAGGTGGACCATTTGGAAGACATGCAAGACTGCAAAGCTTTCAAGGGAGATTCCAACTTTCTGGAAAAAACATGCAGCACACATTATCAGCCAGGTTTCACCCCGTCATTTTTCTCCTCAGCGTTCATGTGTATGAAAAAGAAAATGTAAAAACCCCTTTAACTCAGATCCAGATCATGGAATCATCCCTAGGAGGCAGTGTGCGACTGCCAAGAGGCATGCAGGGAGACCTCCATCAGCAGAAGCTGCACACAGTCTCCCTTTCCAAACAGCTATGCGACAGAAGAAAGCGGTTTGGTTCTTTTTGTTTTTTCCGAGTCAGCCTATAGTGAACAGACTGAAGACTTAACAAAGATGGCCAGCCAAGTGCAGGACTCCTGCATAAGGAGTCAATCCAGCGGTAAAGACAAGCATCTCAAGGAAGTGTCGCTGCTGCGTGAGAGATTAAGAAAGAGGCCTTCCCTGACCGGGAATTGAACCCGGGCCACGGCGGTGAGAGCGCCGAATCCTAGCCACTAGACCACCAGGGAGAGATGAAAGAACATCCACATGAACGCTGAGGAGAAAAGTGACAGGATGAAAGCTGGCTGCTAATTTGTGCTGCGTGTTTTTTTCCAGAAAGTTGGAATCTCCCTTGAGAGCTTTGCATGTCTTCCAAATAGTCCAACTTCCTCCTTGGTCTTATGCCTGGTACACACCATGCAATTTCCCATTCGTGAAAGCACAGAGCTCTCTGATGAAGGTCTGGCAGGAAGGAGCAGTGGGAAGAGGAAGAGGGTAATAATGGGAAAGAGTGACATGAGTGACGGCAAAGCAATTCATCACGGCATGGATCGTTCGGGTGCCGCCGCGTGCTGTTCTCTGTGGAGTTGACTTATTTTACCGTCAGAAGGCTTGGGAGCCTTCATCTCTCCCTGGTGGTCTTGTGGCTAGGATTCGGCGCTCTCACCGCCGCGGCCCGGGTTCGATTCCCGGTCAGGGAAGGCCTCCTTCTTTTTTCTTGATCTCTCACGCAGCAGCGGCACTTCCTTGGGTCGCTTGTCTTAACCGCTGGATTGACTCCTTATGCAGGCTCCATTGCCTGCAACAGTAAGATGGTAAGAGCAGTAAAGCCTGGTACACACCATGCAATTTCCCATCAGATAGATGGGTCGAATAGATCATTTCTGGCAGGTCCGATCTGATTCCCGATCGTTTTTCTGATCGATTTGCATACAAGTGACCGGAATATCGATCAGAAAAACGATCGGAAATCCGATCGGATCTGTCAGAAATTATCTATTGACTCATCTATCTGATGGGAAATTGCATGGTGTGTAACAGGCATAAGACCAAAGAGGAAGGTGGACCATTTGGAAGACATGCAAGACTGCAAAGCTTTCAAGGGAGATTCCAACTTTCTGGAAAAAACATGCAGCACACATTATCAGCCAGGTTTCACCCCGTCATTTTTCTCCTCAGCGTTCATGTGTATGAAAAAGAAAATGTAAAAACCCCTTTAACTCAGATCCAGATCATGGAATCATCCCTAGGAGGCAGTGTGCGACTGCCAAGAGGCATGCAGGGAGACCTCCATCAGCAGAAGCTGCACACAGTCTCCCTTTCCAAACAGCTATGCGACAGAAGAAAGCGGTTTGGTTCTTTTTGTTTTTTCCGAGTCAGCCTATAGTGAACAGACTGAAGACTTAACAAAGATGGCCAGCCAAGTGCAGGACTCCTGCATAAGGAGTCAATCCAGCGGTAAAGACAAGCATCTCAAGGAAGTGTCGCTGCTGCGTGAGAGATTAAGAAAGAAGAAGGAGGCCTTCCCTGACCGGGAATCGAACCCGGGCCGCGGCGGTGAGAGCGCCGAATCCTAGCCACTAGACCACCAGGGAGAGATGAAAGAACATCCACATGAACGCTGAGGAGAAAAGTGACAGGATGAAAGCTGGCTGCTAATTTGTGCTGCGTGTTTTTTTCCAGAAAGTTGGAATCTCCCTTGAGAGCTTTGCATGTCTTCCAAATAGTTCAACTTCCTCCTTGGTCTTATGCCTGGTACACACCATGCAATTTCCCATTCGTGAAAGCACAGAGCTCTCTGATGAAGGTCTGGCAGGAAGGAGCAGTGGGAAGAGGAAGAGGGTAATAATGGGAAAGAGTGACATGAGTGACGGCAAAGCAATTCATCACGGCATGGATCGTTCGGGTGCCGCCGCGTGCTGTTCTCTGTGGAGTTGACTTATTTTACCGTCAGAAGGCTTGGGAGCCTTCATCTCTCCCTGGTGGTCTAGTGGCTAGGATTCGGCGCTCTCACCGCCGCGGCCCGGGTTCGATTCCCGGTCAGGGAAGGCCTCCTTCTTTTTTCTTGATCTCTCACGCAGCAGCGGCACTTCCTTGAGTCGCTTGTCTTAACCGCTGGATTGACTCCTTATGCAGGCTCCATTGCCTGCAACAGTAAGATGGTAAGAGCAGTAAAGCCTGGTACACACCATGCAATTTCCCATCAGATAGATGGGTCGAATAGATCATTTCTGGCAGGTCCGATCTGATTCCCGATCGTTTTTCTGATCGATTTGCATACAAGTGACCGGAATATCGATCAGAAAAACGATCGGAAATCCGATCGGATCTGTCAGAAATTATCTATTGACTCATCTATCTGATGGGAAATTGCATGGTGTGTAACAGGCATAAGACCAAAGAGGAAGGTGGACCATTTGGAAGACATGCAAGACTGCAAAGCTTTCAAGGGAGATTCCAACTTTCTGGAAAAAACATGCAGCACACATTATCAGCCAGGTTTCACCCCGTCATTTTTCTCCTCAGCGTTCATGTGTATGAAAAAGAAAATGTAAAAACCCCTTTAACTCAGATCCAGATCATGGAATCATCCCTAGGAGGCAGTGTGCGACTGCCAAGAGGCATGCAGGGAGACCTCCATCAGCAGAAGCTGCACACAGTCTCCCTTTCCAAACAGCTATGCGACAGAAGAAAGCGGTTTGGTTCTTTTTGTTTTTTCCGAGTCAGCCTATAGTGAACAGACTGAAGACTTAACAAAGATGGCCAGCCAAGTGCAGGACTCCTGCATAAGGAGTCAATCCAGCGGTAAAGACAAGCATCTCAAGGAAGTGTCGCTGCTGCGTGAGAGATTAAGAAAGAGGCCTTCCCTGACCGGGAATTGAACCCGGGCCACGGCGGTGAGAGCGCCGAATCCTAGCCACTAGACCACCAGGGAGAGATGAAAGAACATCCACATGAACGCTGAGGAGAAAAGTGACAGGATGAAAGCTGGCTGCTAATTTGTGCTGCGTGTTTTTTTCCAGAAAGTTGGAATCTCCCTTGAGAGCTTTGCATGTCTTCCAAATAGTCCAACTTCCTCCTTGGTCTTATGCCTGGTACACACCATGCAATTTCCCATTCGTGAAAGCACAGAGCTCTCTGATGAAGGTCTGGCAGGAAGGAGCAGTGGGAAGAGGAAGAGGGTAATAATGGGAAAGAGTGACATGAGTGACGGCAAAGCAATTCATCACGGCATGGATCGTTCGGGTGCCGCCGCGTGCTGTTCTCTGTGGAGTTGACTTATTTTACCGTCAGAAGGCTTGGGAGCCTTCATCTCTCCCTGGTGGTCTAGTGGCTAGGATTCGGCGCTCTCACCGCCGCGGCCCGGGTTCGATTCCCGGTCAGGGAAGGCCTCCTTCTTTTTTCTTGATCTCTCACGCAGCAGCGGCACTTCCTTGAGTCGCTTGTCTTAACCGCTGGATTGACTCCTTATGCAGGCTCCATTGCCTGCAACAGTAAGATGGTAAGAGCAGTAAAGCCTGGTACACACCATGCAATTTCCCATCAGATAGATGGGTCGAATAGATCATTTCTGGCAGGTCCGATCTGATTCCCGATCGTTTTTCTGATCGATTTGCATACAAGTGACCGGAATATCGATCAGAAAAACGATCGGAAATCCGATCGGATCTGTCAGAAATTATCTATTGACTCATCTATCTGATGGGAAATTGCATGGTGTGTAACAGGCATAAGACCAAAGAGGAAGGTGGACCATTTGGAAGACATGCAAGACTGCAAAGCTTTCAAGGGAGATTCCAACTTTCTGGAAAAAACATGCAGCACACATTATCAGCCAGGTTTCACCCCGTCATTTTTCTCCTCAGCGTTCATGTGTATGAAAAAGAAAATGTAAAAACCCCTTTAACTCAGATCCAGATCATGGAATCATCCCTAGGAGGCAGTGTGCGACTGCCAAGAGGCATGCAGGGAGACCTCCATCAGCAGAAGCTGCACACAGTCTCCCTTTCCAAACAGCTATGCGACAGAAGAAAGCGGTTTGGTTCTTTTTGTTTTTTCCGAGTCAGCCTATAGTGAAAGATGGCCAGCCAAGTGCAGGACTCCTGCATAAGGAGTCAATCCAGCGGTAAAGACAAGCATCTCAAGGAAGTGTCGCTGCTGCGTGAGAGATTAAGAAAGAGGCCTTCCCTGACCGGGAATCGAACCCGGGCCGCGGCGGTGAGAGCGCCGAATCCTAGCCACTAGACCACCAGGGAGAGATGAAAGAACATCCACATGAACGCTGAGGAGAAAAGTGACAGGATGAAAGCTGGCTGCTAATTTGTGCTGCGTGTTTTTTTCCAGAAAGTTGGAATCTCCCTTGAGAGCTTTGCATGTCTTCCAAATAGTTCAACTTCCTCCTTGGTCTTATGCCTGGTACACACCATGCAATTTCCCATTCGTGAAAGCACAGAGCTCTCTGATGAAGGTCTGGCAGGAAGGAGCAGTGGGAAGAGGAAGAGGGTAATAATGGGAAAGAGTGACATGAGTGACGGCAAAGCAATTCATCACGGCATGGATCGTTCGGGTGCCGCCGCGTGCTGTTCTCTGTGGAGTTGACTTATTTTACCGTCAGAAGGCTTGGGAGCCTTCATCTCTCCCTGGTGGTCTAGTGGCTAGGATTCGGCGCTCTCACCGCCGCGGCCCGGGTTCGATTCCCGGTCAGGGAAGGCCTCCTTCTTTTTTCTTGATCTCTCACGCAGCAGCGGCACTTCCTTGAGTCGCTTGTCTTAACCGCTGGATTGACTCCTTATGCAGGCTCCATTGCCTGCAACAGTAAGATGGTAAGAGCAGTAAAGCCTGGTACACACCATGCAATTTCCCATCAGATAGATGGGTCGAATAGATCATTTCTGGCAGGTCCGATCTGATTCCCGATCGTTTTTCTGATCGATTTGCATACAAGTGACCGGAATATCGATCAGAAAAACGATCGGAAATCCGATCGGATCTGTCAGAAATTATCTATTGACTCATCTATCTGATGGGAAATTGCATGGTGTGTAACAGGCATAAGACCAAAGAGGAAGGTGGACCATTTGGAAGACATGCAAGACTGCAAAGCTTTCAAGGGAGATTCCAACTTTCTGGAAAAAACATGCAGCACACATTATCAGCCAGGTTTCACCCCGTCATTTTTCTCCTCAGCGTTCATGTGTATGAAAAAGAAAATGTAAAAACCCCTTTAACTCAGATCCAGATCATGGAATCATCCCTAGGAGGCAGTGTGCGACTGCCAAGAGGCATGCAGGGAGACCTCCATCAGCAGAAGCTGCACACAGTCTCCCTTTCCAAACAGCTATGCGACAGAAGAAAGCGGTTTGGTTCTTTTTGTTTTTTCCGAGTCAGCCTATAGTGAACAGACTGAAGACTTAACAAAGATGGCCAGCCAAGTGCAGGACTCCTGCATAAGGAGTCAATCCAGCGGTAAAGACAAGCATCTCAAGGAAGTGTCGCTGCTGCGTGAGAGATTAAGAAAGAAGAAGGAGGCCTTCCCTGACCGGGAATCGAACCCGGGCCGCGGCGGTGAGAGCGCCGAATCCTAGCCACTAGACCACCAGGGAGAGATGAAAGAACATCCACATGAACGCTGAGGAGAAAAGTGACAGGATGAAAGCTGGCTGCTAATTTGTGCTGCGTGTTTTTTTCCAGAAAGTTGGAATCTCCCTTGAGAGCTTTGCATGTCTTCCAAATAGTTCAACTTCCTCCTTGGTCTTATGCCTGGTACACACCATGCAATTTCCCATTCGTGAAAGCACAGAGCTCTCTGATGAAGGTCTGGCAGGAAGGAGCAGTGGGAAGAGGAAGAGGGTAATAATGGGAAAGAGTGACATGAGTGACGGCAAAGCAATTCATCACGGCATGGATCGTTCGGGTGCCGCCGCGTGCTGTTCTCTGTGGAGTTGACTTATTTTACCGTCAGAAGGCTTGGGAGCCTTCATCTCTCCCTGGTGGTCTAGTGGCTAGGATTCGGCGCTCTCACCGCCGCGGCCCGGGTTCGATTCCCGGTCAGGGAAGGCCTCCTTCTTTTTTCTTGATCTCTCACGCAGCAGCGGCACTTCCTTGAGTCGCTTGTCTTAACCGCTGGATTGACTCCTTATGCAGGCTCCATTGCCTGCAACAGTAAGATGGTAAGAGCAGTAAAGCCTGGTACACACCATGCAATTTCCCATCAGATAGATGGGTCGAATAGATCATTTCTGGCAGGTCCGATCTGATTCCCGATCGTTTTTCTGATCGATTTGCATACAAGTGACCGGAATATCGATCAGAAAAACGATCGGAAATCCGATCGGATCTGTCAGAAATTATCTATTGACTCATCTATCTGATGGGAAATTGCATGGTGTGTAACAGGCATAAGACCAAAGAGGAAGGTGGACCATTTGGAAGACATGCAAGACTGCAAAGCTTTCAAGGGAGATTCCAACTTTCTGGAAAAAACATGCAGCACACATTATCAGCCAGGTTTCACCCCGTCATTTTTCTCCTCAGCGTTCATGTGTATGAAAAAGAAAATGTAAAAACCCCTTTAACTCAGATCCAGATCATGGAATCATCCCTAGGAGGCAGTGTGCGACTGCCAAGAGGCATGCAGGGAGACCTCCATCAGCAGAAGCTGCACACAGTCTCCCTTTCCAAACAGCTATGCGACAGAAGAAAGCGGTTTGGTTCTTTTTGTTTTTTCCGAGTCAGCCTATAGTGAACAGACTGAAGACTTAACAAAGATGGCCAGCCAAGTGCAGGACTCCTGCATAAGGAGTCAATCCAGCGGTAAAGACAAGCATCTCAAGGAAGTGTCGCTGCTGCGTGAGAGATTAAGAAAGAGGCCTTCCCTGACCGGGAATCGAACCCGGGCCGCGGCGGTGAGAGCGCCGAATCCTAGCCACTAGACCACCAGGGAGAGATGAAAGAACATCCACATGAACGCTGAGGAGAAAAGTGACAGGATGAAAGCTGGCTGCTAATTTGTGCTGCGTGTTTTTTTCCAGAAAGTTGGAATCTCCCTTGAGAGCTTTGCATGTCTTCCAAATAGTCCAACTTCCTCCTTGGTCTTATGCCTGGTACACACCATGCAATTTCCCATTCGTGAAAGCACAGAGCTCTCTGATGAAGGTCTGGCAGGAAGGAGCAGTGGGAAGAGGAAGAGGGTAATAATGGGAAAGAGTGACATGAGTGACGGCAAAGCAATTCATCACGGCATGGATCGTTCGGGTGCCGCCGCGTGCTGTTCTCTGTGGAGTTGACTTATTTTACCGTCAGAAGGCTTGGGAGCCTTCATCTCTCCCTGGTGGTCTAGTGGCTAGGATTCGGCGCTCTCACCGCCGCGGCCCGGGTTTGATTCCCGGTCAGGGAAGGCCTCCTTCTTTTTTCTTGATCTCTCACGCAGCAGCGGCACTTCCTTGAGTCGCTTGTCTTAACCGCTGGATTGACTCCTTATGCAGGCTCCATTGCCTGCAACAGTAAGATGGTAAGAGCAGTAAAGCCTGGTACACACCATGCAATTTCCCATCAGATAGATGGGTCGAATAGATCATTTCTGGCAGGTCCGATCTAATTCCCGATCGTTTTTCTGATCGATTTGCATACAAGTGACCGGAATATCGATCAGAAAAATGATCGGAAATCCGATCGGATCTGTCAGAAATTATCTATTGACTCATCTATCTGATGGGAAATTGCATGGTGTGTAACAGGCATAAGACCAAAGAGGAAGGTGGACCATTTGGAAGACATGCAAGACTGCAAAGCTTTCAAGGGAGATTCCAACTTTCTGGAAAAAACATGCAGCACACATTATCAGCCAGGTTTCACCCCGTCATTTTTCTCCTCAGCGTTCATGTGTATGAAAAAGAAAATGTAAAAACCCCTTTAACTCAGATCCAGATCATGGAATCATCCCTAGGAGGCAGTGTGCAACTGCCAAGAGGCATGCAGGGAGACCTCCATCAGCAGAAGCTGCACACAGTCTCCCTTTCCAAACAGCTATGCGACAGAAGAAAGCGGTTTGGTTCTTTTTGTTTTTTCCGAGTCAGCCTATAGTGAACAGACTGAAGACTTAACAAAGATGGCCAGCCAAGTGCAGGACTCCTGCATAAGGAGTCAATCCAGCGGTAAAGACAAGCATCTCAAGGAAGTGTCGCTGCTGCGTGAGAGATTAAGAAAGAGGCCTTCCCTGACCGGGAATCGAACCCGGGCCGCGGCAGTGAGAGCGCCGAATCCTAGCCACTAGACCACCAGGGAGAGATTAAAGAACATCCACATGAACGCTGAGCAGAAAAGTGACAGGATGAAAGCTGGCTGCTAATTTGTGCTGCGTGTTTTTTTCCAGGAAGTTGGAATCTCCCTTGAGAGCTTTGCATGTCTTCCAAATAGTCCAACTTGCTCCTTCGTCTTATGCCTGGTACACACCATGCAATTTCCCATTCGTGAAAGCACAGAGCTCTCTGATGAAGGTCTGGCAGGAAGGAGCAGTGGGAAGAGGAAGAGGGTAATAATGGGAAAGAGTGACATGAGTGACGGCAAAGCAATTCATCACGGCATGGATCGTTCGGGTGCCGCCGCGTGCTGTTCTCTGTGGAGTTGACTTATTTTACCGTCAGAAGGCTTGGGAGCCTTCATCTCTCCCTGGTGGTCTAGTGGCTAGGATTCGGCGCTCTCACTGCCGCGGCCCGGGTTCGATTCCCGGTCAGGGAAGGCCTCCTTCTTTTTTCTTGATCTCTCACGCAGCAGCGGCACTTCCTTGAGTCGCTTGTCTTAACCGCTGGATTGACTCCTTATGCAGGCTCCATTGCCTGCAACAGTAAGATGGTAAGAGCAGTAAAGCCTGGTACACACCATGCAATTTCCCATCAGATAGATGGGTCGAATAGATCATTTCTGGCAGGTCCGATCTGATTCCCGATCGTTTTTCTGATCGATTTGCATACAAGTGACCGGAATATCGATCAGAAAAACGATCGGAAATCCGATCGGATCTGTCAGAAATTATCTATTGACTCATCTATCTGATGGGAAATTGCATGGTGTGTAACAGGCATAAGACCAAAGAGGAAGGTGGACCATTTGGAAGACATGCAAGACTGCAAAGCTTTCAAGGGAGATTCCAACTTTCTGGAAAAAACATGCAGCACACATTATCAGCCAGGTTTCACCCCGTCATTTTTCTCCTCAGCGTTCATGTGTATGAAAAAGGAAATGTAAAAACCCCTTTAACTCAGATCCAGATCATGGAATCATCCCTAGGAGGCAGTGTGCGACTGCCAAGAGGCATGCAGGGAGACCTCCATCAGCAGAAGCTGCACACAGTCTCCCTTTCCAAACAGCTATGCGACAGAAGAAAGCGGTTTGGTTCTTTTTGTTTTTTCCGAGTCAGCCTATAGTGAACAGACTGAAGACTTAACAAAGATGGCCAGCCAAGTGCAGGACTCCTGCATAAGGAGTCAATCCAGCGGTAAAGACAAGCATCTCAAGGAAGTGTCGCTGCTGCGTGAGAGATTAAGAAAGAGGCCTTCCCTGACCGGGAATCGAACCCGGGCCGCGGCGGTGAGAGCGCCGAATCCTAGCCACTAGACCACCAGGGAGAGATTAAAGAACATCCACATGAACGCTGAGGAGAAAAGTGACAGGATGAAAGCTGGCTGCTAATTTGTGCTGCGTGTTTTTTTCCAGAAAGTTGGAATCTCCCTTGAGAGCTTTGCATGTCTTCCAAATAGTCCAACTTCCTCCTTGGTCTTATGCCTGGTACACACCATGCAATTTCCCATTCGTGAAATCACAGAGCTCTCTGATGAAGGTCTGGCAGGAAGGAGCAGTGGGAAGAGGAAGAGGGTAATAATGGGAAAGAGTGACATGAGTGACGGCAAAGCAATTCATCACGGCATGGATCGTTCGGGTGCCGCCGCGTGCTGTTCTCTGTGGAGTTGACTTATTTTACCGTCAGAAGGCTTAGGAGCCTTCATCTCTCCCTGGTGGTCTAGTGGCTAGGATTCGGCGCTCTCACCGCCGCGGCCCGGGTTTGATTCCCGGTCAGGGAAGGCCTCCTTCTTTTTTCTTGATCTCTCACGCAGCAGCGGCACTTCCTTGAGTCGCTTGTCTTAACCGCTGGATTGACTCCTTATGCAGGCTCCATTGCCTGCAACAGTAAGATGGTAAGAGCAGTAAAGCCTGGTACACACCATGCAATTTCCCATCAGATAGATGGGTCGAATAGATCATTTCTGGCAGGTCCGATCTGATTCCCGATCGTTTTTCTGATCGATTTGCATACAAGTGACCGGAATATCGATCAGAAAAACGATCGGAAATCCGATCGGATCTGTCAGAAATTATCTATTGACTCATCTATCTGATGGGAAATTGCATGGTGTGTAACAGGCATAAGACCAAAGAGGAAGGTGGACCATTTGGAAGACATGCAAGACTGCAAAGCTTTCAAGGGAGATTCCAACTTTCTGCAAAAAAACATGCAGCACACATTATCAGCCAGGTTTCACCCCGTCATTTTTCTCCTCAGCGTTCATGTGTATGAAAAAGAAAATGTAAAAACCCCTTTAACTCAGATCCAGATCATGGAATCATCCCTAGGAGGCAGTGTGCGACTGCCAAGAGGCATGCAGGGAGACCTCCATCAGCAGAAGCTGCACACAGTCTCCCTTTCCAAACAGCTATGCGACAGAAGAAAGCGGTTTGGTTCTTTTTGTTTTTTCCGAGTCAGCCTATAGTGAACAGACTGAAGACTTAACAAAGATGGCCAGCCAAGTGCAGGACTCCTGCATAAGGAGTCAATCCAGCGGTAAAGACAAGCATCTCAAGGAAGTGTCGCTGCTGCGTGAGAGATTAAGAAAGAGGCCTTCCCTGACCGGGAATCGAACCCGGGCCGCGGCGGTGAGAGCGCTGAATCCTAGCCACTAGACCACCAGGGAGAGATGAAAGAACGTCCACATGAACGCTGAGGAGAAAAGTGACAGGATGAAAGCTGGCTGCTAATTTGTGCTGCGTGTTTTTTTTCCAGAAAGTTGGAATCTCCCTTGAGAGCTTTGCATGTCTTCCAAATAGTCCAACTTCCTCCTTGGTCTTATGCCTGGTACACACCATGCAATTTCCCATTCGTGAAAGCACAGAGCTCTCTGATGAAGGTCTGGCAGGAAGGAGCAGTGGGAAGAGGAAGAGGGTAATAATGGGAAAGAGTGACATGAGTGACGGCAAAGCAATTCATCACGGCATGGATCGTTCGGGTGCCGCCGCGTGCTGTTCTCTGTGGAGTTGACTTATTTTACCGTCAGAAGGCTTGGGAGCCTTCATCTCTCCCTGGTGGTCTAGTGGCTAGGATTCGGCGCTCTCACCGCCGCGGCCCGGGTTCGATTCCCGGTCAGGGAAGGCCTCCTTCTTTTTTATTGATCTCTCACGCAGCAGCGGCACTTCCTTGAGTCGCTTGTCTTAACCGCTGGATTGACTCCTTATGCAGGCTCCATTGCCTGCAACAGTAAGATGGTAAGAGCAGTAAAGCCTGGTACACACCATGCAATTTCCCATCAGATAGATGGGTCGAATAGATCATTTCTGGCAGGTCCGATCTGATTCCCGATCGTTTTTCTGATCGATTTGCATACAAGTGACCGGAATATCGATCAGAAAAACGATCGGAAATCCGATCGGATCTGTCCGAAATTATCTATTGACTCATCTATCTGATGGGAAATTGCATGGTGTGTAACAGGCATAAGACCAAAGAGGAAGGTGGACCATTTGGAAGACATGCAAGACTGCAAAGCTTTCAAGGGAGATTCCAACTTTCTGGAAAAAACATGCAGCACACATTATCAGCCAGGTTTCACCCCGTCATTTTTCTCCTCAGCGTTCATGTGTATGAAAAAGAAAATGTAAAAACCCCTTTAACTCAGATCCAGATCATGGAATCATCCCTAGGAGGCAGTGTGCGACTGCCAAGAGGCATGCAGGGAGACCTCCATCAGCAGAAGCTGCACACAGTCTCCCTTTCCAAACAGCTATGCGACAGAAGAAAGCGGTTTGGTTCTTTTTGTTTTTTCCGAGTCAGCCTATAGTGAACAGACTGAAGACTTAACAAAGATGGCCAGCCAAGTGCAGGACTCCTGCATAAGGAGTCAATCCAGCGGTAAAGACAAGCATCTCAAGGAAGTGTCGCTGCTGCGTGAGAGATTAAGAAAGAGGCCTTCCCTGACCGGGAATCGAACCCGGGCCGCGGCGGTGAGAGCGCCGAATCCTAGCCACTAGACCACCAGGGAGAGATGAAAGAACATCCACATGAACGCTGAGGAGAAAAGTGACAGGATGAAAGCTGGCTGCTAATTTGTGCTGCGTGTTTTTTTCCAGAAAGTTGGAATCTCCCTTGAGAGCTTTGCATGTCTTCCAAATAGTCCAACTTCCTCCTTGGTCTTATGCCTGGTACACACCATGCAATTTCCCATTCGTGAAAGCACAGAGCTCTCTGATGAAGGTCTGGCAGGAAGGAGCAGTGGGAAGAGGAAGAGGGTAATAATGGGAAAGAGTGACATGAGTGACGGCAAAGCAATTCATCACGGCATGGATCGTTCGGGTGCCGCCGCGTGCTGTTCTCTGTGGAGTTGACTTATTTTACCGTCAGAAGGCTTGGGAGCCTTCATCTCTCCCTGGTGGTCTAGTGGCTAGGATTCGGCGCTCTCACCGCCGCGGCCCGGGTTTGATTCCCGGTCAGGGAAGGCCTCCTTCTTTTTTCTTGATCTCTCACGCAGCAGCGGCACTTCCTTGAGTCGCTTGTCTTAACCGCTGGATTGACTCCTTATGCAGGCTCCATTGCCTGCAACAGTAAGATGGTAAGAGCAGTAAAGCCTGGTACACACCATGCAATTTCCCATCAGATAGATGGGTCGAATAGATCATTTCTGGCAGGTCCGATCTAATTCCCGATCGTTTTTCTGATCGATTTGCATACAAGTGACCGGAATATCGATCAGAAAAATGATCGGAAATCCGATCGGATCTGTCAGAAATTATCTATTGACTCATCTATCTGATGGGAAATTGCATGGTGTGTAACAGGCATAAGACCAAAGAGGAAGGTGGACCATTTGGAAGACATGCAAGACTGCAAAGCTTTCAAGGGAGATTCCAACTTTCTGGAAAAAACATGCAGCACACATTATCAGCCAGGTTTCACCCCGTCATTTTTCTCCTCAGCGTTCATGTGTATGAAAAAGAAAATGTAAAAACCCCTTTAACTCAGATCCAGATCATGGAATCATCCCTAGGAGGCAGTGTGCGACTGCCAAGAGGCATGCAGGGAGACCTCCATCAGCAGAAGCTGCACACAGTCTCCCTTTCCAAACAGCTATGCGACAGAAGAAAGCGGTTTGGTTCTTTTTGTTTTTTCCGAGTCAGCCTATAGTGAACAGACTGAAGACTTAACAAAGATGGCCAGCCAAGTGCAGGATAGTGTTGGGCGAAAATCTAGATGTTCGGGTTCGGGCCGAACAGGCCGAACATGGCCGCGATGTTCGGGTGTTCGACCCGAACTCCGAACATAATGGAAGTCAATGGGGACCCGAACTTTTGTGGTTTGTAAAGCCTCCTTACATGCCACATACCCCAAATTTACAGGGTATGTGCACCTTGGGAGTGGGTACAAGAGGAAAAAAAAATTAGCAAAAAGAGCTTATAGTTTTTGAGAAAATCGATTTTAAAGTTTCAAAGGGAAAACTGTCTTTTAAATGCGGGAAATGTCTGTTTTCTTTGCACAGGTAACATGTTTTTTGTCGGCATGCAGTCATAAATGTAATACATATAAGAGGTTCCAGGAAAAGGGACCGGTAACGCTAACCCAGCAGCAGCACACGTGATGGAACAGGAGGAGGGTGGCGCAGGAGGAGAAGAAGGCCACGCTTTGTGAGACACAACAACCCCGGCCTTGCATGAGGGCAAGAAGCGTGCGGATAGCAGGCTTTGTACCGCCATGCAGTCATAAATGTAATAAAGATAAGTGGTTCAATAAACAGGGACCACGCGGCAACGCTAACCCAGCAGCAGCAGACGTGATGGAACAGGAGGAGGCGCAGGAGGAGAAGGCCACGCTTTGTGAGACACAACAACCCAGGCCTTGCATGAGGGCAAGAAGCGTGCGGATAGCATGCTTTGTACCGCCATGCAGTCATAAATGTAATAAAGATAAGTGGTTCAATAAACAGGGACCACGCGGCAACGCTAACCCAGCAGCAGCACACGTGATGGAACAGGAGGAGGGTGGCGCAGGAGGAGAAGAAGGCCACGCTTTGTGAGACACAACAACCCCGGCCTTGCATGAGGGCAAGAAGCGTGCGGATAGCAGGCTTTGTACCGCCATGCAGTCATAAATGTAATAAAGATAAGTGGTTCAATAAACAGGGACCACGCGGCAACGCTAACCCAGCAGCAGCAGACGTGATGGAACAGGAGGAGGCGCAGGAGGAGAAGGCCACGCTTTGTGAGACACAACAACCCAGGCCTTGCATGAGGGCAAGAAGCGTGCGGATAGCATGCTTTGTACCGCCATGCAGTCATAAATGTAATAAAGATAAGTGGTTCAATAAACAGGGACCACGCGGCAACGCTAACCCAGCAGCAGCAGACGTGATGGAACAGGAGCAGGCGCAGGAGGAGAAGGCCACGCTTTGTGAGACACAACAACCCAGGCCTTGCATGAGGGCAAGAAGCGTGCGGATAGCATGCTTTGTACCGCCATGCAGTCATAAATGTAATAAAGATAAGTGGTTCAATAAACAGGGACCACGCGGCAACGCTAACCCAGCAGCAGCAGACGTGATGGAACAGGAGCAGGCGCAGGAGGAGAAGGCCACGCTTTGTGAGACACAACAACCCAGGCCTTGCATGTGGACAAAAAGCGTGCGGATATAGCAGCAATGCTTTTTGCCGCCATGCAGTCATAAATGTAATACAGATGAGAGGTTCAATAAACAGGGCCCGGAAACGCAACACCATCCCAGATGTTCATTGGTCATGTTACTTGGTTGGGGTCCTGGAGTGTTGCGTAGTCATTTCCAATCCAGGATTGATTCATTTTAATTTGAGTCAGACGGTCTGCATTTTCTGTAGAGAGGCGGATACGCCGATCTGTGACGATGCCTCCGGCAGCACTGAAACAGCGTTCCGACATAACGCTGGCTGCCGGGCAAGCCAGCACCTCTATTGCGTACATTGCCAGTTCGTGCCAGGTGTCTAGCTTCGATACCCAATAGTTGAAGGGTGCAGATGGATGGTTCGACACAGCTACGCCATCTGACATGTAGTCCTTGACCATCTTCTCCAGGCGATCGGTGTTGGAGGTGGATCTGCACGCTTGCTGTTCAGTGGGCTGCGGCTGCATGGGTGTCAGAAAATTTTCCCACTCCAAGGACACTGCCGATACCATTCCCTTTTGGGTACTAGCTGCGGCTTGCGTTGTTTGCTGCCCTCCTGGTCGTCCTGGGTTTGCGGAAGTCAGTCTGTCTGCGTACAACTGGCTAGAGGAGGGGGAGGATGTCAATCTCCTCTCTAAAGTCTCCACAAGGGCCTGCTGGTATTCTTCCATTTTGACCTGTCTGACTCTTTCTTCAAGCAGTTTTGGAACATTGTGTTTGTACCGTGGATCCAGAAGGGTATAAACCCAGTAATTGGTGTTGTCCAGAATGCGCACAATGCGTGGGTCACGTTCAATGCAGTCTAGCATGAATTGAGCCATGTGTGCCAGAGTCCTACCAGAATCCTCATCATCCTCTTGTGAGCGTTGTGATAGTTGTTGTGATGCATCATAGTCGTCACCTTCCTCCTGGTCTGCTTCTGCTGACCATTCGCGTTGAATTGTGGAAGTCCAACGTGCACCGCTCTGGCCCTCGTCAGTGGTGGCATGAAATTCCTGCTCCAACTCCAGCTGTTCCTCCTCCTCTTCTTCGTCATAGCTGCTGGGGCCAGCGTTCCCTGAGGCGGATGGCCTGATGTTGGTACCATCACGCTGATCGTTTTCTCCTTCAGATTCCCCCAGTTGCATCATGACAGCTGTTTCCTTGATTTTTAACATCGACCTCTTCAGTAAACACAGCAGTGGTATGGTAATGCTGACTGAAGAGTTGTCACTGCTCACAAGCAACGTGGATTGCTCAAAATTTTGGAGGACTTGGCAGAGGTCCAACATGTTGGCCCAATCGGATCCACAGAAGCTTGGCAGCTGGCCGGATGCGCCTCGGTACTGCGCCGTCATGTACTGGACCACTGCACTCTTCTGCTCGCAAAAGCGGGCTAGCATGTGCAGCGTAGAATTCCAGCGCGTAGGGACATCACACAGCAAGCGATGGTGGGGGAGATTGAAGCGCTCCTGCATCTTGGCGAGTGCCCCCGAAGCAGTACTGGAATTTCTACAATGTTTGGACACTCGACGCACCTTCAACAGCAGATCGGGCACGCCTGGGTATGTCCTCAGGAACCGCTGAACTACTAGGTTCATCACGTGCGCCAGGCAAGGGATGTGTGTCAGCTTAGCCAACCTTAAAGCGCGAATGAGATTACTCCCATTATCACACACAACCATGCCCGGTTTCAGGTCCAGCGGTGCCAGCCACAAATCCGTCTGTTCCTTTATTCCCCTCCAAATTTCCTCCCCTGTGTGCTGCTTATCCCCAAGGCAGATTAGCTTCAGCAACGCTTGCTGACGCATGCCAACAGCTGTGCTGCACTGCTTCCACGATCCTACTGCTGCTGGGTTAGCGTTTCCGGATGAGGTACAGCTTTGAGATGCGTTGGAGGAGAAGGAGTCAGAGAGGTAGGTGCTGCTGTTGTTATCCAGTGGGAGGGACGGCGGTGCAGCTGTTTGTGGCGTGGGCAACACCCGTGCCGTAGCAGGTGAGGAATCGCTGCCAGGCTCCACAAGGTTCACCCAGTGCGCGGTAAGGGAGATGTATCGACCCTGGCCGAACGCACTCGTCCAGGTGTCAGTGGTGAGGTGAACCTTGCAGGCAACGGCATTCTTCAAGCTTCGGGTTATTTTGCTGACCACGTGCTCATGCAACTCAGGCACTGCAGAGCGTGCAAAGTGGTAGCGGCTGGGAACCACGTAACGTGGGATGGCCACTGACATCATGCCCTTGAAGCTGTTTGTCTCCACCAATCGATATGGCAGCATTTCGCAGGCCAGAAGCTTGGCTATGCTGGCTGTTACTGCCACGGCCCGGGGGTCATTTGCTGGCAATTTCCTCTTGCGCTCAAACATCTCCGACACAGACAACTGAACCGTAGCGCTGCACACGGAAGGGCTGTTGGTTGTTGTGTTTGATGAACACTGGGAGACCTCAAGAGCACTACTCCGGAAAGTGACAGTGTCAGCGTCGTCTGATGTTTGTGAATGTTGTGAACCACGCAATGGCTGGGCTACTGCTGCTGCTGAGGCGGGTCTGGTGAACCCAAGGGAGGCAGTGTTGTTTCTGGTACCCTGTCCTGACGCGTTTGCCCAAAGAGTGGGATGTTTGGATAGCATGTGACGGCTCATGCTGGTGGTGGAGAGGTTGTTAATATTTTTCCCCCTGCTCAGGCGGGTCTTGCACACCTTGCAAATCGCCATGGTAACATCCTCAGTGCAGTCTTCAAAGAAAGCCCAGACTTTGGAGCACCTGCCTCCTTGCTGGCGATTTCTGTTTGCTCCTCTTTTGCCTCTCACTTGAACTTCCACGCTTGTGGTGCCTGAAATTGCGCGCCGCCTACCTTGTGGCACAAGGCGAACTCGTGCAGCAGTGTGTTCTTCAACAGACTCATCTGTGCTGCTGCTACGACGGCGATGTTCTCGTTCACAAACAAAATCTGGGTCTCTGTCCACATTGTCCATACCCTCCTCTTCCATCTCCTCAAACTCGTCATATGTCATTGTGGGCCACCGCCGTGGAGTAGAGCTCCCCACAACAACCTCTGCGCAGCACACTCCAACGTCGTCTTCCAGATCTTGTCGGCCGACCTCCTGCAATTGCAACCCCTCCTGCCCAAATTGCTCTGGGATTTGGGTTTCCGAGTCCTCTTCGGACTCGCCTTGTATTTCAGTGCGCGGTGCATTTCCCACAGTTAACGGTTGTGAATCCAGGCACAACATTTCTGGCTGTTCCTCCATTGACCTTTGAAAGGTGGAAGTTTGTTGGGCTGGGAATAGCTCCTGCGAATACCCCATTGTGTCCTGAGGTAATTCATCGGACTGGTTATCTGGCAGTTGTGTGCGTGGTGTCGCTGCCGGTTGTGTCAGCTTTGTGCCCACTGGCTCCTTGTAACTGGCTGAGGACTCGGACCTCGTGCGTGATGTGCTGGTGCTGCTTAACCCACTGCTGGACGCTTGAGAGGTCATCCAAGTAATTATCTGGTCCTGTTCTTTTGGATTTGTGAGGGTTGTTGTCCTGGACAACATGGGCGGTATTGAGTGGGTTTTCTTGGGTGCTCCCCTGTGGCCTGTACGTGAACCGTCAGGGGAAACACCTCTTCCCTTGCCCCTCCCTCTTTCACCGGATTTCTTCCTCATTTCACTTATCCTTACAGTACACGCTGACTGGCAGCAGTACAGTGGCAGTACAGAAATGCTATACAGTACCACTATTCCCAGCAGCGACACAGAGCACAATGCTATACAGTGACGGGTGAGCGGTGTACCACTATTCCCAGCAGACACAGAACAGTACACAGAATGCTATATAGTGTGGCTGAACGAGCGGTGTACCACTATTCCCAGCAGACACAGAACAGTACACAGAATGCTATATAGTGTGGCTGAACGAGCGGTGTACTACTGTTCCCAGCAGACACAGAACAGTACACAGAATGCTATATAGTGTGGCTGAACGAGCGGTGTACTACTGTTCCCAGCAGACACAGAACAGTACACAGAATGCTATATCGTGTGGCTGAACGAGCGGTGTACCACTATTCCCAGCAGACACAGAACAGTACACAGAATGCTATATAGTGTGGCTGAACGAGCGGTGTACTACTGTTCCCAGCAGACACAGAACAGTACACAGAATGCTATATAGTGTGGCTGAACGAGCGGTGTACTACTGTTCCCAGCAGACACAGAACAGTACACAGAATGCTATATAGTGTGGCTGAACGAGCGGTGTACTACTGTTCCCAGCAGACACAGAACAGTACACAGAATGCTATATAGTGTGGCTGAACGAGCGGTGTACTACTGTTCCCAGCAGACACAGAACAGTACACAGAATGCTATATAGTGTGGCTGAACGAGCGGTGTACTACTGTTCCCAGCAGACACAGAACAGTACACAGAATGCTATATAGTGTGGCTGAACGAGCGGTGTACCACTATTCCCAGCAGACACAGAACAGTACACAGAATGCTATATAGTGTGGCTGAACGAGCGGTGTACTACTGTTCCCAGCAGACACAGAACAGTACACAGAATGCTATATAGTGTGGCTGAACGAGCGGTGTACTACTGTTCCCAGCAGACACAGAACAGTACACAGAATGCTATATAGTGTGGCTGAACGAGCGGTGTACTACTGTTCCCAGCAGACACAGAACAGTACACAGAATGCTATATAGTGTGGCTGAACGAGCGGTGTACTACTGTTCCCAGCAGACACAGAACAGTACACAGAATGCTATATAGTGTGGCTGAACGAGCGGTGTACTACTGTTCCCAGCAGACACAGAACAGTACACAGAATGCTATATAGTGTGGCTGAACGAGCGGTGTACTACTGTTCCCAGCAGACACAGAACAGTACACAGAATGCTATATAGTGTGGCTGAACGAGCGGTGTACTACTGTTCCCAGCAGACACAGAACAGTACACAGAATGCTATATAGTGTGGCTGAACGAGCGGTGTACTACTGTTCCCAGCAGACACAGAACAGTACACAGAATGCTATATAGTGTGGCTGAACGAGCGGTGTACTACTGTTCCCAGCAGACACAGAACAGTACACAGAATGCTATATAGTGTGGCTGAACGAGCGGTGTACTACTGTTCCCAGCAGACACAGAACAGTACACAGAATGCTATATAGTGTGGCTGAACGAGCGGTGTACTACTGTTCCCAGCAGACACAGAACAGTACACAGAATGCTATATAGTGTGGCTGAACGAGCGGTGTACTACTGTTCCCAGCAGCGACACACAATGACTGGGGGGGACCCTGGCTAGCGTGGCTGGAGCGCGAACTACCCTGCCTGCCTACCCAAAGCTAAACCCACAGACAAATGGCGGAGATATGACGTGGTTCGGGTATTTATTTACCCGAACCACGTGACAGTTCGGCCAATCAGAGCGCGTTCGGGTCCGAACCACGTGACCCGTTCGGCCAATCACAGCGCTAGCCGAACGTTCGGGGAACGTTCGGCCATGCGCTCTTAGTTCGGCCATATGGCCGAACGGTTTGGCCGAGCACCGTCAGGTGTTCGGCCGAACTCGAACATCACCCGAACAGGGTGATGTTCTGCAGAACCCGAACAGTGGCGAACACTGTTCGCCCAACACTAGTGCAGGACTCCTGCATAAGGAGTCAATCCAGCGGTAAAGACAAGCATCTCAAGGAAGTGTCGCTGCTGCGTGAGAGATTAAGAAAGAGGCCTTCCCTGACCGGGAATCGAACCCGGGCCGCGGCAGTGAGAGCGCCGAATCCTAGCCACTAGACCACCAGGGAGAGATTAAAGAACATCCACATGAACGCTGAGGAGAAAAGTGACAGGATGAAAGCTGGCTGCTAATTTGTGCTGCGTGTTTTTTTCCAGGAAGTTGGAATCTCCCTTGAGAGCTTTGCATGTCTTCCAAATAGTCCAACTTGCTCCTTCGTCTTATGCCTGGTACACACCATGCAATTTCCCATTCGTGAAAGCACAGAGCTCTCTGATGAAGGTCTGGCAGGAAGGAGCAGTGGGAAGAGGAAGAGGGTAATAATGGGAAAGAGTGACATGAGTGACGGCAAAGCAATTCATCACGGCATGGATCGTTCGGGTGCCGCCGCGTGCTGTTCTCTGTGGAGTTGACTTATTTTACCGTCAGAAGGCTTGGGAGCCTTCATCTCTCCCTGGTGGTCTAGTGGCTAGGATTCGGCGCTCTCACTGCCGCGGCCCGGGTTCGATTCCCGGTCAGGGAAGGCCTCCTTCTTTTTTCTTGATCTCTCACGCAGCAGCGGCACTTCCTTGAGTCGCTTGTCTTAACCGCTGGATTGACTCCTTATGCAGGCTCCATTGCCTGCAACAGTAAGATGGTAAGAGCAGTAAAGCCTGGTACACACCATGCAATTTCCCATCAGATAGATGGGTCGAATAGATCATTTCTGGCAGGTCCGATCTGATTCCCGATCGTTTTTCTGATCGATTTGCATACAAGTGACCGGAATATCGATCAGAAAAACGATCGGAAATCCGATCGGATCTGTCAGAAATTATCTATTGACTCATCTATCTGATGGGAAATTGCATGGTGTGTAACAGGCATAAGACCAAAGAGGAAGGTGGACCATTTGGAAGACATGCAAGACTGCAAAGCTTTCAAGGGAGATTCCAACTTTCTGGAAAAAACATGCAGCACACATTATCAGCCAGGTTTCACCCCGTCATTTTTCTCCTCAGCGTTCATGTGTATGAAAAAGAAAATGTAAAAACCCCTTTAACTCAGATCCAGATCATGGAATCATCCCTAGGAGGCAGTGTGCGACTGCCAAGAGGCATGCAGGGAGACCTCCATCAGCAGAAGCTGCACACAGTCTCCCTTTCCAAACAGCTATGCGACAGAAGAAAGCGGTTTGGTTCTTTTTGTTTTTTCCGAGTCAGCCTATAGTGAACAGACTGAAGACTTAACAAAGATGGCCAGCCAAGTGCAGGACTCCTGCATAAGGAGTCAATCCAGCGGTAAAGACAAGCATCTCAAGGAAGTGTCGCTGCTGCGTGAGAGATTAAGAAAGAGGCCTTCCCTGACCGGGAATCGAACCCGGGCCGCGGCGGTGAGAGCGCCGAATCCTAGCCACTAGACCACCAGGGAGAGATTAAAGAACATCCACATGAACGCTGAGGAGAAAAGTGACAGGATGAAAGCTGGCTGCTAATTTGTGCTGCGTGTTTTTTTCCAGAAAGTTGGAATCTCCCTTGAGAGCTTTGCATGTCTTCCAAATAGTCCAACTTCCTCCTTGGTCTTATGCCTGGTACACACCATGCAATTTCCCATTCGTGAAAGCACAGAGCTCTCTGATGAAGGTCTGGCAGGAAGGAGCAGTGGGAAGAGGAAGAGGGTAATAATGGGAAAGAGTGACATGAGTGACGGCAAAGCAATTCATCACGGCATGGATCGTTCGGGTGCCGCCGCGTGCTGTTCTCTGTGGAGTTGACTTATTTTACCGTCAGAAGGCTTAGGAGCCTTCATCTCTCCCTGGTGGTCTAGTGGCTAGGATTCGGCGCTCTCACCGCCGCGGCCCAGGTTTGATTCCCGGTCAGGGAAGGCCTCCTTCTTTTTTCTTGATCTCTCACGCAGCAGCGGCACTTCCTTGAGTCGCTTGTCTTAACCGCTGGATTGACTCCTTATGCAGGCTCCATTGCCTGCAACAGTAAGATGGTAAGAGCAGTAAAGCCTGGTACACACCATGCAATTTCCCATCAGATAGATGGGTCGAATAGATCATTTCTGGCAGGTCCGATCTGATTCCCGATCGTTTTTCTGATCGATTTGCATACAAGTGACCGGAATATCGATCAGAAAAACGATCGGAAATCCGATCGGATCTGTCAGAAATTATCTATTGACTCATCTATCTGATGGGAAATTGCATGGTGTGTAACAGGCATAAGACCAAAGAGGAAGGTGGACCATTTGGAAGACATGCAAGACTGCAAAGCTTTCAAGGGAGATTCCAACTTTCTGGAAAAAACATGCAGCACACATTATCAGCCAGGTTTCACCCCGTCATTTTTCTCCTCAGCGTTCATGTGTATGAAAAAGAAAATGTAAAAACCCCTTTAACTCAGATCCAGATCATGGAATCATCCCTAGGAGGCAGTGTGCGACTGCCAAGAGGCATGCAGGGAGACCTCCATCAGCAGAAGCTGCACACAGTCTCCCTTTCCAAACAGCTATGCGACAGAAGAAAGCGGTTTGGTTCTTTTTGTTTTTTCCGAGTCAGCCTATAGTGAACAGACTGAAGACTTAACAAAGATGGCCAGCCAAGTGCAGGACTCCTGCATAAGGAGTCAATCCAGCGGTAAAGACAAGCATCTCAAGGAAGTGTCGCTGCTGCGTGAGAGATTAAGAAAGAGGCCTTCCCTGACCGGGAATCGAACCCGGGCCGCGGCGGTGAGAGCGCCGAATCCTAGCCACTAGACCACCAGGGAGAGATTAAAGAACATCCACATGAACGCTGAGGAGAAAAGTGACAGGATGAAAGCTGGCTGCTAATTTGTGCTGCGTGTTTTTTTCCAGAAAGTTGGAATCTCCCTTGAGAGCTTTGCATGTCTTCCAAATAGTCCAACTTCCTCCTTGGTCTTATGCCTGGTACACACCATGCAATTTCCCATTCGTGAAAGCACAGAGCTCTCTGATGAAGGTCTGGCAGGAAGGAGCAGTGGGAAGAGGAAGAGGGTAATAATGGGAAAGAGTGACATGAGTGACGGCAAAGCAATTCATCACGGCATGGATCGTTCGGGTGCCGCCGCGTGCTGTTCTCTGTGGAGTTGACTTATTTTACCGTCAGAAGGCTTAGGAGCCTTCATCTCTCCCTGGTGGTCTAGTGGCTAGGATTCGGCGCTCTCACCGCCGCGGCCCAGGTTTGATTCCCGGTCAGGGAAGGCCTCCTTCTTTTTTCTTGATCTCTCACGCAGCAGCGGCACTTCCTTGAGTCGCTTGTCTTAACCGCTGGATTGACTCCTTATGCAGGCTCCATTGCCTGCAACAGTAAGATGGTAAGAGCAGTAAAGCCTGGTACACACCATGCAATTTCCCATCAGATAGATGGGTCGAATAGATCATTTCTGGCAGGTCCGATCTGATTCCCGATCGTTTTTCTGATCGATTTGCATACAAGTGACCGGAATATCGATCAGAAAAACGATCGGAAATCCGATCGGATCTGTCAGAAATTATCTATTGACTCATCTATCTGATGGGAAATTGCATGGTGTGTAACAGGCATAAGACCAAAGAGGAAGGTGGACCATTTGGAAGACATGCAAAAATGCAAAGCTTTCAAGGGAGATTCCAACTTTCTGCAAAAAAACATGCAGCACACATTATCAGCCAGGTTTCACCCCGTCATTTTTCTCCTCAGCGTTCATGTGTATGAAAAAGAAAATGTAAAAACCCCTTTAACTCAGATCCAGATCATGGAATCATCCCTAGGAGGCAGTGTGCGACTGCCAAGAGGCATGCAGGGAGACCTCCATCAGCAGAAGCTGCACACAGTCTCCCTTTCCAAACAGCTATGCGACAGAAGAAAGCGGTTTGGTTCTTTTTGTTTTTTCCGAGTCAGCCTATAGTGAACAGACTGAAGACTTAACAAAGATGGCCAGCCAAGTGCAGGACTCCTGCATAAGGAGTCAATCCAGCGGTAAAGACAAGCATCTCAAGGAAGTGTCGCTGCTGCGTGAGAGATTAAGAAAGAGGCCTTCCCTGACCGGGAATCGAACCCGGGCCGCGGCAGTGAGAGCGCCGAATCCTAGCCACTAGACCACCAGGGAGAGATTAAAGAACATCCACATGAACGCTGAGGAGAAAAGTGACAGGATGAAAGCTGGCTGCTAATTTGTGCTGCGTGTTTTTTTCCAGGAAGTTGGAATCTCCCTTGAGAGCTTTGCATGTCTTCCAAATAGTCCAACTTGCTCCTTCGTCTTATGCCTGGTACACACCATGCAATTTCCCATTCGTGAAAGCACAGAGCTCTCTGATGAAGGTCTGGCAGGAAGGAGCAGTGGGAAGAGGAAGAGGGTAATAATGGGAAAGAGTGACATGAGTGACGGCAAAGCAATTCATCACGGCATGGATCGTTCGGGTGCCGCCGCGTGCTGTTCTCTGTGGAGTTGACTTATTTTACCGTCAGAAGGCTTGGGAGCCTTCATCTCTCCCTGGTGGTCTAGTGGCTAGGATTCGGCGCTCTCACTGCCGCGGCCCGGGTTCGATTCCCGGTCAGGGAAGGCCTCCTTCTTTTTTCTTGATCTCTCACGCAGCAGCGGCACTTCCTTGAGTCGCTTGTCTTAACCGCTGGATTGACTCCTTATGCAGGCTCCATTGCCTGCAACAGTAAGATGGTAAGAGCAGTAAAGCCTGGTACACACCATGCAATTTCCCATCAGATAGATGGGTCGAATAGATCATTTCTGGCAGGTCCGATCTGATTCCCGATCGTTTTTCTGATCGATTTGCATACAAGTGACCGGAATATCGATCAGAAAAACGATCGGAAATCCGATCGGATCTGTCAGAAATTATCTATTGACTCATCTGTCTGATGGGAAATTGCATGGTGTGTAACAGGCATAAGACCAAAGAGGAAGGTGGACCATTTGGAAGACATGCAAGACTGCAAAGCTTTCAAGGGAGATTCCAACTTTCTGGAAAAAACATGCAGCACACATTATCAGCCAGGTTTCACCCCGTCATTTTTCTCCTCAGCGTTCATGTGTATGAAAAAGAAAATGTAAAAACCCCTTTAACTCAGATCCAGATCATGGAATCATCCCTAGGAGGCAGTGTGCGACTGCCAAGAGGCATGCAGGGAGACCTCCATCAGCAAAAGCTGCACACAGTCTCCCTTTCCAAACAGCTATGCGACAGAAGAAAGCGGTTTGGTTCTTTTTGTTTTTTCCGAGTCAGCCTATAGTGAACAGACTGAAGACTTAACAAAGATGGCCAGCCAAGTGCAGGACTCCTGCATAAGGAGTCAATCCAGCGGTAAAGACAAGCATCTCAAGGAAGTGTCGCTGCTGCGTGAGAGATTAAGAACGAGGCCTTCCCTGACCGGGAATCGAACCCGGGCCGCGGCGGTGAGAGCGCCGAATCCTAGCCACTAGACCACCAGGGAGAGATGAAAGAACGTCCACATGAACGCTGAGGAGAAAAGTGACAGGATGAAAGCTGGCTGCTAATTTGTGCTGCGTGTTTTTTTCCAGAAAGTTGGAATCTCCCTTGAGAGCTTTGCATGTCTTCCAAATAGTCCAACTTCCTCCTTGGTCTTATGCCTGGTACACACCATGCAATTTCCCATTCGTGAAAGCACAGAGCTCTCTGATGAAGGTCTGGCAGGAAGGAGCAGTGGGAAGAGGAAGAGGGTAATAATGGGAAAGAGTGACATGAGTGACGGCAAAGCAATTCATCACGGCATGGATCGTTCGGGTGCCGCCGCGTGCTGTTCTCTGTGGAGTTGACTTATTTTACCGTCAGAAGGCTTGGAAGCCTTCATCTCTCCCTGGTGGTCTAGTGGCTAGTATTCGGCGCTCTCACCGCCGCGGCCCGGGTTCGATTCCCGGTCAGGGAAGGCCTCCTTCTTTTTTCTTGATCTCTCACGCAGCAGCGGCACTTCCTTGAGTCGCTTGTCTTAACCGCTGGATTGACTCCTTATGCAGGCTCCATTGCCTGCAACAGTAAGATGGTAAGAGCAGTAAAGCCTGGTACACACCATGCAATTTCCCATCAGATAGATGGGTCGAATAGATCATTTCTGGCAGGTCCGATCTGATTCCCGATCGTTTTTCTGATCGATTTGCATACAAGTGACCGGAATATCGATCAGAAAAACGATCGGAAATCCGATCGGATCTGTCAGAAATTATCTATTGACTCATCTGTCTGATGGGAAATTGCATGGTGTGTAACAGGCATAAGACCAAAGAGGAAGGTGGACCATTTGGAAGACATGCAAGACTGCAAAGCTTTCAAGGGAGATTCCAACTTTCTGGAAAAAACATGCAGCACACATTATCAGCCAGGTTTCACCCCGTCATTTTTCTCCTCAGCGTTCATGTGTATGAAAAAGAAAATGTAAAAACCCCTTTAACTCAGATCCAGATCATGGAATCATCCCTAGGAGGCAGTGTGCGACTGCCAAGAGGCATGCAGGGAGACCTCCATCAGCAGAAGCTGCACACAGTCTCCCTTTCCAAACAGCTATGCGACAGAAGAAAGCGGTTTGGTTCTTTTTGTTTTTTCCGAGTCAGCCTATAGTGAACAGACTGAAGACTTAACAAAGATGGCCAGCCAAGTGCAGGACTCCTGCATAAGGAGTCAGTCCAGCGGTAAAGACAAGCATCTCAAGGAAGTGTCGCTGCTGCGTGAGAGATTAAGAAAGAGGCCTGCCCTGACCGGGAATCGAACCCGGGCCGCAGCGGTGAGAGCGCCGAATCCTAGCCACTAGACCACCAGGGAGAGATGAAAGAACATCCACATGAACGCTGAGGAGAAAAGTGACAGGATGAAAGCTGGCTGCTAATTTGTGCTGCGTGTTTTTTTCCAGAAAGTTGGAATCTCCCTTGAGAGCTTTGCATGTCTTCCAAATAGTCCAACTTCCTCCTTGGTCTTATGCCTGGTACACACCATGCAATTTCCCATTCGTGAAAGCACAGAGCTCTCTGATGAAGGTCTGGCAGGAAGGAGCAGTGGGAAGAGGAAGAGGGTAATAATGGGAAAGAGTGACATGAGTGACGGCAAAGCAATTCATCACGGCATGGATCGTTCGGGTGCCGCCGCGTGCTGTTCTCTGTGGAGTTGACTTATTTTACCGTCAGAAGGCTCTGGAGCCTTCATCTCTCCCTGGTGGTCTAGTGGCTAGGATTCGGCGCTCTCACCGCCGCGGCCCGGGTTCGATTCCCGGTCAGGGAAGGCCTCCTTCTTTTTTCTTGATCTCTCACGCAGCAGCGGCACTTCCTTGAGTCGCTTGTCTTAACCGCTGGATTGACTCCTTATGCAGGCTCCATTGCCTGCAACAGTAAGATGGTAAGAGCAGTAAAGCCTGGTACACACCATGCAATTTCCCATCAGATAGATGGGTCGAATAGATCATTTCTGGCAGGTCCGATCTGATTCCCGATCGTTTTTCTGATCGATTTGCATACAAGTGACCGGAATATCGATCAGAAAAACGATCGGAAATCCGATCGGATCTGTCAGAAATTATCTATTGACTCATCTATCTGATGGGAAATTGCATGGTGTGTAACAGGCATAAGACCAAAGAGGAAGGTGGACCATTTGGAAGACATGCAAGACTGCAAAGCTTTCAAGGGAGATTCCAACTTTCTGGAAAAAACATGCAGCACACATTATCAGCCAGGTTTCACCCCGTCATTTTTCTCCTCAGCGTTCATGTGTATGAAAAAGAAAATGTAAAAACCCCTTTAACTCAGATCCAGATCATGGAATCATCCCTAGGAGGCAGTGTGCGACTGCCAAGAGGCATGCAGGGAGACCTCCATCAGCAGAAGCTGCACACAGTCTCCCTTTCCAAACAGCTATGCGACAGAAGAAAGCGGTTTGGTTCTTTTTGTTTTTTCCGAGTCAGCCTATAGTGAACAGACTGAAGACTTAACAAAGATGGCCAGCCAAGTGCAGGACTCCTGCATAAGGAGTCAATCCAGCGGTAAAGACAAGCATCTCAAGGAAGTGTCGCTGCTGCGTGAGAGATTAAGAAAGAGGCCTTCCCTGACCGGGAATCGAACCCGGGCCGCGGCGGTGAGAGCGCCGAATCCTAGCCACTAGACCACCAGGGAGAGATTAAAGAACATCCACATGAACGCTGAGGAGAAAAGTGACAGGATGAAAGCTGGCTGCTAATTTGTGCTGCGTGTTTTTTTCCAGAAAGTTGGAATCTCCCTTGAGAGCTTTGCATGTCTTCCAAATAGTCCAACTTCCTCCTTGGTCTTATGCCTGGTACACACCATGCAATTTCCCATTCGTGAAAGCACAGAGCTCTCTGATGAAGGTCTGGCAGGAAGGAGCAGTGGGAAGAGGAAGAGGGTAATAATGGGAAAGAGTGACATGAGTGACGGCAAAGCAATTCATCACGGCATGGATCGTTCGGGTGCCGCCGCGTGCTGTTCTCTGTGGAGTTGACTTATTTTACCGTCAGAAGGCTTGGGAGCCTTCATCTCTCCCTGGTGGTCTAGTGGCTAGGATTTGGCGCTCTCACCGCCGCGGCCCGGGTTCGATTCCCGGTCAGGGAAGGCCTCCTTCTTTTTTATTGATCTCTCACGCAGCAGCGGCACTTCCTTGAGTCGCTTGTCTTAACCGCTGGATTGACTCCTTATGCAGGCTCCATTGCCTGCAACAGTAAGATGGTAAGAGCAGTAAAGCCTGGTACACACCATGCAATTTCCCATCAGATAGATGGGTCGAATAGATCATTTCTGGCAGGTCCGATCTGATTCCCGATCGTTTTTCTGATCGATTTGCATACAAGTGACCGGAATATCGATCAGAAAAACGATCGGAAATCCGATCGGATCTGTCAGAAATTATCTATTGACTCATCTATCTGATGGGAAATTGCATGGTGTGTAACAGGCATAAGACCAAAGAGGAAGGTGGACCATTTGGAAGACATGCAAGACTGCAAAGCTTTCAAGGGAGATTCCAACTTTCTGGAAAAAACATGCAGCACACATTATCAGCCAGGTTTCACCCCGTCATTTTTCTCCTCAGCGTTCATGTGTATGAAAAAGAAAATGTAAAAACCCCTTTAACTCAGATCCAGATCATGGAATCATCCCTAGGAGGCAGTGTGCGACTGCCAAGAGGCATGCAGGGAGACCTCCATCAGCAGAAGCTGCACACAGTCTCCCTTTCCAAACAGCTATGCGACAGAAGAAAGCGGTTTGGTTCTTTTTGTTTTTTCCGAGTCAGCCTATAGTGAACAGACTGAAGACTTAACAAAGATGGCCAGCCAAGTGCAGGACTCCTGCATAAGGAGTCATTCCAGCGGTAAAGACAAGCATCTCAAGGAAGTGTCGCTGCTGCGTGAGAGATTAAGAAAGAGGCCTTCCCTGACCGGGAATCGAACCCGGGCCGCGGCGGTGAGAGCGCCGAATCCTAGCCACTAGACCACCAGGGAGAGATGAAAGAACATCCACATGAACGCTGAGGAGAAAAGTGACAGGATGAAAGCTGGCTGCTAATTTGTGCTGCGTGTTTTTTTCCAGAAAGTTGGAATCTCCCTTGAGAGCTTTGCATGTCTTCCAAATAGTCCAACTTCCTCCTTGGTCTTATGCCTGGTACACACCATGCAATTTCCCATTCGTGAAAGCACAGAGCTCTCTGATGAAGGTCTGGCAGGAAGGAGCAGTGGGAAGAGGAAGAGGGTAATAATGGGAAAGAGTGACATGAGTGACGGCAAAGCAATTCATCACGGCATGGATCGTTCGGGTGCCGCCGCGTGCTGTTCTCTGTGGAGTTGACTTATTTTACCGTCAGAAGGCTTGGGAGCATTCATCTCTCCCTGGTGGTCTAGTGGCTAGGATTCGGCGCTCTCACCGCCGCGGCCCGGGTTCGATTCCCGGTCAGGGAAGGCCTCCTTCTTTTTTATTGATCTCTCACGCAGCAGCGGCACTTCCTTGAGTCGCTTGTCTTAACCGCTGGATTGACTCCTTATGCAGGCTCCATTGCCTGCAACAGTAAGATGGTAAGAGCAGTAAAGCCTGGTACACACCATGCAATTTCCCATCAGATAGATGGGTCGAATAGATCATTTCTGGCAGGTCCGATCTGATTCCCTATCGTTTTTCTGATCGATTTGCATACAAGTGACCGGAATATCGATCAGAAAAACGATCGGAAATCCGATCGGATCTGTCCGAAATTATCTATTGACTCATCTATCTGATGGGAAATTGCATGGTGTGTAACAGGCATAAGACCAAAGAGGAAGGTGGACCATTTGGAAGACATGCAAGACTGCAAAGCTTTCAAGGGAGATTCCAACTTTCTGGAAAAAACATGCAGCACACATTATCAGCCAGGTTTCACCCCGTCATTTTTCTCCTCAGCGTTCATGTGTATGAAAAAGAAAATGTAAAAACCCCTTTAACTCAGATCCAGATCATGGAATCATCCCTAGGAGGCAGTGTGCGACTGCCAAGAGGCATGCAGGGAGACCTCCATCAGCAGAAGCTGCACACAGTCTCCCTTTCCAAACAGCTATGCGACAGAAGAAAGCGGTTTGGTTCTTTTTGTTTTTTCCGAGTCAGCCTATAGTGAACAGACTGAAGACTTAACAAAGATGGCCAGCCAAGTGCAGGACTCCTGCATAAGGAGTCAATCCAGCGGTAAAGACAAGCATCTCAAGGAAGTGTCGCTGCTGCGTGAGAGATTAAGAAAGAGGCCTTCCCTGACCGGGAATCGAACCCGGGCCGCGGCGGTGAGAGCGCCGAATCCTAGCCACTAGACCACCAGGGAGAGATGAAAGAACATCCACATGAACGCTGAGGAGAAAAGTGACAGGATGAAAGCTGGCTGCTAATTTGTGCTGCGTGTTTTTTTCCAGAAAGTTGGAATCTCCCTTGAGAGCTTTGCATGTCTTCCAAATAGTCCAACTTGCTCCTTGGTCTTATGCCTGGTACACACCATGCAATTTCCCATTCGTGAAAGCACAGAGCTCTCTGATGAAGGTCTGGCAGGAAGGAGCAGTGGGAAGAGGAAGAGGGTAATAATGGGAAAGAGTGACATGAGTGACGGCAAAGCAATTCATCACGGCATGGATCGTTCGGGTGCCGCCGCGTGCTGTTCTCTGTGGAGTTGACTTATTTTACCGTCAGAAGGCTTGGGAGCCTTCATCTCTCCCTGGTGGTCTAGTGGCTAGGATTCGGCGCTCTCACCGCCGCGGCCCGGGTTCGATTCCCGGTCAGGGAAGGCCTCCTTCTTTTTTCTTGATCTCTCACGCAGCAGCGGCACTTCCTTGAGTCGCTTGTCTTAACCGCTGGATTGACTCCTTATGCAGGCTCCATTGCCTGCAACAGTAAGATGGTAAGAGCAGTAAAGCCTGGTACACACCATGCAATTTCCCATCAGATAGATGGGTCGAATAGATCATTTCTGGCAGGTCCGATCTGATTCCCGATCGTTTTTCTGATCGATTTGCATACAAGTGACCGGAATATCGATCAGAAAAACGATCGGAAATCCGATCGGATCTGTCAGAAATTATCTATTGACTCATCTATCTGATGGGAAATTGCATGGTGTGTAACAGGCATAAGACCAAAGAGGAAGGTGGACCATTTGGAAGACATGCAAGACTGCAAAGCTTTCAAGGGAGATTCCAACTTTCTGGAAAAAACATGCAGCACACATTATCAGCCAGGTTTCACCCCGTCATTTTTCTCCTCAGCGTTCATGTGTATGAAAAAGAAAATGTAAAAACCCCTTTAACTCAGATCCAGATCATGGAATCATCCCTAGGAGGCAGTGTGCGACTGCCAAGAGGCATGCAGGGAGACCTCCATCAGCAAAAGCTGCACACAGTCTCCCTTTCCAAACAGCTATGCGACAGAAGAAAGCGGTTTGGTTCTTTTTGTTTTTTCCGAGTCAGCCTATAGTGAACAGACTGAAGACTTAACAAAGATGGCCAGCCAAGTGCAGGACTCCTGCATAAGGAGTCAATCCAGCGGTAAAGACAAGCATCTCAAGGAAGTGTCGCTGCTGCGTGAGAGATTAAGAAAGAGGCCTTCCCTGACCGGGAATCGAACCCGGGCCGCGGCGGTGAGAGCGCCGAATCCTAGCCACTAGACCACCAGGGAGAGATGAAAGAACGTCCACATGAACGCTGAGGAGAAAAGTGACAGGATGAAAGCTGGCTGCTAATTTGTGCTGCGTGTTTTTTTCCAGAAAGTTGGAATCTCCCTTGAGAGCTTTGCATGTCTTCCAAATAGTCCAACTTCCTCCTTGGTCTTATGCCTGGTACACACCATGCAATTTCCCATTCGTGAAAGCACAGAGCTCTCTGATGAAGGTCTGGCAGGAAGGAGCAGTGGGAAGAGGAAGAGGGTAATAATGGGAAAGAGTGACATGAGTGACGGCAAAGCAATTCATCACGGCATGGATCGTTCGGGTGCCGCCGCGTGCTGTTCTCTGTGGAGTTGACTTATTTTACCGTCAGAAGGCTTGGAAGCCTTCATCTCTCCCTGGTGGTCTAGTGGCTAGTATTCGGCGCTCTCACCGCCGCGGCCCGGGTTCGATTCCCGGTCAGGGAAGGCCTCCTTCTTTTTTATTGATCTCTCACGCAGCAGCGGCACTTCCTTGAGTCGCTTGTCTTAACCGCTGGATTGACTCCTTATGCAGGCTCCATTGCCTGCAACAGTAAGATGGTAAGAGCAGTAAAGCCTGGTACACACCATGCAATTTCCCATCAGATAGATGGGTCGAATAGATCATTTCTGGCAGGTCCGATCTGATTCCCGATCGTTTTTCTGATCGATTTGCATACAAGTGACCGGAATATCGATCAGAAAAACGATCGGAAATCCGATCGGATCTGTCAGAAATTATCTATTGACTCATCTATCTGATGGGAAATTGCATGGTGTGTAACAGGCATAAGACCAAAGAGGAAGGTGGACCATTTGGAAGACATGCAAGACTGCAAAGCTTTCAAGGGAGATTCCAACTTTCTGGAAAAAACATGCAGCACACATTATCAGCCAGGTTTCACCCCGTCATTTTTCTCCTCAGCGTTCATGTGTATGAAAAAGAAAATGTAAAAACCCCTTTAACTCAGATCCAGATCATGGAATCATCCCTAGGAGGCAGTGTGCGACTGCCAAGAGGCATGCAGGGAGACCTCCATCAGCAGAAGCTGCACACAGTCTCCCTTTCCAAACAGCTATGCGACAGAAGAAAGCGGTTTGGTTCTTTTTGTTTTTTCCGAGTCAGCCTATAGTGAACAGACTGAAGACTTAACAAAGATGGCCAGCCAAGTGCAGGACTCTTGCATAAGGAGTCAATCCAGCGGTAAAGACAAGCATCTCAAGGAAGTGTCGCTGCTGCGTGAGAGATTAAGAAAGAGGCCTTCCCTGACCAGGAATCGAACCCGGGCCGCGGCGGTGAGAGCGCCGAATCCTAGCCACTAGACCACCAGGGAGAGATGAAAGAACATCCACATGAACGCTGAGGCGAAAAGTGACAGGATGAAAGCTGGCTGCTAATTTGTGCTGCGTGTTTTTTTCCAGAAAGTTGGAATCTCCCTTGAGAGCTTTGCATGTCTTCCAAATAGTCCAACTTCCTCCTTGGTCTTATGCCTGGTACACACCATGCAATTTCCCATTCGTGAAAGCACAGAGCTCTCTGATGAAGGTCTGGCAGGAAGGAGCAGTGGGAAGAGGAAGAGGGTAATAATGGGAAAGAGTGACATGAGTGACGGCAAAGCAATTCATCACGGCATGGATCGTTCGGGTGCCGCCGCGTGCTGTTCTCTGTTTAGTTGACTTATTTCACCGTCAGAAGGCTTGGGAGCCTTCATCTCTCCCTGGTGGTCTAGTGGCTAGGATTCGGCGCTCTCACCGCCGCGGCCCGGGTTCGATTCCCGGTCAGGGAAGGCCTCCTTCTTTTTTCTTGATCTCTCACGCAGCAGTGGAACTTCCTTGAGTCGCTTGTCTTAACCGCTGGATTGACTCCTTATGCAGGCTCCATTGCCTGCAACAGTAAGATGGTAAGAGCAGTAAAGCCTGGTACACACCATGCAATTTCCCATCAGATAGATGGGTCGAATAGATCATTTCTGGCAGGTCCGATCTGATTCCCTATCGTTTTTCTGATCGATTTGCATACAAGTGACCGGAATATCGATCAGAAAAACGATCGGAAATCCGATCGGATCTGTCCGAAATTATCTATTGACTCATCTATCTGATGGGAAATTGCATGGTGTGTAACAGGCATAAGACCAAAGAGGAAGGTGGACCATTTGGAAGACATGCAAGACTGCAAAGCTTTCAAGGGAGATTCCAACTTTCTGGAAAAAACATGCAGCACACATTATCAGCCAGGTTTCACCCCGTCATTTTTCTCCTCAGCGTTCATGTGTATGAAAAAGAAAATGTAAAAACCCCTTTAACTCAGATCCAGATCATGGAATCATCCCTAGGAGGCAGTGTGCGACTGCCAAGAGGCATGCAGGGAGACCTCCATCAGCAGAAGCTGCACACAGTCTCCCTTTCCAAACAGCTATGCGACAGAAGAAAGCGGTTTGGTTCTTTTTGTTTTTTCCGAGTCAGCCTATAGTGAACAGACTGAAGACTTAACAAAGATGGCCAGCCAAGTGCAGGACTCCTGCATAAGGAGTCAATCCAGCGGTAAAGACAAGCATCTCAAGGAAGTGTCGCTGCTGCGTGAGAGATTAAGAAAGAGGCCTTCCCTGACCGGGAATCGAACCCGGGCCGCGGCGGTGAGAGCGCCGAATCCTAGCCACTAGACCACCAGGGAGAGATGAAAGAACATCCACATGAACGCTGAGGAGAAAAGTGACAGGATGAAAGCTGGCTGCTAATTTGTGCTGCGTGTTTTTTTCCAGAAAGTTGGAATCTCCCTTGAGAGCTTTGCATGTCTTCCAAATAGTCCAACTTCCTCCTTGGTCTTATGCCTGGTACACACCATGCAATTTCCCATTCGTGAAAGCACAGAGCTCTCTGATGAAGGTCTGGCAGGAAGGAGCAGTGGGAAGAGGAAGAGGGTAATACTAATAATGGGAAAGAGTGACATGAGTGACGGCAAAGCAATTCATCACGGCATGGATCGTTCGGGTGCCGCCGCGTGCTGTTCTCTGTGGAGTTGACTTATTTTACCGTCAGAAGGCTTGGGAGCCTTCATCTCTCCCTGGTGGTCTAGTGGCTAGGATTCGGCGCTCTCACCGCCGCGGCCCGGGTTCGATTCCCGGTCAGGGAAGGCCTCCTTCTTTTTTCTTGATCTCTCACGCAGCAGCGGCACTTCCTTGAGTCGCTTGTCTTAACCGCTGGATTGACTCCTTATGCAGGCTCCATTGCCTGCAACAGTAAGATGGTAAGAGCAGTAAAGCCTGGTACACACCATGCAATTTCCCATCAGATAGATGGGTCGAATAGATCATTTCTGGCAGGTCCGATCTGATTCCCGATCGTTTTTCTGATCGATTTGCATACAAGTGACCGGAATATCGATCAGAAAAACGATCGGAAATCCGATCGGATCTGTCAGAAATTATCTATTGACTCATCTATCTGATGGGAAATTGCATGGTGTGTAACAGGCATAAGACCAAAGAGGAAGGTGGACCATTTGGAAGACATGCAAGACTGCAAAGCTTTCAAGGGAGATTCCAACTTTCTGGAAAAAACATGCAGCACACATTATCAGCCAGGTTTCACCCCGTCATTTTTCTCCTCAGCGTTCATGTGTATGAAAAAGAAAATGTAAAAACCCCTTTAACTCAGATCCAGATCATGGAATCATCCCTAGGAGGCAGTGTGCGACTGCCAAGAGGCATGCAGGGAGACCTCCATCAGCAAAAGCTGCACACAGTCTCCCTTTCTAAAAAGCTATGCGACAGAAGAAAGCGGTTTGGTTCTTTTTGTTTTTTCCGAGTCAGCCTATAGTGAACAGACTGAAGACTTAACAAAGATGGCCAGCCAAGTGCAGGACTCCTGCATAAGGAGTCAATCCAGCGGTAAAGACAAGCATCTCAAGGAAGTGTCGCTGCTGCGTGAGAGATTAAGAAAGAGGCCTTCCCTGACCGGGAATCGAACCCGGGCCGCGGCGGTGAGAGCGCCGAATCCTAGCCACTAGACCACCAGGGAGAGATGAAAGAACGTCCACATGAACGCTGAGGAGAAAAGTGACAGGATGAAAGCTGGCTGCTAATTTGTGCTGCGTGTTTTTTTCCAGAAAGTTGGAATCTCCCTTGAGAGCTTTGCATGTCTTCCAAATAGTCCAACTTCCTCCTTGGTCTTATGCCTGGTACACACCATGCAATTTCCCATTCGTGAAAGCACAGAGCTCTCTGATGAAGGTCTGGCAGGAAGGAGCAGTGGGAAGAGGAAGAGGGTAATAATGGGAAAGAGTGACATGAGTGACGGCAAAGCAATTCATCACGGCATGGATCGTTCGGGTGCCGCCGCGTGCTGTTCTCTGTGGAGTTGACTTATTTTACCGTCAGAAGGCTTGGAAGCCTTCATCTCTCCCTGGTGGTCTAGTGGCTAGTATTCGGCGCTCTCACCGCCGCGGCCCGGGTTCGATTCCCGGTCAGGGAAGGCCTCCTTCTTTTTTATTGATCTCTCACGCAGCAGCGGCACTTCCTTGAGTCGCTTGTCTTAACCGCTGGATTGACTCCTTATGCAGGCTCCATTGCCTGCAACAGTAAGATGGTAAGAGCAGTAAAGCCTGGTACACACCATGCAATTTCCCATCAGATAGATGGGTCGAATAGATCATTTCTGGCAGGTCCGATCTGATTCCCGATCGTTTTTCTGATCGATTTGCATACAAGTGACCGGAATATCGATCAGAAAAACGATCGGAAATCCGATCGGATCTGTCAGAAATTATCTATTGACTCATCTATCTGATGGGAAATTGCATGGTGTGTAACAGGCATAAGACCAAAGAGGAAGGTGGACCATTTGGAAGACATGCAAGACTGCAAAGCTTTCAAGGGAGATTCCAACTTTCTGGAAAAAACATGCAGCACACATTATCAGCCAGGTTTCACCCCGTCATTTTTCTCCTCAGCGTTCATGTGTATGAAAAAGAAAATGTAAAAACCCCTTTAACTCAGATCCAGATCATGGAATCATCCCTAGGAGGCAGTGTGCGACTGCCAAGAGGCATGCAGGGAGACCTCCATCAGCAGAAGCTGCACACAGTCTCCCTTTCCAAACAGCTATGCGACAGAAGAAAGCGGTTTGGTTCTTTTTGTTTTTTCCGAGTCAGCCTATAGTGAACAGACTGAAGACTTAACAAAGATGGCCAGCCAAGTGCAGGACTCTTGCATAAGGAGTCAATCCAGCGGTAAAGACAAGCATCTCAAGGAAGTGTCGCTGCTGCGTGAGAGATTAAGAAAGAGGCCTTCCCTGACCAGGAATCGAACCCGGGCCGCGGCGGTGAGAGCGCCGAATCCTAGCCACTAGACCACCAGGGAGAGATGAAAGAACATCCACATGAACGCTGAGGCGAAAAGTGACAGGATGAAAGCTGGCTGCTAATTTGTGCTGCGTGTTTTTTTCCAGAAAGTTGGAATCTCCCTTGAGAGCTTTGCATGTCTTCCAAATAGTCCAACTTCCTCCTTGGTCTTATGCCTGGTACACACCATGCAATTTCCCATTCGTGAAAGCACAGAGCTCTCTGATGAAGGTCTGGCAGGAAGGAGCAGTGGGAAGAGGAAGAGGGTAATAATGGGAAAGAGTGACATGAGTGACGGCAAAGCAATTCATCACGGCATGGATCGTTCGGGTGCCGCCGCGTGCTGTTCTCTGTTTAGTTGACTTATTTCACCGTCAGAAGGCTTGGGAGCCTTCATCTCTCCCTGGTGGTCTAGTGGCTAGGATTCGGCGCTCTCACCGCCGCGGCCCGGGTTCGATTCCCGGTCAGGGAAGGCCTCCTTCTTTTTTCTTGATCTCTCACGCAGCAGTGGAACTTCCTTGAGTCGCTTGTCTTAACCGCTGGATTGACTCCTTATGCAGGCTCCATTGCCTGCAACAGTAAGATGGTAAGAGCAGTAAAGCCTGGTACACACCATGCAATTTCCCATCAGATAGATGGGTCGAATAGATCATTTCTGGCAGGTCCGATCTGATTCCCTATCGTTTTTCTGATCGATTTGCATACAAGTGACCGGAATATCGATCAGAAAAACGATCGGAAATCCGATCGGATCTGTCCGAAATTATCTATTGACTCATCTATCTGATGGGAAATTGCATGGTGTGTAACAGGCATAAGACCAAAGAGGAAGGTGGACCATTTGGAAGACATGCAAGACTGCAAAGCTTTCAAGGGAGATTCCAACTTTCTGGAAAAAACATGCAGCACACATTATCAGCCAGGTTTCACCCCGTCATTTTTCTCCTCAGCGTTCATGTGTATGAAAAAGAAAATGTAAAAACCCCTTTAACTCAGATCCAGATCATGGAATCATCCCTAGGAGGCAGTGTGCGACTGCCAAGAGGCATGCAGGGAGACCTCCATCAGCAGAAGCTGCACACAGTCTCCCTTTCCAAACAGCTATGCGACAGAAGAAAGCGGTTTGGTTCTTTTTGTTTTTTCCGAGTCAGCCTATAGTGAACAGACTGAAGACTTAACAAAGATGGCCAGCCAAGTGCAGGACTCCTGCATAAGGAGTCAATCCAGCGGTAAAGACAAGCATCTCAAGGAAGTGTCGCTGCTGCGTGAGAGATTAAGAAAGAGGCCTTCCCTGACCGGGAATCGAACCCGGGCCGCGGCGGTGAGAGCGCCGAATCCTAGCCACTAGACCACCAGGGAGAGATGAAAGAACATCCACATGAACGCTGAGGAGAAAAGTGACAGGATGAAAGCTGGCTGCTAATTTGTGCTGCGTGTTTTTTTCCAGAAAGTTGGAATCTCCCTTGAGAGCTTTGCATGTCTTCCAAATAGTCCAACTTCCTCCTTGGTCTTATGCCTGGTACACACCATGCAATTTCCCATTCGTGAAAGCACAGAGCTCTCTGATGAAGGTCTGGCAGGAAGGAGCAGTGGGAAGAGGAAGAGGGTAATACTAATAATGGGAAAGAGTGACATGAGTGACGGCAAAGCAATTCATCACGGCATGGATCGTTCGGGTGCCGCCGCGTGCTGTTCTCTGTGGAGTTGACTTATTTTACCGTCAGAAGGCTTGGGAGCCTTCATCTCTCCCTGGTGGTCTAGTGGCTAGGATTCGGCGCTCTCACCGCCGCGGCCCGGGTTTGATTCCCGGTCAGGGAAGGCCTCCTTTTTTTTTCTTGATCTCTCACGCAGCAGCGGCACTTCCTTGAGTCGCTTGTCTTAACCGCTGGATTGACTCCTTATGCAGGCTCCATTGCCTGCAACAGTAAGATGGTAAGAGCAGTAAAGCCTGGTACACACCATGCAATTTCCCATCAGATAGATGGGTCGAATAGATCATTTCTGGCAGGTCCGATCTGATTCCCGATCGTTTTTCTGATCGATTTGCATACAAGTGACCGGAATATCGATCAGAAAAACGATCGGAAATCCGATCGGATCTGTCAGAAATTATCTATTGACTCATCTATCTGATGGGAAATTGCATGGTGTCACGTTCTGTGAAGGTAGATAGGTCCAGAGAGAGTCTGATTGCCGGTAATCTGCAGTATCACCGGAATGCAGATATATATCTGATTATAAGTGAGCTGCAGTCTCACCGACAATCCGATATATTAACTAACCTCTGGCACCTAAAGAGTGTAGTGATTGGTGCAACAGTAACACTAGAGGACTATGCCTCGGTACAGCAAGGCGTACTGTACAAATTCCTTCCGCAGCCCAAGCTCTCCTAGACAGAAGGAGTCGGGCAGCCAGCAGGAAGGATATACTGAAAGTAACCCTAAATAGGAAGGGTCACTGTCAGTGCGAGGAACCGCCTCTGACAGCAAGGTCGGTTCTCGAGGTCGGACAGGCCAGGTCGTACACACACAGGCAAATAAGGTACAATATCAGGAGGCTAAGGCGGAGTCTAAGAGCGAGCCGGGGTTCGGCAACAGGAGATCAGAAATATCAAGGTACAGTATCACAAGTTCAGAGGCGAAAACGAGAGACAAGGCAAGGTCGGCAACAGGAGATAAGATCGGCAGAAGTACAAGAGGATGAGGCAAGAGCAAGGTCAGAAACAGGCAAAAAGGTCAAAGGCACAGATAAATCACAATGGTATGGTCTTCCAGTACTTATATATTGGCCGTACCAATATATAGGTATACTGTGGATCCGAGAGCTAACACGAGTGTGATCGCTACAGCGGACACAGAATACTGACAGTCTGCTGCTTAAATGCAGACTGTCACTTCAGCAATCTCCACCCCCCCCGATGACGTCAGAAAAGGGGCGGCAACTGTCCCGGCAATCTGCTCATGGGATCCTCCTTCTCAGGGCATAAAGGGCGTGACGCTCCGTGCGTGCGCGCGTTGCCCTGCCCTGCTGAGACATGCTCCTAGTGACCCGTTGAGCGGAGGAGGAGGCCGCCGGGACAGACCGGAAGTTCGGGGTCCCGATGACGTCAGCCGCGAGCGCGGCGTTCGTACTACCGCTGGCGGTGGGGGTGAGTCCATGCCTGACATTACCCCTCCCCTGAGGCGTGGTCTCCGAACGCGCCAATGAAGGTCTATCAGGATTAGTA
This sequence comes from Hyperolius riggenbachi, assembly GCF_040937935.1. Classification (NCBI taxonomy): domain Eukaryota; kingdom Metazoa; phylum Chordata; class Amphibia; order Anura; family Hyperoliidae; genus Hyperolius; species Hyperolius riggenbachi. The sequence goes on along the minus strand of NC_090653.1, from coordinate 26,750,768 downwards.
TCATGAAATTCTCGTATGAGTTCCTGTGCATGAAATTGATGTGCTGGTACCCAGGATCTCTCCTCCGGGCCATAACCCTTCCAATGAACCAGGTATTGAAGAGAATTCTGAACAAACCGGGAATCCAGAATTCTCTCAACCTCATATTCAGGTTCACCGTCAACAAGCACAGGAGGAGGACCAGAGTCCGCATGTACTGCGGGTTTCAGTAATGACACATGAAATGTTCTTACTCCCCGCATTGACTGAGGTAATGTCACTTGATAAGATACCCGATTGATCCTTTTAGCTATAGGATATGGACCTATAAATTTAGGTCCCAGTTTTGCTGATGGCTGTCGTAAGGCGATGTGCCGAGTAGAGATCCAGACAAGATCTCCGGGAGAAAACTCCCACTCGGGAGAACGCCTTCGGTCAGCCTGTTGTTTCTGGACCGACACTGTTTTCTTTAAATTATTATTAACCTCCCTCCAAAGAGATCTTAGCGTCTCTTGCCAGACCTCCAGAGCAGGGAAAGGTGAGGTCCTGACAGGGAGTGATGAAAACCTTGGGGACCTTCCATTGACAATTTGAAAAGGTGAAAACCCTGAGGAAGAACTCCGAAGATTATTATGGGCAAATTCAGAATATGGTAAGTACTGAACCCACTCCGTCTGATTGTCAGCCACATAACATCGGAGATACTGTTCCAAGGACTGATTCATTCTCTCCGTTTGCCCATTGGTCTGGGGATGAAACCCAGAAGAAAAGGAGAGGGTGATTCCCAGTACCTTGCAAAATTCTCTCCAGAATTCCGAAACGAACTGCACCCCCCTGTCAGATACTATGTTTTCAGGAACCCCGTGAAGACGAAGAACGTGGATTACGAAAAGGTCAGCAAGTTCTTTAGCGGAAGGAAGTTTCTTCAAAGGTACAAAATGGGCCATTTTAGAGAATCGGTCAACAATGACCCAGATCACCGTATTACCGTCCGAGGGTGGTAACTCCCCCACAAAATCCATGGATACATGAGTCCAGGGCTCGGAGGGTATGGGCAGCGGCTGGAGGGTACCCACCGGAGATACACGTGAGGGTTTACTCCGTGAGCACACTGAACAAGATACAACAAAATCCTCGACATCACTCCTCCAAGAAGGCCACCAGACGCTCCTGGACAATAATTCTCTAGTTCGAGCCACTCCAGGGTGACCAGCTAGCTTATGAGCATGAAAGAATTGAAGTATTTGTAATCTGAACTGTAACGGTACAAACATGAGATCGGACGGTTTCCCTGCAGGACTATCCTGTTGGTAGGGAAGCAGAACAGATGCAATATCCTCCATAGAGTCTATACTGGCTAACACCACCTTCTCGGATAAAATTGGCTCTGGTTCGGAGGGCAGTACTGATTCAATGTCAAAGCATCGTGAAAGAGCATCAGCCTTGATATTTTTACTTCCAGGTTTGAACGTGATGATGAAATCAAACCTAGAAAAGAATAAAGACCACCGTGCCTGTCTGGGATTTAACCTCTTAGCCCCCTTCAGATATTCCAAGTTCTTATGATCTGTATAGACCGTAATAACATGTTCCGCCCCCTCCAGCCAGTGTCGCCACTCTTCAAAAGCCAATTTTACAGCCAATAGCTCCCTGTTCCCAATATCGTAATTTCTCTCTGCCTCAGAAATTTTTTTCGAAAAAAATGCGCAAGGGTGAAGTCTCCCTTGTGATCCGGAGTACTGTGACAAGACTGCCCCAACCCCAATTTCTGATGCGTCTACCTCCACGATGAATGGCCTGGATGAATCGACATGGTGCAAAATGGGAGCAGAACAAAAAGCAGTTTTAAGACTCGAGAAAGCAGAAATGGCTTCAGGAGACCAATTGTTAACATTAGCCCCTTTCTTAGTCATGTCAGTAAGGGGAGCTACCAGAGCAGAGTACCCCTTTATAAATTTCCTGTAATAGTTAGCAAAACCCAGAAAACGTTGTAAAGCTTTTAGACCAACTGGTTGCGGCCAGTCCAAAACTGCCGCAACTTTACTGCTATCCATAGCTAACCCAGATCTGGAAATGATATAGCCAAGGAATGGAACTTCATTGATCTCAAACAAACATTTTTCCAACTTGGCATATAATGAATTCTCCCGTAACTTTTGTAATACATATTGGACCTGAGACCTATGCTCCTTGATATTGCGAGAAAAGATCAGAATATCGTCCAAATAAACGACCACAAATTTCCCCACCACCTCCCTAAAAATGTCATTAACTAATTCTTGGAAAACAGCGGGGGCATTACACAGACCGAAGGGCATGACTAGGTATTCGTAATGCCCATCCTGAGTATTAAATGCCGTCTTCCATTCGTCACCCTGTCTGATTCTGACCAGATTGTAAGCTCCCCTGAGATCTAGTTTAGTGAAGATCTGGGCACCTGTGACCTGAGAAAAAAGGTCATCAATCAGGGGAAGTGGGTAACGGTTCTTTATCGTTATGGCATTAAGGGCTCGATAGTCGATGCAGGGACGCAGCCCCCCATCTTTTTTCTTCACGAAGAAGAATCCTGCCCCCGCGGGAGATCTAGAGGGTCTAATGAACCCCTTATCTAAGTTCTCCTGAACGTACTCCCTCATGGCCACCTTTTCAGGTCCTGTGAGATTATAAAGATGACCTCTAGGGGGCATGGTTCCTGGTCTAAGCTCGATTGGGCAATCATAAGGCCTGTGAGGAGGTAGTGAATCGGCCGATCGAGGACAGAACACATCGGCAAAGGAGCTATAAGGCTGAGGTAAACATTGCGGAGTTAAGTGAGTGGCACGAAGAGGGCATTTTGATATGCAGTGCTTCTGACAGTAGGATGACCAAGACAGCAACTGACCAGAAGCCCAATCGATCTGTGGAGAATGTAGCCGTAGCCAGGGAAGCCCCAGTATAATCGAGCAAGAAGGCATTCTGATAAGGTAAAATCGTAATTTTTCACAATGTAATACCCCAACGGTACAGATTAATTCAGGAGTAATAGAGACAGGTTGACTACCTTGTAATGGGGAATCGTCAATTGCAGTGACTATAATGCGTTTCTCAAGAGGAACCACTGGAATGCCTAATTTAAGTGCTAAATTAAAATCCATAAAATTGGCTGCGGCGCCCGTATCAACAAAGGCCTGCAGTGCAATGTTTTGTTTGTCCCAAGAAATGGAAATAGGAAATAGGATTTTATCTTTTGGAGGTATGGAATTCTCGCCCAGGGTAGTACCCCCGACTAACCCTAGGCGGAGAAGTTTTCCGGCTTCTTGGTACAAACAGAGGCGATATGACCTTTGTCCCCACAATATAAGCACAAACCCTCCTTCCTCCTTCTTAATTTCTCTGTCTCAGATAATTTAGAGTGACCCAGCTGCATGGGCTCCTCAGTAGAAGAGGAAGAGGCAAAACTTGTGGAAGGCTGTGAGCGCATGAAGGGTCGTTGCCTGGTAGACCTGTGAAACCGTACTCTGCGGTCTATCTTGATAGCAAGACTTATAGCCTCATCTAAAGTTCTAGGTTCAGGATGACTCAACATTAATTCTGACACAGAATCAGACAACCCTGTTAAGAAGCGATCCAAGAGAGACTGCGCCTCCCACCTGGTGGAAAATGACCATTTGCGGAATTCTGCAGCATAGATTTCCACTGAGTTCTGACCCTGTTTGAGTCTTTTTAGTCTCCTCTCAGCGGTGGCGGAAGTATCTGGATCGTCATATACGACCGCCATGGCTTCGAAAAAATTCTCTACAGAGGTAAGAGCCTCATGACCCACGGGTAAACTGTAGGCCCATGTCTGTGAGTCTCCTTGCAAAAGGGTTTTTATGAGCGTGACCCTTTGCAATTCAGAACCAGAGGAAATGGGACGCATTTGAAAATATGATTGACACCGATCCCGGAAATTACGGAAATCGGAGCGTTCCCCTGAAAACAACTTGGGTAACGACATTTTGGGTTCAACTGGCAAAACAGGAGTGGGATTAACTGGTGCCTGCAGGTTTTGCACAACTTCTGCTAGACGGTTAAGCTGGACCTGTTGATCTTTAACGGTCTGGTTTAATTGAGCGACGGCTGTCGTCAAGTTGTTAACCTGCTGGACCAGAGCATCCATATTATTGGTCCGCTGTACTGTCACGTTCTGTGAAGGTAGATAGGTCCAGAGAGAGTCTGATTGCCGGTAATCTGCAGTATCACCGGAATGCAGATATATATCTGATTATAAGTGAGCTGCAGTCTCACCGACAATCCGATATATTAACTAACCTCTGGCACCTAAAGAGTGTAGTGATTGGTGCAACAGTAACACTAGAGGACTAGGCCTCGGTACAGCAAGGTGTACTGTACAAATTCCTTCCGCAGCCCAAGCTCTCCTAGACAGAAGGAGTCGGGCAGCCAGCAGGAAGGATATACTGAAAGTAACCCTAAATAGGAAGGGTCACTGTCAGTGCGAGGAACCGCCTCTGACAGCAAGGTCGGTTCTCGAGGTCGGACAGGCCAGGTCGTACACACACAGGCAAATAAGGTACAATATCAGGAGGCTAAGGCGGAGTCTAAGAGCGAGCCGGGGTTCGGCAACAGGAGATCAGAAATATCAAGGTACAGTATCACAAGTTCAGAGGCGAAAACGAGAGACAAGGCAAGGTCGGCAACAGGAGATAAGATCGGCAGAAGTACAAGAGGATGAGGCAAGAGCAAGGTCAGAAACAGGCAAAAAGGTCAAAGGCACAGATAAATCACAATGGTATGGTCTTCCAGTACTTATATATTGGCCGTACCAATATATAGGTATACTGTGGATCCGAGAGCTAACACGGGTGTGATCGCTACAGCGGACACAGAATACTGACAGTCTGCTGCTTAAATGCAGACTGTCACTTCAGCAATCTCCACCCCCCCCCGATGACGTCAGAAAAGGGGCGGCAACTGTCCCGGCAATCTGCTCATGGGATCCTCCTTCTCAGGGCATAAAGGGCGTGACGCTCCGTGCGTGCGCGCGTTGCCCTGCCCTGCTGAGACATGCTCCTAGTGACCCGTTGAGCGGAGGAGGAGGCCGCCGGGACAGACCGGAAGTTCGGGGTCCCGATGACGTCAGCCGCGAGCGCGGCGTTCAAACTACCGGTGGCGGTGGGGGTGAGTCCATGCCTGACACATGGTGTGTAACAGGCATAAGACCAAAGAGGAAGGTGGACCATTTGGAAGACATGCAAGACTGCAAAGCTTTCAAGGGAGATTCCAACTTTCTGGAAAAAACATGCAGCACACATTATCAGCCAGGTTTCACCCCGTCATTTTTCTCCTCAGCGTTCATGTGTATGAAAAAGAAAATGTAAAAACCCCTTTAACTCAGATCCAGATCATGGAATCATCCCTAGGAGGCAGTGTGCGACTGCCAAGAGGCATGCAGGGAGACCTCCATCAGCAGAAGCTGCACACAGTCTCCCTTTCCAAACAGCTATGCGACAGAAGAAAGCGGTTTGGTTCTTTTTGTTTTTTCCGAGTCAGCCTATAGTGAACAGACTGAAGACTTAACAAAGATGGCCAGCCAAGTGCAGGACTCCTGCATAAGGAGTCAATCCAGCGGTAAAGACAAGCATCTCAAGGAAGTGTCGCTGCTGCGTGAGAGATTAAGAAAGAGGCCTTCCCTGACTGGGAATCAAACCCGGGCTGCGGCGGTGAGAGCACCGAATCCTAGCCACTAGACCACCAGGGAGAGATGAAAGAACATCCACATGAACGCTGAGGAGAAAAGTGACAGGATGAAAGCTGGCTGCTAATTTGTGCTGCGTGTTTTTTTCCAGAAAGTTGGAATCTCCCTTGAGAGCTTTGCATGTCTTCCAAATAGTCCAACTTCCTCCTTGGTCTTATGCCTGGTACACACCATGCAATTTCCCATTCGTGAAAGCACAGAGCTCTCTGATGAAGGTCTGGCAGGAAGGAGCAGTGGGAAGAGGAAGAGGGTAATAATGGGAAAGAGTGACATGAGTGACGGCAAAGCAATTCATCACGGCATAGATTGTTCGGGTGCCGCCGCATGCTGTTCTCTGTGGAGTTGACTTATTTTACCGTCAGAAGGCTTGGGAGCCTTCATCTCTCCCTGGTGGTCTAGTGGCTAGGATTCGGCGCTCTCACCGCCGCGGCCCGGGTTTGATTCCCGGTCAGGGAAGGCCTCCTTCTTTTTTCTTGATCTCTCACGCAGCAGCGGCACTTCCTTGAGTCGCTTGTCTTAACCGCTGGATTGACTCCTTATGCAGGCTCCATTGCCTGCAACAGTAAGATGGTAAGAGCAGTAAAGCCTGGTACACACCATGCAATTTCCCATCAGATAGATGGGTCGAATAGATCATTTCTGGCAGGTCCGATCTGATTCCCGATCGGTTTTCTGATCGATTTGCATACAAGTGACCGGAATATCGATCAGAAAAACGATCGGAAATCCGATCGGATCTGTCAGAAATTATCTATTGACTCATCTATCTGATGGGAAATTGCATGGTGTGTAACAGGCATAAGACCAAAGAGGAAGGTGGACCATTTGGAAGACATGCAAGACTGCAAAGCTTTCAAGGGAGATTCCAACTTTCTGGAAAAAACATGCAGCACACATTATCAGCCAGGTTTCACCCCGTCATTTTTCTCCTCAGCGTTCATGTGTATGAAAAAGAAAATGTAAAAACCCCTTTAACTCAGATCCAGATCATGGAATCATCCCTAGGAGGCAGTGTGCGACTGCCAAGAGGCATGCAGGGAGACCTCCATCAGCAGAAGCTGCACACAGTCTCCCTTTCCAAACAGCTATGCGACAGAAGAAAGCGGTTTGGTTCTTTTTGTTTTTTCCGAGTCAGCCTATAGTGAACAGACTGAAGACTTAACAAAGATGGCCAGCCAAGTGCAGGACTCCTGCATAAGGAGTCAATCCAGCGGTAAAGACAAGCATCTCAAGGAAGTGTCGCTGCTGCGTGAGAGATTAAGAAAGAGGCCTTCCCTGACCGGGAATCGAACCCGGGCCGCGGCGGTGAGAGCGCCGAATCCTAGCCACTAGACCACCAGGGAGAGATGAAAGAACATCCACATGAACGCTGAGGAGAAAAGTGACAGGATAAAAGCTGGCTGCTAATTTGTGCTGCGTGTTTTTTTCCAGAAAGTTGGAATCTCCCTTGAGAGCTTTGCATGTCTTCCAAATAGTCCAAATTCCTCCTTGGTCTTATGCCTGGTACACACCATGCAATTTCCCATTCGTGAAAGCACAGAGCTCTCTGATGAAGGTCTGGCAGGAAGGAGCAGTGGGAAGAGGAAGAGGGTAATAATGGGAAAGAGTGACATGAGTGACGGCAAAGCAATTCATCACGGCATGGATCGTTCGGGTGCCGCCGCGTGCTGTTCTCTGTGGAGTTGACTTATTTTACCGTCAGAAGGCTTGGAAGCCTTCATCTCTCCCTGGTGGTCTAGTGGCTAGGATTCGGCGCTCTCACCGCCGCGGCCCGGGTTCGATTCCCGGTCAGGGAAGGCCTCCTTCTTTTTTCTTGATCTCTCACGCAGCAGCGGCACTTCCTTGAGTCGCTTGTCTTAACCGCTGGATTGACTCCTTATGCAGGCTCCATTGCCTGCAACAGTAAGATGGTAAGAGCAGTAAAGCCTGGTACACACCATGCAATTTCCCATCAGATAGATGGGTCGAATAGATCATTTCTGGCAGGTCCGATCTGATTCCCGATCGTTTTTCTGATCGATTTGCATACAAGTGACCGGAATATCGATCAGAAAAACGATCGGAAATCCGATCGGATCTGTCAGAAATTATCTATTGACTCATCTATCTGATGGGAAATTGCATGGTGTGTAACAGGCATAAGACCAAAGAGGAAGGTGGACCATTTGGAAGACATGCAAGACTGCAAAGCTTTCAAGGGAGATTCCAACTTTCTGGAAAAAACATGCAGCACACATTATCAGCCAGGTTTCACCCCGTCATTTTTCTCCTCAGCGTTCATGTGTATGAAAAAGAAAATGTAAAAACCCCTTTAACTCAGATCCAGATCATGGAATCATCCCTAGGAGGCAGTGTGCGACTGCCAAGAGGCATGCAGGGAGACCTCCATCAGCAGAAGCTGCACACAGTCTCCCTTTCCAAACAGCTATGCGACAGAAGAAAGCGGTTTGGTTCTTTTTGTTTTTTCCGAGTCAGCCTATAGTGAACAGACTGAAGACTTAACAAAGATGGCCAGCCAAGTGCAGGACTCCTGCATAAGGAGTCAATCCAGCGGTAAAGACAAGCATCTCAAGGAAGTGTCGCTGCTGCGTGAGAGATTAAGAAAGAGGCCTTCCCTGACCAGGAATCGAACCCGGGCCGCAGCAGTGAGAGTGCCGAATCCTAGCCACTAGACCACCAGGGAGAGATGAAAGAACATCCACATGAACGCTGAGGAGAAAAGTGACAGGATGAAAGCTGGCTGCTAATTTGTGCTGCGTGTTTTTTTCCAGAAAGTTGGAATCTCCCTTGAGAGCTTTGCATGTCTTCCAAATAGTCCAACTTCCTCCTTGGTCTTATGCCTGGTACACACCATGCAATTTCCCATTCGTGAAAGCACAGAGCTCTCTGATGAAGGTCTGGCAGGAAGGAGCAGTGGGAAGAGGAAGAGGGTAATAATGGGAAAGAGTGACATGAGTGACGGCAAAGCAATTCATCACGGCATGGATCGTTCGGGTGCCGCCGCGTGCTGTTCTCTGTGGAGTTGACTTATTTCACCGTCAGAAGGCTTGGGAGCCTTCATCTCTCCCTGGTGGTCTAGTGGCTAGGATTCGGCGCTCTCACCGCCGCGGCCCGGGTTCGATTCCCGGTCAGGGAAGGCCTCCTTCTTTTTTCTTGATCTCTCACGCAGCAGTGGCACTTCCTTGAGTCGCTTGTCTTAACCGCTGGATTGACTCCTTATGCAGGCTCCATTGCCTGCAACAGTAAGATGGTAAGAGCAGTAAAGCCTGGTACACACCATGCAATTTCCCATCAGATAGATGGGTCGAATAGATCATTTCTGGCAGGTCCGATCTGATTCCCGATCGTTTTTCTGATCGATTTGCATACAAGTGACCGGAATATCGATCAGAAAAACGATCGGAAATCCGATCGGATCTGTCAGAAATTATCTATTGACTCATCTATCTGATGGGAAATTGCATGGTGTGTAACAGGCATAAGACCAAAGAGGAAGGTGGACCATTTGGAAGACATGCAAGACTGCAAAGCTTTCAAGGGAGATTCCAACTTTCTGGAAAAAACATGCAGCACACATTATCAGCCAGGTTTCACCCCGTCATTTTTCTCCTCAGCGTTCATGTGTATGAAAAAGAAAATGTAAAAACCCCTTTAACTCAGATCCAGATCATGGAATCATCCCTAGGAGGCAGTGTGCGACTGCCAAGAGGCATGCAGGGAGACCTCCATCAGCAGAAGCTGCACACAGTCTCCCTTTCCAAACAGCTATGCGACAGAAGAAAGCGGTTTGGTTCTTTTTGTTTTTTCCGAGTCAGCCTATAGTGAACAGACTGAAGACTTAACAAAGATGGCCAGCCAAGTGCAGGACTCTTGCATAAGGAGTCAATCCAGCGGTAAAGACAAGCATCTCAAGGAAGTGTCGCTGCTGCGTGAGAGATTAAGAAAGAGGCCTTCCCTGACCAGGAATCGAACCCGGGCCGCGGCGGTGAGAGCGCCGAATCCTAGCCACTAGACCACCAGGGAGAGATGAAAGAACATCCACATGAACGCTGAGGAGAAAAGTGACAGGATGAAAGCTGGCTGCTAATTTGTGCTGCGTGTTTTTTTCCAGAAAGTTGGAATCTCCCTTGAGAGCTTTGCATGTCTTCCAAATAGTCCAACTTCCTCCTTGGTCTTATGCCTGGTACACACCATGCAATTTCCCATTCGTGAAAGCACAGAGCTCTCTGATGAAGGTCTGGCAGGAAGGAGCAGTGGGAAGAGGAAGAGGGTAATAATGGGAAAGAGTGACATGAGTGACGGCAAAGCAATTCATCACGGCATGGATCGTTCGGGTGCCGCCGCGTGCTGTTCTCTGTGGAGTTGACTTATTTTACCGTCAGAAGGCTTGGGAGCCTTCATCTCTCCCTGGTGGTCTAGTGGCTAGGATTCGGCGCTCTCACCGCCGCGGCCCGGGTTCGATTCCCGGTCAGGGAAGGCCTCCTTCTTTTTTCTTGATCTCTCACGCAGCAGCGGCACTTCCTTGAGTCGCTTGTCTTAACCGCTGGATTGACTCCTTATGCAGGCTCCATTGCCTGCAACAGTAAGATGGTAAGAGCAGTAAAGCCTGGTACACACCATGCAATTTCCCATCAGATAGATGGGTCGAATAGATCATTTCTGGCAGGTCCGATCTGATTCCCGATCGTTTTTCTGATCGATTTGCATACAAGTGACCGGAATATCGATCAGAAAAACGATCGGAAATCCGATCGGATCTGTCAGAAATTATCTATTGACTCATCTATCTGATGGGAAATTGCATGGTGTGTAACAGGCATAAGACCAAAGAGGAAGGTGGACAATTTGGAAGACATGCAAGACTGCAAAGCTTTGAAGGGAGATTCCATCTTTCTGGAAAAAACATGCAGCACACATTATCAGCCAGGTTTCACCCCGTCATTTTTCTCCTCAGCGTTCATGTGTATGAAAAAGAAAATGTAAAAACCCCTTTAACTCAGATCCAGATCATGGAATCATCCCTAGGAGGCAGTGTGCGACTGCCAAGAGGCATGCAGGGAGACCTCCATCAGCAGAAGCTGCACACAGTCTCCCTTTCCAAACAGCTATGCGACAGAAGAAAGCGGTTTGGTTCTTTTTGTTTTTTCTGAGTCAGCCTATAGTGAACAGACTGAAGACTTAACAAAGATGGCCAGCCAAGTGCAGGACTCCTGCATAAGGAGTTAATCCAGCGGTAAAGACAAGCCTCTCAAGGAAGTGTCGCTGCTGCGTGAGAGATTAAGAAAGAGGCCTTCCCTGACCGGGAATCGAACCCAGGCCGTGGCGGTGAGAGCGCCGAATCCTAGCCACTAGACCACCAGGGAGAGATGAAAGAACATCCACATGAACGCTGAGGAGAAAAGTGACAGGATGAAAGCTGGCTGCTAATTTGTGCTGCGTGTTTTTTTCCAGAAAGTTGGAATCTCCCTTGAGAGCTTTGCATGTCTTCCAAATAGTCCAACTTCCTCCTTGGTCTTATGCCTGGTACACACCATGCAACAATTTCCCATTCGTGAAAGCACAGAGCTCTCTGATGAAGGTCTGGCAGGAAGGAGCAGTGGGAAGAGGAAGAGGGTAATAATGGGAAAGAGTGACATGAGTGACGGCAAAGCAATTCATCACGGCATGGATCGTTCGGGTGCCGCCGCGTGCTGTTCTCTGTGGAGTTGACTTATTTTACCGTCAGAAGGCTTGGGAGCCTTCATCTCTCCCTGGTGGTCTAGTGGCTAGGATTCGGCGCTCTCACCGCCGCGGCCCGGGTTCGATTCCCGGTCAGGGAAGGCCTCCTTCTTTTTTCTTGATCTCTCACGCAGCAGCGGCACTTCCTTGAGTCGCTTGTCTTAACCGCTGGATTGACTCCTTATGCAGGCTCCATTGCCTGCAACAGTAAGATGGTAAGAGCAGTAAAGCCTGGTACACACCATGCAATTTCCCATCAGATAGATGGGTCGAATAGATCATTTCTGGCAGGTCCGATCTGATTCCCGATCGTTTTTCTGATCGATTTGCATACAAGTGACCGGAATATCGATCAGAAAAACGATCGGAAATCCGATCGGATCTGTCAGAAATTATCTATTGACTCATCTATCTGATGGGAAATTGCATGGTGTGTAACAGGCATAAGACCAAAGAGGAAGGTGGACCATTTGGAAGACATGCAAGACTGCAAAGCTTTCAAGGGAGATTCCATCTTTCTGGAAAAAACATGCAGCACACATTATCAGCCAGGTTTCACCCCGTCATTTTTCTCCTCAGCGTTCATGTGTATGAAAAAGAAAATGTAAAAACCCCTTTAACTCAGATCCAGATCATGGAATCATCCCTAGGAGGCAGTGTGCGACTGCCAAGAGGCATGCAGGGAGACCTCCATCAGCAGAAGCTGCACACAGTCTCCCTTTCCAAACAGCTATGCGACAGAAGAAAGCGGTTTGGTTCTTTTTGTTTTTTCTGAGTCAGCCTATAGTGAACAGACTGAAGACTTAACAAAGATGGCCAGCCAAGTGCAGGACTCCTGCATAAGGAGTCAATCCAGCGGTAAAGACAAGCCTCTCAAGGAAGTGTCGCTGCTGCGTGAGAGATTAAGAAAGAGGCCTTCCCTGACCGGGAATCGAACCCGGGCCTTGGCGGTGAGAGCGCCGAATCCTAGCCACTAGACCACCAGGGAGAGATGAAAGAACATCCACATGAACGCTGAGGAGAAAAGTGACAGGATGAAAGCTGGCTGCTAATTTGTGCTGCGTGTTTTTTTCCAGAAAGTTGGAATCTCCCTTGAGAGCTTTGCATGTCTTCCAAATAGTCCAACTTCCTCCTTGGTCTTATGCCTGGTACACACCATGCAATTTCCCATTCGTGAAAGCACAGAGCTCTCTGATGAAGGTCTGGCAGGAAGGAGCAGTGGGAAGAGGAAGAGGGTAATAATGGGAAAGAGTGACATGAGTGACGGCAAAGCAATTCATCACGGCATGGATCGTTCGGGTGCCGCCGCGTGCTGTTCTCTGTGGAGTTGACTTATTTTACCGTCAGAAGGCTTGGGAGCCTTCATCTCTCCCTGGTGGTCTAGTGGCTAGGATTCGGCGCTCTCACCGCCGCGGCCCGGGTTCGATTCCCGGTCAGGGAAGGCCTCCTTCTTTTTTCTTGATCTCTCACGCAGCAGCGGCACTTCCTTGAGTCGCTTGTCTTAACCGCTGGATTGACTCCTTATGCAGGCTCCATTGCCTGCAACAGTAAGATGGTAAGAGCAGTAAAGCCTGGTACACACCATGCAATTTCCCATCAGATAGATGGGTCGAATAGATCATTTCTGGCAGGTCCGATCTGATTCCCGATCGTTTTTCTGATCGATTTGCATACAAGTGACCGGAATATCGATCAGAAAAACGATCGGAAATCCGATCGGATCTGTCAGAAATTATCTATTGACTCATCTATCTGATGGGAAATTGCATGGTGTGTAACAGGCATAAGACCAAAGAGGAAGGTGGACCATTTGGAAGACATGCAAGACTGCAAAGCTTTCAAGGGAGATTCCAACTTTCTGCAAAAAAACATGCAGCACACATTATCAGCCAGGTTTCACCCCGTCATTTTTCTCCTCAGCGTTCATGTGTATGAAAAAGAAAATGTAAAAACCCCTTTAACTCAGATCCAGATCATGGAATCATCCCTAGGAGGCAGTGTGCGACTGCCAAGAGGCATGCAGGGAGACCTCCATCAGCAGAAGCTGCACACAGTCTCCCTTTCCAAACAGCTATGCGACAGAAGAAAGCGGTTTGGTTCTTTTTGTTTTTTCCGAGTCAGCCTATAGTGAACAGACTGAAGACTTAACAAAGATGGCCAGCCAAGTGCAGGACTCCTGCATAAGGAGTCAATCCAGCGGTAAAGACAAGCATCTCAAGGAAGTGTCGCTGCTGCGTGAGAGATTAAGAAAGAGGCCTTCCCTGACCGGGAATCGAACCCGGGCCGCGGCGGTGAGAGCGCCGAATCCTAGCCACTAGACCACCAGGGAGAGATGAAAGAACATCCACATGAACGCTGAGGAGAAAAGTGACAGGATGAAAGCTGGCTGCTAATTTGTGCTGCGTGTTTTTTTTCCAGAAAGTTGGAATCTCCCTTGAGAGCTTTGCATGTCTTCCAAATAGTCCAACTTCCTCCTTGGTCTTATGCCTGGTACACACCATGCAATTTCCCATTCGTGAAAGCACAGAGCTCTCTGATGAAGGTCTGGCAGGAAGGAGCAGTGGGAAGAGGAAGAGGGTAATAATGGGAAAGAGTGACATGAGTGACGGCAAAGCAATTCATCACGGCATGGATCGTTCGGGTGCCGCCGCGTGCTGTTCTCTGTGGAGTTGACTTATTTTACCGTCAGAAGGCTTGGGAGCCTTCATCTCTCCCTGGTGGTCTAGTGGCTAGGATTCGGCGCTCTCACCGCCGCGGCCCGGGTTCGATTCCCGGTCAGGGAAGGCCTCCTTCTTTTTTCTTGATCTCTCACGCAGCAGCGGCACTTCCTTGAGTCGCTTGTCTTAACCGCTGGATTGACTCCTTATGCAGGCTCCATTGCCTGCAACAGTAAGATGGTAAGAGCAGTAAAGCCTGGTACACACCATGCAATTTCCCATCAGATAGATGGGTCGAATAGATCATTTCTGGCAGGTCCGATCTGATTCCCGATCGTTTTTCTGATCGATTTGCATACAAGTGACCGGAATATCGATCAGAAAAACGATCGGAAATCCGATCGGATCTGTCAGAAATTATCTATTGACTCATCTATCTGATGGGAAATTGCATGGTGTGTAACAGGCATAAGACCAAAGAGGAAGGTGGACCATTTGGAAGACATGCAAGACTGCAAAGCTTTCAAGGGAGATTCCAACTTTCTGGAAAAAACATGCAGCACACATTATCAGCCAGGTTTCACCCCGTCATTTTTCTCCTCAGCGTTCATGTGTATGAAAAAGAAAATGTAAAAACCCCTTTAACTCAGATCCAGATCATGGAATCATCCCTAGGAGGCAGTGTGCGACTGCCAAGAGGCATGCAGGGAGACCTCCATCAGCAGAAGCTGCACACAGTCTCCCTTTCCAAACAGCTATGCGACAGAAGAAAGCGGTTTGGTTCTTTTTGTTTTTTCCGAGTCAGCCTATAGTGAACAGACTGAAGACTTAACAAAGATGGCCAGCCAAGTGCAGGACTCCTGCATAAGGAGCAGTGGCGTACCTAGGGCATTTGACACCCGGTGCTGGGTATTAAAAAGACACCCCCCCCCCCCCCCCAATAAAAAAACCAAAAAACAGCAAATGTGGCATGCTAAACGTGACACGGCGGGTAATGCCAGGTGTAGGCTCGCTCCCCCCCCTAAAGTTGTCCTTAGTATAGTATAGTGGCACCAGTATAGCTAACAAAAAATGGGTGCGGCTATAACATGCGGCGCGCATTGCGCGCCGCGGCGAAAAATGGGCGTGGCCATGACCGGATGAGGGCAGAGCTAACTAATTTAAAGTGAACCCGGGATAAGAGTGATATGGAGGCTGCCATATTCATTTCCTTTTAAACAATAGGCAGCCCTGCTGATCTATTTGGCTGCAGTAGTGAACTGAATTACACCAGAAACAAGCCATGCAGCTAATCTTGTCAGTTCTGACAATATTGTCAGAAACCCCTGACCTGCTGCATGCTTATTCAGGGTCTATGGTTGAAAGAATTAGATGCAGAGGACCAGCACAGCAGCCAGGCAGCTGGTATTGCTTAAAAGGAGATAAATATTGCAGCCCAATATTATTCTCACCTCGGGTTCCCCTTAAAAGTGCAACACAAAGACAGTGGGCCTTTCCCCAGAAAATTCACATAATTGTTCAGGTTTTCTCAAGAAAATACACGTAATGTGAACAGATTTGACCAGAAAATAGTTCAATCATGTCGGCAGATTTGCCCAAAAAACACGTTCAATCATGTCGGCAGATTTGCCCAAAAAACACGTTCAATCATGTCGGCAGATTTGCCCAAAAAACACGTTCAATCATGTCGGCAGATTTGCCCAAAAAACACGTTCCATCATGTCGGCAGATTTGCCCAGAAAATACATGCAATCATGTCGGCAGATTTGCCCAGAAAATACATGCAATCATGTCGGCAGATTTGCCCAGAAAATACATGCAATCATGTCGGCAGATTTGCCCTGAAAATACATGCAATCATGTCGGCAGATTTGCCCAGAAAATACATGCAATCATGTCGGCAGATTTGCCCAGAAAATACATGCAATCATGTCGGCAGATTTGCCCAGAAAATACATGCAATCATGTCGGCAGATTTGCCCAGAAAATACATGCAATCATGTCGGCAGATTTGCCCAGAAAATACATGCAATCATGTTGGCAGATTTGCCCAGAAAATATATGCAATCATGTGGCCAACCTGGCCAGAAAACACTTCAATCATGTAGCAGACCTGGCCAGAACAGTCGATACACCTGCTAATATAAATTAAATAAAAGTTTACTCACCTGAAGCAGCAGCAGACCTCCTGTCCCGGCCTCCGTCCGGCGCGCAGCTCTCACGATCCTCTGCAGCCAGCCAGCAACTGAAACTCCCGCGCTGAGAGCAGGGCTACGGGAAAATGGCGCTCGAAGCCCTGCATTGCAGACTCCGTCTCCAGAGCAGGGCTTCGGACGCCATTTTACTGTAGCCCTGCTCTGCCGCTGTTGGAGCTGCGGGCTGCTGCTGTCAGTGAACTGACACAGCGTCTATTAGACGCCGAATAGCAGTTCACGCTGGGGGTGCTTCAGCACCCAAACCACCCCCCTGGCACCGCCACTGCCCCAGTATAGCTAGTATAGTTGCCCCAGTATAGCATAGTGGCCCCAGTATAGTTTAGTGTAGCATAGTGGCCCCAGTGTAGCATAGGTGCCCCCAGTGTAGCATAGGTGCCCCCAGTGTAGCATAGGTGCCCCCAGTGTAGCATAGGTGCCCCCAGTGTAGCATAGTGGCCCCCAGTGTAGCATAGTGGCCCCCAGTGTAGCATAGTGGCCCCCAGTGTAGCATAGTGGCCCCCAGTGTAGCATAGTGGCCCCCAGTGTAGCATAGTGGCCCCCAGTGTAGCATAGTGGCCCCCAGTGTAGCATAGTGGCCCCCAGTGTAGCATAGTGGCCCCCAGTGTAGCATAGGTGCCCCCAGTGTAGCATAGTGGCCCCCAGTGTAGCATAGTGGCCCCCAGTGTAGCATAGTGGCCCCCAGTGTAGCATAGTGGCCCCCAGTGTAGCATAGTGGCCCCCAGTGTAGCATAGTGGCCCCCAGTGTAGCATAGTGGCCCCCAGTGTAGCATAGTGACCCCCAGTGGAGCATAGTGGCCCCCAGTGTAGCATAGTGGCCCCCAGTGTAGCATAGTGGCCCCCAGTGTAGCATAGTGGCCCCCAGTGTAGCATAGTGGCCCCCAGTGTAGCATAGTGACCCCCAGTGGAGCATAGTGGCCCCCAGTGTAGCATAGTGGCCCCCAGTGTAGCATAGTGGCCCCCAGTGTAGCATAGTGGCCCCCAGTGTAGCATAGTGGCCCCCAGTGTAGCATAGTGGCCCCCGGTGTAGCATAGTGGCCCCCGGTGTACACATAGTGGCCCCCGGTGTAGCATAGTGGCCCCCGGTGTAGCATAGGTGCCCCCGGTGTAGCATAGGTGCCCCCCGGTGTAGCATAGTGGCCCCCGGTGTAGCATAGTGGCCCCCGGTGTAGCATAGTGGCCCCCGGTGTAGCCAAGGTGCCCCCGGTATGAGGGAAGCTTGGAAGGTGGGGTGGCGGGGTCCCCTCCTTCCGGCGCTTCCCCCTCCTAATTAGCAGCAGCCAGCAGCTTAGCGAAGCGGGCGGGGAGGACTTACTCACCTGCTCCAGGCGATGGCGCATAACGTTATCCTCACGTGACGCTGGTCTCTCTGTCGCTCACTGTGCTTCCGCAAATCAGGAAGCACAGTGGGCGGTGGAGAAGGTGGAGACCAGCGTCAGGTGACGATGACGCTATGCGCCATCGCCTGGAACGCAGGAAGTAGGTGAGTAAGGCCCGCTCCTGCCCGCTCATCAAGCTGCTGCTAATTAGGAGGGGGAAGCGCCAGAAGGAGGGGACCCAGGTGAGGGAGGTGGGGGGTCCGGCCCCCCTCCCCGCCGCTTTCCCCGCCACCCCTCCTTTCCGGGTTGCTTCCCCCTCCTGTCCTGCCTGCATAGTGCCCAGGCCTCTGTGGGAGGCCTTGGTGACACCCCCTGGGGCACCCGACACCCGGTGCGGGGCGCCCCATGCCGCCCTATGGTAGGAACGCCACTGCATATTGGAGGCAGCAGAGATCAGCACACACTGAGGCTAGTTTGCTATCAGTGCAGACACAAAGTAACAGCTTATACTATACATATTGGAGGTAGCAGATATCAGCACACACTGCAGCTAGTTTACTATCAGTGCAGACACAAAGTAACAGCTTATACTGTACATACTGGGGCAGCAGAGATCAGCACACACTGCAGCTAGTTTACAATCAGTACAAGCACAGAGTAACCGCTAAAGCTACATACACATGAGGCACGGATGTCTGCAGTTGCATGGAGACAAGCAACAGTTGAAAGTCTCCAGCAACGACAGTTGTGTACAAGCAACGATTGTACACACACGGCAACAACCTGTCTGCAACATAGCGGAAACTGTTGCTCAGCAACTTCTGTCGCAGGTTCAATGAACTGTCGGACTCACAAGAGTTGCTAGAGACTAGCATACACACGACTGCACCGACTTGAGACTAGGGACGGTTGCTGCAACAGCTGTTGCCGGGGATTGAACAAGTCATTCGCCTGGAGACAGCTCTGATTAGCAACAGTTGCTTGTGCGCGCCTCATACACATGGGGGACCTGTCGCCGCAACATGCGCGCGCCATGTGTTTCCAGCAACAGTTGTAGCCCGTGTGTATGGGCCTTTATACTGTACATATTGGAGGCAGCAGAGATCAGCACACACTGCAGCAAGATTACTATCAGTACAGGCACATAGTAACAGCTTATACTGCACATACTGGAGGTAGCAGATATCAGCACACACTGCAGCTAGTTTACTATCAGTACAGGCACAGAGTAACAGCTTATATTGTACATATTGGAGGCAGCAGAGATCAGCACACACTGCAGCTAGTTTACTATCAGTACAGGCACAGAGTAACAGCTTATATTGTACATATTGGAGGCAGCAGAGATCAGCACACACTGCAGCTAGTTTACTATCAGTACAGGCACAGAGTAACAGCTTATATTGTACATATTGGAGGCAGCAGAGATCAGCACACACTGCAGCTAGTTTACTATTAGTACAGGTACAGAGTAAGAGCTTATACTGTACATAGTGGAGGTAGCAGAGATCAGCACACACTGCAGCTAGTTTACTATTAGTACAGGTACAGAGTAAGAGCTTATACTGTACATACTGGGGGTAGCAGAGATCAGCACACACTGCAGCTGGTTTACTATCAGTACAGGCACAGAGTAAAAGCTTATACTGTACATACTGGAGGCAGCAGAGATCAGCACACACTGCAGCTAGGTTACTATCAGTACAGGCACAAAGTAACAGCTTATACTGTACATACTGTCTGGAGGCAGCAAAGATCAGCACACACTGCAGCTAGTTTACTATCAGTGCAGGCACAGAGTAACAGCTTATACTGTACATACTGGAGGTAGCAGATATCAGCACACACTGCAGCTAGTTTACTATCCGTACAGGCACAGAGTAACAGCTTATACTGTAGATACTGGAGGCAGCAGAGATCATCACACACTGCAACTAGTTTACTGTTAGTAGAGGTACAGAGTAACAGCTTAAACTGTACATACTGGAGGCAGCAGAGATCAGCACACACTGCAGCTAGTTTACTATTAGTAGAGGTACAGAGTAACAGCTTATGCTTTACATACAGGAGGTAGTAGAGATCAGCACACGCTGCAGCTGGTTTACTATCTGTACAGGCACAGAGTAAGAGCTTATACTGTACATACTGGAAGTAGCTGGGACCAGCACGCACTGCAGCTAGTTTACTATCAGTACAGGCACAGAGTAACTGCTTATACTGTACACACTGGAGGCAGCAGAGATCAGCACACACTGCAGCTAGTTTACTATCAGTACAGGCACAGAGTGACAGCTTATACTGTACATACTGGAGGAAGCAGAGATCAGTACACAATGCAGCTAGTTTACTATCAGTACAGACACAGAGTAACAGCTTATACTGTACACACTGGAGGCAGCAGAGATCAGCAAACGCTGCAGCTAGTTTACTATCAGTCAGTGGCGTAGCTAAGAATCTGTGGGCCCCGATGCAAGTTTTACAATGGGGCTCCCCCAAGCACTCTATACATAACAATTGATACGGCGCACCAAAACCTGCCAATGGCAACTACTGTGTCAGAGGTGCAAGAAGGGGATGGGGAGCAGTTTGTGAATGATTATTACTATTCAAAGTATCTATAGAAGTGATTATTATGAGCACAGGACCAATAGAGAGCTAATACTGTAGGTGAGGGAGGGCCCCTCGGGGCCCCTCTGGCCCAAAGGCCCCGATGCAGTTGCTATCTCTGAAACCCCTATTGCTACGCCCCTGCTATCAGTGCAGGCACAGAGTAACCATACACTGTACACACTAACAGAGATGAACACACACTGAAATCAGTGTAACCACAGAGTAGAGAGCCATTCACACTTGTCTTTGCAAAAAAAATTAAAAAAATGCATTTTTATTCATGCTCTGTTTTGCGTTTGAGATTTATGTATCTGTTTTCTTTTTTGTAGGAACTTTTGTGCGTGTTTTAAAGCCAAGTTCCGATTTTTCTTTAAAGAGACACTGAAGCGAAAAAAAATATATATGACTAGCCAACCCGCGTCATAGCATACGCCGCATCTATCTATCTAATAGAGTACGTGCCTCAACCTTGAAGCAAGAAGAAGTAGGCTTTCCATGAGAAAATGTATGCGTGCTCAAACACCAAGTTTAACCCTAGCAAGTCTGGCTTTGCAAATCCGGCCTAATTGGCTATTCATGAGGCAATGCTCATGCAAATATGCATTTGCTTTCGCATGCCAAACTATGCAGGGTCAAAAAACCAATACTGCAAAGTGCTCTCTCGCTGCCTGGGAACCACAGCGGCACCCCGGAGTGGGAGGCTGGGTGGCGCAGCCGCCCCCCCCCCCCCCCCCCCCCCCCCCACAAGCGTGGCCAGTGCTGGGGAGAGCCGTCCGCACCCACCTCCTAATATTAAAAACAGCCACTTACCTTAACGTCCATTGGGTTCTGATACATGCGCATTAATTTTCTCATGGAAAGCATTTTGTGCAGTTGTATCCTTTGGAGGCAGGTGGTGGATGGCTTGCTCCGGTGGTGTGAACCCTGGAGTGAGTGCGCCTGTCCTCCCCCCCCCCCCCCCTCTGGAGTGCTGTATGTGAGCCAGCCCTGAGCTCTAAAGCTCGGGGTGACCCATGCTTCTCTCCTTTCTCATGTGGTGCCCCCAAATTAATGCGCATGTAGCAGAACGCAATGGACGTTAAGGTAAGTGCCTGTTTTTAATATTGGGAGGTGGGTGCAGACGGCTCTCCCCGGCACTGGCCACACTTGGGGGGGGAGGGCGTCCACGCCACCCAACCTCCCCCTCCGGGGTGCCGCTGTGGTTTCCAGGCAGTGAGAGAGCCTGGGACCCTGCGGTCCCCCCAGTTGTATAAAAAGGGGGCATTGGGAGTCCTCCCCGTGGCGCTCCTGGAGGCCTGGAGCACACCAAAAACTGCTAGCAGATCCGCAAAATGCTAGCAGATTTTGAAACGCTTTTTCTTATTTTTCTGTAGCATTTCACCTAGCATTTTGCGGTTTTGTAAAGGGTTTTTGGTGTAGTAGATTTCATATATTGTTACAGTAAAGCTGTTACTGAACAGCTTCTGTAACAAAAACGCCTGCAAAACCGCTCTGAACTGCCGTTTTTCCTATACTGTACATTGGAGGCAGAAACGCCTCCGCAATCCAAAAAATGCCTCACCTCGGGAGTATGTGTTTCAGCAAAACGCCTCCCGCTCTGGTGTGCACCAGCCCATTGAAATACATTACCCAAGCGTATCCGCAGCCGCAAGTGGATCGCAAAACGCTGCCGAATCGCTCTGGTGTGCACTAAGCTGGATAGTGCTAATGTAGCATGTAGCAGGGTGATTGCTTTGTGGTATTGGTTTGTGCATGCATTTGCATGAGCATTGCCTCATGAATAGCCAATTAGGCCAGATTTGCAATGTCAGACTTGCTAGGGTAAGGCCTCTTTTCCATGGACTGTGAATAGGCAGTGAAATGGCTCTCAAACTCTCACAACTGCTCTCTGCTGCCTGGTAACTGCTTGCTGCTGCCTGGTAACTGCTTGCTGCTGCCTGGTAACTGCTTGCTGCTGCCTGGTATCTGCTCACTGCTGCCTGGTATCTGCTCACTGCTGCCTGGTAACTGCTTGCTGCTGCCTGGTAACTGCTTGCTGCTGCCTGGTAACTGCTTGTTGCTGCCTGGTAACTGCTTGTTGCTGCCTGGTATCTGCTCACTGCTGCCTGGTAACTGCTTGCTGCTGCCTGGTATCTGCTCACTGCTGCCTGGTAACTGCTTGCTGCTGCCTGGTAACTGCTTGTTGCTGCCTGGTATCTGCTCACTGCTGACTGATAACTGCTTGCTGCTGCCTGGTAACTGCTTGTTGCTGCCTGGTAACTGCTTGTTGCTGCCTGGTAACTGCTTGCTGAGCACACAGCTCAACAGTCCGTGGAAAAGAGGCCTTAAACTTGGTGTTTGATCACGCATAAATTTTCTCATGCAAAGTACTTCTTCTTCTTGTTTGAAGGTTGAGGCACTTAGTCTATTATATATATAGATATAATGAATTGGTTGTGTACTATGAATAATTACTAGAAGATTAGCAGCAAAGAAAATATTCTCATACTTTTATTTTCAGGTATATAGTGTTTTTTCTAACATTGCATCATTCTCTAATATGTGCAGATTACACAACACTAAGCATTCAAAATGAGTCTTTCAGAGCAGTCTGTGCACTAATGACCTCTCCTCTAGCAGAGAAAAAGTAAACAGTTCAATTACAGTTAGATAATAAAAGTCAGATAACAGCCCTCTCCACGACTAACTTAGTCGTAGAGATTAATGGCTTTTTTGCATAGAGATAACAAGTGGAGTTTCTCAACTCTTCCTGTACTGGAAACAATTACACTGATGTATCTGATCTTAATGTTTTATTTCTTAGCTGTACTACACATACAAATCATAATATCATAAATTTTTTTTCGCTTCAGTGTCTCTTTAAATACCAATAAAGTTAATTTCCAAATCCAAAATCCATCTGACTAACTTCAACATCTGTTAAGAATCTTAGCGCACGTGTGTATGGAAATGTAAAGCCATCCAGTGGACTTGATTCTTGATTGTGTTTTGAGATTTTAAGGTTTAATGCCTTCATTATTATCAGAGTATCTACATTCTTCTTGTTACTCCTGAGCTAAAAAAAGAAAAAAAAAGTTAGAATGAAGAGAAGCAGAAGCCGATTGAAGTAAGCCGATATCCCGCGATTCCCCCCGCTGCGTGACGTTTTTATAGTCACTTGTCTGCAAGTCCTTTTTCCGGCATCAGTCAGTGCCTATGGAGGTGAAGAGATGATGATCCGCAGAAGCCCCCCCCATCCTCCCCCCCACCCCCCCCCCATGTCACAGAGCTCCTCTCTGCCCATACATATCCCCCAGCAGCTCCCAGTCATTTGTACGATAAATTGACACAATAGGTACTCAGTCTCATTTGAACCATCTGTGTAAATGGGCCCGAGAGACGCACAGTAGTGGGCCTTGTAAAAACCGCGGGCGTTTTATCCTCTCCGGCTTTGAAGTTCGTCCCGCAGCGACAAAGCGGTTTCCATTCTGTTTACAGAAATCTCACCACTTATTCTCCGCCGGATTATGTTTCCTAACTAACCTGATTTACTGTCCTTTGTTTAGACATTTGGGGATTTATTCCATTCAGTTTTATCTCTTGAGTTCTCTCCTAGGAGATCATTTTTCATCTTCAGTTTAAAATAACTTTTCATCACTCTGCAACCGAAAAGTACCAAAATGTGGGGGGGGAAAGTTATGCTGAGTATTTTCTTGCTTGCTGGTGACTGAAAAGGCATTTTATTAATAACAAGATGTGAAAATATTGCCTAGGAGAAAAGGTGAATGGAATAAGGGCCCGAGTGTGAGATTTGTTGTGATTTTATTGCAGTATCGAGTCGTGTGGGGTCTGCAGAGAAGGATGTTCCTCTCCAAGTGAATCCGTCCTCCAGCTCAAAAAAACGCAGAGCGCATGGGAAATAGTGATGCTCGGATACCCCTTTTTATTATTTGAGTTTGGTCGAATTCGAATAGTAAATTATTCGCGTTCGGTCGAATATTCAAATCGAATTCTTTTTACTATTCGATTCGACCTCGGACTTCGAGCTCACTATTCGAGTCGGTATT
The DNA here is from genome assembly GCF_040937935.1 of Hyperolius riggenbachi. Taxonomy (NCBI): domain Eukaryota; kingdom Metazoa; phylum Chordata; class Amphibia; order Anura; family Hyperoliidae; genus Hyperolius; species Hyperolius riggenbachi. The sequence continues at coordinate 26,726,492 of NC_090653.1, read as the reverse complement.
CGAGCTCATTATTCGAGCTGACTATTCGAATTGGCCTTAAATAGCTTCTAACACTTGTTTTGAGGGTGAATGATGCAAGAAACATCTTTTTTTCCAAGTAACAACAGCAAGTGAGTATGTGGGGATGTTCCTTTAAAAAAAAAAAAAGGTGGAAAGAGAGGTTGTGTCCAAAATGTTGTTCAGTAGTGTATATACTTCTTCTTCTTCTTTATCTTCTATATCTTCTTCTTCTTCTTCTATATCTTCTTCTTCTATATCTTCTTCTTCTATATCTTCTTCTATATCTTCTTCTTCTTCTATATCGTCTTCTTCTTCTTCTTCTTCATCTTCTTCATCTTCTTCTTCTTCTTCATCTTCCTCATCTTCTTCATCTTCTTCTTCATCTTCTTCATCTTCTTCTTCATCTTCTTCATCTTCTTCTTCATCTTCTTCATCTTCATCTTCTTCATCTTCTTCTTCTTCATCTTCATCTTCTTCTTCTCCTTCTTCTTCTTCTCCTTCTTCTTCTTCTCCTTCTTCTTCTTCTCCTTCTTCTTCTTCTCCTTCTTCTTCTTCTCCTTCTTTTTCTATATCGTCTTCTTCTTCTTCACTTATTTCTCTTTTATATTTTTTTTTAAAGAAATGCAGCTATTTTTGAGCGTAATAAATAGCTGGTGGCGCACGCATGTTGGAAGCGCCATTGTATGTGCTCCCTGGCAGTGGAAACACACAGACAGCAGGAGGTAAATTCAGCAGCAGGAGGAGGAGGATGATTGTGTGGCAGCAGGCAGTCAATGAGGCAGGCAGCGAGACGAGACATAATAGGCTGTGGTACCTAGCGATGGTACCAGGCCGTAAATACACAGCATGAGGTTCCAGACAGCGGTCGTGAAGCCCACATCATGTCCAATACACAACTGGGACAACACAGTTTTCAACCCGGACACCTCTAAAAATAATATCACACAGTATTAATAAAAAATATATATAATTTTTTGGTTTTTGTAAAGAAATGCAGCTATTTTTGAGCGTAACAAATAGCTGGTGGCGCACGCATGTTGGAAGCGCCATTGTATGTGCTCCCTGGCAGTGGAAACACACAGAAAGCAGGAGGTAAATTCAGCAGCAGGAGGAGGAGGATGAGTGTGTTTTTTTTTTTTTTGGTTTATTTGCTTTGTTTTTACAACAAATTACACAGACAGATATAGCTATTGTTTGACGTAATAGCTGGTGGCAGAGTGGCAGCAGAAGGTAATTCTGTGTACCCTGGCAGTGGGAAACACAGACAGACAGCAGCAGCAGCAGGAGGAATGGAGGAGTAATGTGAGCAACTATTGTTTGACGTAATAGCTGGTGGCAGAGTGGCAGCAGAAGGAAATTCTGTGTACCCTGGCAGTGGGAAACACAGACAGACAGCAGCATCAGCAGGAGGAATGGAGGAGTAGTGTGAGTGTGGCAGCAGGCCAGGCAGGCAGCGTGACATAATAGCCCTGGTACCTAGCGGTGATACCAGGGCTGTAAATAAACACAGCAGTAGGTCCCAGACAGCGGTCGTGCAGCCCACATCGTGTCCAATACACAACTGGGACAACACAGTTTTCAACCCGGGCACTTCCGAAAAATTAAACCTTTTTTTTTTTTAATGGTTTATTTGTTTTGTTTTTACAACAAATTACACAGACAGATATAGCTATTGTTTGACGTAATAGCTGGTGGCAGAGTGGCAGCAGAAGTTAAATCTGTGTACCCTGGCAGTGGGAAACACAGACAGACAGCAGAAGGGCAGTACACAGCAGCCCACTGTAGGTGTAAAATGTGTGGCTGCAGGCGACGTAATAGTCAAAGTGAACCAGGCTGGCTTAGTGAGCAGGAGCCAGGAGGTGGTAAAAGGTGGTAAGGCACATTAACGATGGTTCTTCCGGTAGCCAGTTCATGTCCCCCTCTCGCCGACAACAGGGGCCAGGAACTTGCCTTCCACCCACGCCTGGTTCATCTTGAGAAACAGACTTGTGAGACAGACGTGAGCGTTTCTCGGTGACCACGCCACCAGCTGCACTGAAGCAGCGCTCGGACAGCACGCTGGAAGGGGGACAGGACAGCACTTCCAGGGCGTACTGCGCCAGCTCGCTCCAGATCTCCAGGCGCTTGACCCAATACTCCATGGGATCAACAGGGGCATCGCTGTCAAGCCCGCTGTAGGACCCCATGTAGTCAGCCACCATTCGGGTCAGGCGCTGGCTGTGACCGGAGGAGGATGCTGCTGCATGCACCTCCTCTCTAGTCACTGCTGCCGGAGCCTCTACAGTCCTGTAGAGCTCGTTGCTGAGAGACAGCAGGTCTGTGTGGCGCTTGCTGCTGGATGCAGGCACCTGCTGCTGCCTCTGTGCTGGCTGGACAGTGGGGGTGGAAGGCTGGGGGAAGGCTTCCTCCAAGCGCTCAACAAGGGCCTGCTGCAAGCTCCTTATTTATTGCGCTGGGTCTCCTCCTGCAGGCGGCAGGAACTGGCTCAACTTCCCCTTGAGGCGTGGGTCCAACATCATGCTGATCCAGATGTCCTCCCTCTGCTTCATCTGGATCACCCTGGGGTCCTTGCGCAGGCACGTCAGCATGTGCGCTGCCATTGGGAAGAGGCGGGCCACGTCTGCTGGCACATCGACGGCAGTGCTGCTGTCCTCATCCTCCTCCTCTGCCTCGTCAGCCTCATCCTCTCTCCACCCCCGCACCAACTCAGCTGCGCTGTGCTGATCCCCCTCATCAGCAGCAAGGTCAGGGACCTCCACCAAGTCCTCCTCATCCTCCCCCTCAGAGGTGGACTGTGCAGCTGCATGACGCTCCTGCTGGTCCGAGGCTGCCGCTCCCTGTTCCAGCAAAGCATCGAGGGCCCTGTTCAGCAGACAAACCAGGGGCACCCACTCGCAGACCATAGCATGGTCCCTGCTCACCATGTTAGTGGCCTGCAGAAAGGGAGCCAGCACTAAGCACACCTGCTGCATGTGCCTCCAGTCATCATCGGGAACGATGGACGGGATGTTGCTGGTCCTGTCCCTTCTCTGAGCGGCGGACACAGTGGCCAGGGCAAGGTACTGGTTGACAGCGTGCTTCTGTTCAACCAGACGCTCCAACATCGCCAGGGTGGAGTTCCAGCGAGTCGGAACGTCAAGGATCAGCCGATGGCGTGGCAGCTCCAGCTCCTTTTGCACGTCTTCCAGGCTCGCACAGGCTGCAGCCGAGCGCCGGAAGTGACGCACAACGTTCCTTGCCGTTTCCAGCAGTTCGCCCATCCCCTGGTAGGTGCGCAAGAACTTCTGCACCACCAGGTTCAGCACGTGGGCAAGACAGGGGATGTGGGTCAGGTTTCCCCTGTCTATTGCGGCAACCAGATTGGCCCCATTGTCGGCCACCACCTCTCCGACTCTGAGGCCTCTGGGGGTCAGCCAAATCCTCTCCTGCTCCTGGAGTTTGGCCAACACATGGGTTGCCGTCAGTTTGGTCTTCCCAAGGCTGACCATGTGCAGCAGCGCTTGGCAGTGGCGGGCCTTCACGCTGCTGCTGAGGCGGGGGGTTTGGCCAGGTGTGCCGGAGGATGGCAGAGGATCGGAGGAACCTGCTGCAGTTCCCCTGACCCTGCGGGGTGGCACCACCCACTGTGTTGCTGCTGCTGCTGTGCCCGCTGCTGCTCTCCCATCCTCACCCCCTTCCACCAAGCTGACCCAGTGGACAGTGAAGGACAGGTAGCGGCCTGTCCCGAAGCGGCTGCTCCAGGAGTCCATGGTGACGTGGACCCTTTCACCAACCGCGTGCTCCAGCCCTCGCTCCACATTGGCCAT